>NW_017619598.1:1020214-1395214 GCF_001879475.1 Ipomoea nil
GACTAAAAGTTCCAAGAAAAAAGTACTTTATCATATCCTTATATGAACCGTACGAAAGGGATCGTAAGCTTTAGTCCTAATTACTATCTTATTCTTATCATTGACATTCCTGCCACATACTGAGTCAATAAATCTTCTAAGTCATCATGTGACCACTCCTTGTACCCCATTCGCGCACTTAGACCAAGTTGGCAAGAAGTCCGCATATTAGTTTCGTTCTCTCAAGATGTGAGAGTTTCTCAAATTAATTGCTTAACTCTTGTAGCTCAGTTGGTTAGAGCACCTTTAGTAAGCGGGAGAATTTGAGTTCAACTCTCAACAAGAGCAATATTCAATTTAAAAATTACAAATTAGAAAGTACACAACAAGTCAACAATATAATATATAGAATTAAATAATGACTGATGTACCTCATTTTAACAATGTAACCACAATCTCTTTTTTTTTCCCCTGTCGTAATATATAGTCCTAATAACTATCTAATTCTTATCATACACACTCCTGCCACATCATGAGTCAGTAGATCCTTCAAGTTGTCATGTGATCACTCCTTGTACCCCATTCGCGCACAAGGGCCACGTTAGCAAGAAAGTCCGCCTTTAGCCCTAATAACTATCTGATTCTTATCATAGACACTCCTTCCACATTATGAGTCAAGAGATCTTCCAATTTCATGTGACCATTGCTTGTAACCCATTCGCGCATTTGGCGTAATTTGGCAAGAAAGTTTGCACATTGGTTACGTTCTTTAATGACGTGAGAGATTCTCAGGTTCAATGCCTAGCTCTTGTAGCTCAGTTGGTTAGAGCACCCGTTTTAATAAGTGGGAAGTCTTGAGTTCAACTATCAATAAGAGCAAGTCGAAAGTACATAATAGGATTACAATAATTTACAAATAAAAATATGGATCAAAGAATTCTTAAATTAAATATTATGAACATATAAATTCATGATTAAATATAATATATAGAATTAATAAGTATTGGAATTAAGTAAAAAGTGATGTAGTTTATTTTAACAAATTTGACCATAACCTCTGTTTTTTTTTTTTTTTTGGGGTGCATGAAAGGGATCGTAAGCTTTAGTCCTAATAACTATCTTATTCTTATCATTGACATTCCTGCCACATACTGAGTCAATAAATCTTCTAAGTCGTCATGTGACCACTCCTTGTACCCATTCGCGCACTTAGACCAAGTTGGCAAGAAAGTCCGCATATTAGTTTCGTTCTCTCAAGATGTGAGAGTTTCTTAAATTAATCGCTTTGCTCTCTGTAGCTCAGTAGGTAGAGCACCCGTTCAACTCTCAACAATAGCAATATTTATGTACCTCATTGAAATAAATGTAACCACAACCTCTTTTTTTTTTTTTTTTTTTTTTTGGGTGCCTCAAAGGGATCGTAGCTTTAGTCCTAATAACTATCTGATTCTTATCAAACACACTCCTGCCACATCATGAGTCAGGAGATCTTTCAAGTTGTCATGTGACCATTCCTTGTACCCCATTCGCGCACTAGGCCCACGTTAGCAAGAAAGTCCGCCTTTAGTCCTAATAACTATCTGATTCTAATCATAGACACTCCTTCCACATTATGAGTCAAGAGATATTCCTAGTTGTCATGTAACCATTCGCGCACTTGGCGCAATTTGGCAAGAAAGTCCGCATATTAGTTTCGTTCTCTCAAGATGTGAGAGTTCTTAAATTAATCGCTTAGCTCTTGTAGCTTAGTAGGGTAGAGCACCCGTTCAACTCTCAACAAGAGCAATATTTATGTACCTCATTTTCATAGGCTTTAGTCCTTATAAGGATCGTAGGCTTTAGTCCTAATAACTATCTGACTCTAACCATAGACACTCCTTCCACATTATGAGTCAAGAGATCTTCCAAGTTGTCATGTAACCATTCCTTGAAACCCATTCGCGCACTTGGCGCAATTTGGCAAGAAAGTCTGCACATTGGTTACGTTATTAATGACGTGAGAGATTCTCAAGTTTAATGCCTAGCTCTTGTAGCTCATTTGGTTAGAGCACCCGTTTCGTAAGCGAGAGGTCTTGAGTTCAACTCTCAGCAAGAGCAATATTCAATTTCAAAATTACAAATTAGAAAGTACACAACAAGTCTACAATATATAATTATATAAAATTAAAAAGTAATGCAATATTCCAATTAGAACTCAAATTAAAAAGTAATGCAATATTCCAATTGGAATTAAATTACAAATTTGAAAGTACACAACAAGTCTATAATATAATTCACAACAAGTCTACAAACTGATGTACCTCAATCAAATGTAACCACAATCTCTTTTGTTTTTCCCCCCTGGGTGCCTCAATGGATCGTAATCTATAGTCCTAATAACTATCTAATTCTTATCATACACACTCCTACAACATCATGAGTCAAGAGATCTTTCAAGTTGTCATGTGACCACTCCTTGAACCCCATTCGCGCACAAGGCCCACGTTAGCAAGAAAGTCCGATCTTTTGTCCAAATAACTATCTGATTCTTATCATAGACACTCCTTCCACATTATGAGTCAAGAGATCTTCCAAGTTGTCATGTGACCATTCCTCGTAACCCATTCGCGCATTTGGCGCAATTTGGCAAGAAAGTCTGCACATTGGTTACGTTCTTTAATGAAGTGAGAGATTCTCAAGTTTAATGCCTAGCTCTTGTAGCTCAGATGGTTAGTGCTCCCGTTTAGTAAGCGGGAGGTTTTTAGTTTAACTCTTGACAAGAGCAACTCGAAAGTACACAACATGACTACAATAATTACAAATAAAAATATCGAAGAAATATTTCTTAAATTAATCATTATAAACTTATAAATTCAAGATTAAATATAATATATAGAATTAATAAGTATTGGAATATTAAAATTCAAATTGGAATTAAAAAAAAAAAAATTGATTTAGTTCATTTTAAAAATGTAAACACAACCGCTGTTTTATTTTTTTGTTGCCTCAAAGGGGTCGTACATTTTAGTCCTAATAACTATCTGATTCTTATCATTGACATTCTTGCCACATCCTGTGTCAAGAAATCTTCTAAGTCGTCATGTAACCACTCCTTGTACCCCATTCGCGCACTTGGACCAAGTTGGCAAGAAAGTCCGCATATTAATTTCGTTCTCTCAAGATATGAGAGTTTCTCAAATTAATCGCTTAGCTCTTGTAGCTCAGTTGGTTAGAGCACCTGTTTAGTAAGCGGGAGGTCTTGAGTTCAACTCTCAACAAGAGCAATATTCAATTTCAAAATTACAAATTAGAAAGTACACAACAAGTCTACAATATATATATATATATATATATATATATATATATATATATATATATATATATATATAATTAAAAAGTAATGCAATATTCCAATTGGAATTAAATAAAAATTGATGTACCTTATTTTAACAAATGTAACCACAATCTCTTTTTTTTCCCCCTGGGTGCCTCAATGGGATCGTAATATATAGTCCTAATAACTATCTAATTCTTATCATACACACTCCTGCCACATCATGAGTCAGGAGATCTTTCAAGTTGTCATGTGACCGCTCCTTGTACCTCATTCGCGCACAAGGCCCACGTTAGCAAGAATGTCCGCCTTAAGTCCTAATAACTATCTGATTCTTATAGTAGACACTCCTTCCACATTATGAGTCAAGAGATCTTCCAAGTTGTCATGTGACCATTGCTTGTAACCCATTCGCGCATTTGGCGTTATTTGGCAAGAAAGTCTGCACATTGGTTACGTTCTTTATGACGTGAGAGATTCTCGGGTTCAATGCCTAGCTCTTGTAGCTCAGTTGCTTAGAGCACCCGTTTAGTAAGCGGGAGGTTTTGAGTTCAACTCGAAAGTACACAACAAGATTACAATAATTACAAATAAAAATATGGATGAAAGAATTCTTAAATTAAATATTATAAACTTATAACTTCAAGATTAAATATAATATATAGAATTAATAAGTATTGGAATATTAAAATTCAAATTGGAATTAAATAAAAAATACAAATGTGACCACAACCTCTGTTTTTTTGTTTTTTTATTTTTTTATTTTTTTTTTGGGTGCATGAAAGTGATCGAAAGCTTTAGTCCTAATTACTATCTTATTCTTATCATTGACATTCCTGCCACATACTGAGTAAATAAATCTTCTAAGTCGTCATGTGACCACTCCTTGTACCTCCATTCGCGCACTTAGACCAAGTTGACAAGAAAGTCCGCATATTAGTTTCGTTCTCTCAAGATGTGAGAGTTTCTCAAATTAATTGCTTAGCTCTTGTAGCTCAGTTGGTTAGAGCACCCGTTTAGTAAGCGGGAGGTCTGGAGTTCAACTCTCAACAAGAGCAATATTCAATTTCAAAATTACAAATTAGAAAGTACACAACAAGTCTACAATATATATATAATTAAAAAGTAATGCAATATTCCAATTGGAATTAAATAAAAATTGATGTACCTTATTTTAACAAATGTAACCACAATCTCTTTTTTTTTCCCCCTGGGTGCCTCAATGGGATCGTAATATATAGTCCTAATAACTATCTAATTCTTATCATACACACTCCTGCCACATCATGAGTCAGGAGATCTTTCAAGTTGTCATGTGACCGCTCCTTGTACCCCATTCGCGCACAAGGCCCACGTTAGCAAGAAAATCCGCCTTTAGTCCTAATAACTATCTGATTCTTATCATATACACTCCTTCCACATTATGAGTCAAGAGATCTTCCAAGTTGTCATGTGACCATTGCTTGTAACCCATTCTCGCATTTGGCGTTATTTGGAAAGAAAGTCTGCACATTGGTTACGTTACTTAATGACGTGAGAGATTCTCAGGTTCAATGCCTAGCTCTTGTAGCTCAGTTGCTTAGAGCACCCGTTTAGTAAGCGGGAGGTTTTGAGTTCAAATCGAAAGTACACAACAAGATTACAATAATTACAAATAAAAATATGGATGAAAGAATTCTTAAATCAAATATTATATACTTATAAATTCAAGATTAAATATAATATATAGAATTAATAAGTATTGGAATATTAAAATTCAAATTGGAATTAAATAAAAAAATACAAATGTGACCACAACCTCTGTTTTTTTTTTTTCTTTTTTTGGGTGCCTTAAAGGGATCGTAGGCTTTAGTCCTAATAACTATCTGATTCTTATTATTGACATTCCTGCCACATCCTGAGTTAATAAATCTTCTATGTCGTCATGTGACCACTCCTTGTACCCCATTCGCGCACTTGGACCAAGTTTGCAAGAAAGTCGGCATATTAGTTTCGTTCTCTCAAAACGTGAGAGTTTCTCAAATTAATTGCTTAACTCTTGTAGCTCAGTTGGTTAGAGCACCCGTTTAGTAAGCAGGAAGTGGGAGGTCTTGAGTTCAACTATCAACAAGAGCAAGTCGAAAGTACATAAAAGGATTACAATAATTACAAACAAAAATTTGTTCAAAGAATTCTTAAATTAAATATTATGAAAATATAAATTCATGATTAAATATAATATATAGAATTAATAAGTATTGAACATATGAATTCATGATTAAATATAATATATAGAATTAATAAGTATTGGAATATTATAATTCAAATTGGAATTAAGTAAAAAATTGTAGTTTATTTTAACAAATTTGACCACAACCTCTGTTTTTTTGTTTTTTTATTTTTTTATTTTTTTTTGGGTGCATGAAAGTGATCGAAAGCTTTAGTCCTAATTACTATCTTATTCTAATCATTGACATTCCTGCCACATACTGAGTCAATAAATCTTCTAAGTCGTCATGTGACCACTCCTTGTACCCTATTCGCGCACTTAGACCAAGTTGGCAAGAAAGTCCGCATATTAGTTTCGCTCTCTCAAGATGTGAGAGTTTCTCAAATTAATCGCTTAGCTCTTGTAGCTCAGTTGTTTAGAGCACCCGTTTAGTAAGCGGAAGGTCTTGAGTTCAACTCTCAACAAGAGCAATATTCAATTTCAAAATTACAAATTAGAAAGTACACAACAAGTCTACAATATATATATAACTAAAAAGTAATGCAATAATCTCTTTTTTTTCCCCCCTGGGTGCCTTAATGGGATCGTAATATGTAGTCTTAATAACTATCTAATTCTTATCATACACACTCCTGCCACATCATGAGTCAGGAGATCTTTCAAGTTGTCATGTGACCACTCCTTGTACCCCATTCGCGCACAAGGCCCACGTTAGCAAGAAAATCCGCCTTTAGTCCTAATAACTATCTGATTCTTATCATATACACTCCTTCCACATTATGAGTCAAGAGATCTTCCAAGTTGTCATGTGACCATTGCTTGTAACCCATTCTCGCATTTGGCGTTATTTGGAAAGAAAGTCTGCACATTGGTTACGTTACTTAATGACGTGAGAGATTCTCAGGTTCAATGCCTAGCTCTTGTAGCTCAGTTGCTTAGAGCACCCGTTTAGTAAGCGGGAGGTTTTGAGTTCAAATCGAAAGTACACAACAAGATTACAATAATTACAAATAAAAATATGGATGAAAGAATTCTTAAATTAAATATTATATACTTATAAATTCAAGATTAAATATAATATATAGAATTAATAAGTATTGGAATATTAAAATTCAAATTGGAATTAAATAAAAAATACAAATGTGACCACAACCTCAGTTTTTTTTTTTTTCTTTTTTTGGGTGCCTTAAAGGGATCGTAGGCTTTAGTCCTAATAACTATCTGATTCTTATTATTGACATTCCTGCCACATCCTGAGTTAATAAATCTTCTATATCGTCATGTGACCACTCCTTGTACCCCATTCGCGCACTTGGACCAAGTTTGCAAGAAAGTCGGCATATTAGTTCCGTTCTCTCAAAATGTGAGAGTTTCTCAAACTAATTGCTTAACTCTTGTAGCTCAGTTGGTTAGAGCACCCGTTTAGTAAGCGGGAGGTCTTGAGTTCAACTATCAACAAGAGCAAGTCGAAAGTACATTAAAGGATTATTACAATAATAACAAACAAAAATATGGATCGAAGAATTCTTAAATTAAATATTATGAAAATATTAATTCATGATTAAATATAATATATAGAATTAATAAGTATTGAACATATAAATTCATGATTAAATATAATATATAGAATTAATAAGTATTGGAATATTATAATTCAAATTGGAATTAAGTAAAAAATTGTAGTTTATTTTAACAAATTTGACCACAACCTCTGTTTTATTATTATTTTATTTTATTTTATTTTATTTTGGGTGCATGAAAGGGATCGTAAGCTTTAGTCCTAATTACTATCTTATTCTTATCATTGACATTCCTGCCACATCCTGAGTTAATAAATCTTCTATGTCGTCATGTGACCACTCCTTGTACCCCATTCGCGCACTTGGACCAAGTTTGCAAGAAAGTCGGCGTATTAGTTTCGTTCTCTCAAAATGTGAGAGTTTCTCAAATTAATTGCTTAACTCTTGTAGCTCAGTTGGTTAGAGCACCCGTTTAGTAAGCAGGAAGTGAGAGGTCGTGAGTTCAACTATCAACAAGAGCAAGTCGAAAGTACATAAAAGGATTACAATAATTACAAACAAAAATTTGGTCAAAGAATTCTTAAATTAAATATTATGAAAATATAAATTCATGATTAAATATAATATATAGAATTAATAAGTATTGAACATATGAATTCATGATTAAATATAATATATAGAATTAATAAGTATTGGAATATTATAATTCAAATTGGAATTAAGTAAAAAATTGTAGTTTATTTTAACAAATTTGACCACAACCTCTGTTTTTTTGTTTTTTTGTTTTTTTATTTTTTTTTTGGGTGCATGAAAGTGATCGAAAGCTTTAGTCCTAATTACTATCTTATTCTTATCATTGACATTCCTGCCACATACTGAGTCAATAAATCTTCTAAGTCGTCATGTGACCACTCCTTGTACCCCATTCGCGCACTTAGACCAAGTTGGCAAGAAAGTCCGCATATTAGTTTCGTTCTCTTAAGATGTGAGAGTTTCTCAAATTAATCGCTTAGCTCTTGTAGCTCAGTTGGTTAGAGCACCCGTTTAGTAAGCGGAAGGTCTTGAGTTCAACTCTCCTTAAGAGCAATATTCAATTTCAAAATTACAAATTACAAATTAGAAAGTACACAACAAGTCTACAATATATATATATATAACTAAAAAGTAATGCAATAATCTCTTTTTTTTTCCCCCCCTGGGTGCCTTAATGGGATCGTAATATGTAGTCTTAATAACTATCTAATTCTTATCATACACACTCCTGCCACATCATGAGTCTGGAGATCTTTCAAGTTGTCATGTGACCACTCCTTGTACCCCATTCGCGCACAAGGCCCACGTTAGCAAGAAAATCCGCCTTTAGTCCTAATAACTATCTGATTCTTATCATATACACTCCTTCCACATTATGAGTCAAGAGATCTTCCAAGTTGTCATGTGACCATTGCTTGTAACCCATTCTCGCATTTGGCGTTATTTGGAAAGAAAGTCTGCACATTGGTTTCGTTATTTAATGACGTGAGAGATTCTCAGGTTCAATGCCTAGCTCTTGTAGCTCAGTTGCCTAGAGCACCCGTTTAGTAAGCGGGAGGTTTTGAGTTCAAATCGAAATTACACAACAAGAATACAATAATTACAAATAAAAATATGGATGAAAGAATTCTTAAATTAAATATTATATACTTATAAATTCAAGATTAAATAAAATATATAGAATTAATAAGTATTGGAATATTAAAATTCAAATTGGAATTAAATAAAAAATACAAATTTGACCACAACCTCTGTTTTTTTTTTTTTTCTTTTTTTTGGTGCCTTAAAGGGATCGTAGGCTTTAGTCCTAATAACTATCTGATTCTTATTATTGACATTCCTGCCACATCCTGAGTTAATAAATCTTCTATGTCGTCATGTGACCACTCCTTGTACCCCATTCGCGCACTTGGACCAAGTTTGCAAGAAAGTCGGCATATTAGTTTCGTTCTCTCAAAATGTGAGAGTTTCTCAAATTAATTGCTTAACTCTTGTAGCTCAGTTGGTTAGAGCACCCGTTTAGTAAGCGGGAGGTCTTGAGTTCAACTATTAACAAGAGCAAGTCGAAAGTACATTAAAGGATTATTACAATAATAACAAACAAAAATATGGATCGAAATACTGAGTCAATTAATCTTCTAAGTTGTCATGTGACCACTCCTTGTACCCCATTCGCGCACTTAGACCAAGTTGGCAAGAAAGTCCGCATATTAGTTTCGTTCTCTCAAGATGTGAGAGTTTCTTAAATTAATCGCTTTGCTCTTGTAGCTCAGTAGGGTAGAGCACCCATTCAACTCTCAACAAGAGCAATATTTATGTATCTCATTTAAATAAATGTAACCACAACCTCTTTTTTTTTTTTTTTTTTGGGTGCCTCAAAGGGATCGTAGGCTTTAGTCCTAATAACTATCTGATTCTTATCATACACACTCCTGCCACATCATGAGTCAGGAGATCTTTCAAGTTGTCATGTGACCACTCCTCGTACCCCATTCGCGCACTAGGCCCACGTTAGCAAGAAAGTCCGCCTTTAGTCCTAATAACTATCTGATTCTAATCATAGACACTCCTTCCACATTATGAGTCAAGAGATCTTCCTAGTTGTCATGTAACCATTCCTTGTAACCCATTCGCGCACTTGGCGTCATTTGGCAAGAAAGTCTGCACATTGGTTACGTTATTTAATGACGTGAGAGATTTTCAAGTTCAATGCCTAGCTCTTGTAGCTCATTTGGTTAGAGCACCCGTTTTGTAAGCGAGAGGTCTTGAGTTCAACTCTCAACAAGAGCAACTTGAAAGTACACAACAAGACTACAATAATTACAAATAAAAAATATAGATGAAAGAATTCTTAAATTAAATATAATATATAGAATTAATAAGTATTGGAATATTAATATTCAAATTGGATTTAAATAAAAAATAAAAATGTGAACAGAACCTCTGTTTTTTTTTTTCGGGTGCCTCAAAGGGATTGTAGGCTTTAGTCCTAATAACTTTTTGATTCTTATTATTGACATTCCTGCCACATGCTGAGTCAATAAATCTTCTAAGTCGTCATGTGACCACTCCTTGTACCCCATTCGCGCACTTGGACCAAGTTGGCAAGAAAGTCCGCATATTAGTTTCGTTCTCTCAAGATGTGAGAGTTTCTTAAATTAATCGCTTAGCTCTTGTAGCTCAGTAGGGTAGAGCACCCGTTCAACTCTCAACAAGAGCAATATTTATGTACCTCATTTTCATAAATGTAACTACAACCTTTTTTTTTTTTTGGGTGCCTCAAAAGGATCGTAGGCTTTAGTCCTAATAACTATTTGATTCTTATCATACACACTCCTGCAACATCATGAGTCAGGAGATCTTTCAAGTTGTCATGTGACTACTCCTTGTACCCCATTTGCGCACTAGGCCCACGTTAGCAAGAAAGTCAGCCTTTAGTCCTAATAACTATTTGATTCTTATCATTGACACTCCTTCCACATTATGAGTCAAGAGATCTTCCAAGTTGTCATGTAACCATTCCGTGTAACCCATTCGCGCACTTGGCGCAATTTGGCAAGAAAGTCTACACATTGGTTACGTTATTTAATGACGTGAGAGATTCTCAAGTCCAATGCCTAGTTGTTGTAGCTCAGTTGGTTAAAGCACCCGTTTCGTAAGTGGGAGGTCTTGAGTTCAACTCTCAGCAAGAACGACTCAAAAGTACACAACAAGATTACAATAATTACAAATAAAAATATAGATGAAAGAATTCTTAAATTAAATAAATATAATATATAGAATTAATAAGTATTGGAATATTAAAATTCAAATTGGATTTAAATAAAAAATACAAATGTGAACACAACCTCTGTTTTTTTTTTTGAGTCAATAAATCTTCTATGTCGTCATGTGACCACTCCTTGTACTCCATTCGCGCACTTGGACCAAGTTGGCAAGAAAGTCTGCATATTAGTTTCGTTCTCTCAAGATGTGAGAGTTTCTCAAATTAATTGCGTAGCTCTTGTAGCTCAGGTGGTTAGAGCACTTGTTTTGTAAGCGGGAGGTCTTGAGTTCAACTCTCAACAAGAGCAAGTCAAAAGTACATAACAGGATTACAATAATAACAAATAAAAATATGGATGAAAGAATTCTTAAATTAAATATTATAAACATATAAATTTACGATTAAATATAATATATAGAATTAATAATTATTGGAATATTAAAATTCAAATTGGAATTAAGTAAAAAATTTGATGTAGTTTATTTTAACAAATGTGACCATAACCTCTGTTTTTTTTTTTTTCTGGGTGCCTCAAAGGGATCATAAGCTTTAGTCCTAGTAACTATCTTATTCTTATCATTGACATTTCTGCCACATACTGAGTCAATAAATCTTCTAAGTCGTCATGTGTCCACTCCTTGTACCCCATTCGCGCACTTGGACCAAGTTGGCAAGAAGGTTCGCATATTAGTTTCGTTCTCTCAAGATGTGAGAGTTTCTTAAATTAATCGCTTAGCTCTTGTAGCTCAGTTGGGTAGAGCACCCATTTAACTCTCAACAAGAGCAATATTTATGTACCTCATTTTTATAAATGTAACGACAACCTCTTTTTTTTTTTTTGGGTGCATCAAAGGTATCGTAGGGTTTAGTCATAATAACTATCTGATTCTTATTATAGACACTCCTTCCACATTATGAGTCATGAGATCTTTTAAGTTGTCATGTGACCATTCATTGTAACCCATTCGCGCACTTGGCCCATTGTAGCTCAGTTGGTTAGAGCACCCGTTTAGTAAGCGGGAGGTTTGAGTTCAACTCTCAACAAGAGCAACTCGAACGTTCACAACAAGACTACAACAAGACTATAATAATCCCAAATAGAAAACTTATAAATTCAAGATTAAATGTAATATATAGAATTGTATTGGAATTAAATAAAAAATACAAATGTGACCACAACCTCTGTTTTATCTGATTCTTAACATTGACATTCCTGCCACATCCTGAGTCAATAATTAAATAAAAAATACAAATGTGACCACAACCTCTGTTTTATCTGATTCTTAACATTGACATTCCTGCCACATCCTGAGTCAATAAATCTTCTATGTTGTCATCACTCCTTGTACCCCATTCGCACAATTTGAACAAGTTGGCAAGAAAGTCCGGATATTAGTTTCATTCTCTCAAAATGTGAGAGTTTCTCAAATTAATCGTGATGGGGTGTGGACCCTGGCCCAAGAAGGCGGGCCCATGAGAAGAGGCCCAGGATGGGGGAGAGTCCAGAGTGGGTAAGTAGCGGCCCAACAGGCAAGAATATGGGTTAGAAGTAGGGCCCAGTAGAGGTCTGGGCCGAGTCCAGGAGTCGGTCCAGGCCCAGGTGAAGAGAAGACTCGGCAAGGGGCCGCTGAGTGGCATTTATCGCGGCATTTAAAGGGCTCGACCAAGCGAACCGTTATGGAACCCAAAAGAGCCGTTGGTCAGCCCGAGAACGGCACCCTACGGCCCTAAAATGTAATTAGCTTTAAAAGCAGCCTTCAATGTACTTCAACTCGGTTGAAGGAGGGCCTACTATATAAAGGCCCCTCCGCCATTGTGAAAAGGGGCGAGTCCATGCCCAGGCTATAAGAAAGACACCATTCTGCTATTTTTTTCCTCGAAAGAGAGTTCTTTTATTGAAAGGTGAATCCACCGACTAAGGTTTTGTTGGACCTCCCTGGGCCCAAAAACCCTAAAACCAACAAATCGCTTAGCTCATGTAGCTTAGTTGGTTAGAGCACCCGTTTAGTAAGCGGGAGGTCTTGATGTCAATATTCAATTTCAATTTACAAATTTGAAATTATACAACAAGTCTACAATATAATATATAGAATTAAAAAGTAATGCAATATTCCAATTGGAATTAAATATATAGAATTAAAAAGTAATGCAGTATTCCAATTGGAATTAAATAAAAACTGATGTACCTCATTTTAACAAATGTAACCACAACTTTTTTTTTCTTGGTTGCCTCAATGGGATCGTAGCCTATAGTCCTAATAACTATCTAATTCTTATCATACACACTCCTGCCACATAATGAGTCATGAGATCTTTCAAGTTGTCATGTGACCTCTCTTTGTACCCCATTCGCGCACAATGCCCAAGTTGCCAAGAAATTCCGCCTTTAGTCTTAATAACTATATGATTCTTATCATAGACACTCCTTCCACATTATGAGTCAAGAGATCTTCCAAGTTGTCATGTGACCATTCCTTGTAACATTGGTTACGTTCTTTAATAACGTTAGAGATTCTCAAGTTTAATGTCTAGCTCTTGTAGCTTAGTTGGTTAGAGCACTTATTTTGTAAGTGGGAGGTCATGAGTTCAACTCTCAACAAGAGCAACTCGAAAGTACACAACATGACTACAATAATTATAAATTCAAGATTAAATATAATATATAGAATTAAACAAAAAATTAATGTAGTTCATTTTAACAAATGTAACAACAACCTCTCTTCCTTTTTTTTTTTTTTTTTTTTTTTGTTTTTTCGGGTGCCTCGAAGGGATCGTAACCTTTTGTCCTAATAGCTATCTGATTCTTATCGTAGACATTCCTGCCACATCTTGAGTCAAGAGATCTTCTAGGTCGTCATGTGACCACTCCTTGTACCATATTCGCGCACTTGGACCAAGTTGGCAAGAAAGTCCGCACATTGGTTTCGTTCTCTCAAGATGTGAGAGTTTCTTAAATTAATTACTTAGCTCTTGTAGCTCAGTTGGTTAGAGCACCCGTTTAGTAAGCGGGAGGTCTTGAGTTCAACTTTGAACAAGAGCAACTTGAAAGTACACTACCAAAGTACAATAATTACAAATAAAAAATAAAAATATGGATGAAATAATTCTTAAATTTAAGTATTATAAACTTATAAATTCAAGATTAAATATAATATATAGAATTAATAAAAGTATTGGAATATTAAAATTCAAATTGGAATTAAAAAAAAAAAATTGATGTAGTTCATAGACACTCGTGCCACATCATGAGCCAGGAGATCTTTTGGTTTCGTTCAACTCTTGTATCAAGCGGGAGGTTTTTAGTTCAACTCTCAACAAAAGCAATTTCCAATAATTTTATTCATGCAAACCAACAAAAACAATAATAGGTATGGGTATTTTGGACTTTATACTACTTATTTCTTTTCAATTCCCATGTATACCAAACATTGGAATTGAAATTTCTAGTAATTCTATTCATGCAAACCAAACTCAAGAATTTACATTACCATTTTATTTCCACATTATTCATCTCCCATGAAATTACAATTCCTTAATTTCCTACCTAATTTCCTCCCTCTAACCAAACGCCCTGTTAAATGTGATAATGAGAGTATCAAACTTGAAATTAAAGGAAAATTAATCAATACCTAATCTAATTAATAAAAACAACAACAACAACATCAGTAGTATTATAATTGTGCATACAAATAAATATTGACCGGGGAATGAGCTTGAGGTTCAAAGCCAATTAGACCCAAGGAGTTGAGGTCTAGGGATTAATTAAGTCCAAATGATGGTTGATGTCTAGGGATTAATTATGTTTGAGGGCCTATGTAAGAAGGGAAGTGTGAGTTTTATTAAAGTTAGTTGTACTTATTGTCAAAATACTTGTTACCATCTCTGAGACAATTTTTATATATATTCTTCATTTCCTTGTATGGTTCTTTAATTTCTATTGTTGGTATGCTCATTTTGTATATAGAAAGAAGTTGCCATGTATGTATGAGGGAAGAACAAAAATAAATGAAAGATCCTTTGAGCTACATCCCCTTGTCTACTATATTATTCATACATATTACATACGGTACAATATACATTCTATATACACGGGAATTAACCATATATATCAACTAGAAGACTTATGACTTTAATAATGCTCAACTGAAAGGTCTGGCAAATGAAGCAGCTAACTTAGGGGAGCCTTTCAACCAAGAGAAACTAGTAAGAAAAGTATTGAGATCGTTGCCCCAGAGATTTCAAATGGATGCTAAAGCAATAAGACAATCTCACAAGATAGATGAGCTCAAACTGGACCAACTAATGGGGAATCTGGTGACTTTTGAAATGGAAATAGAAAAAGAAAAAAGTGTTGTCTTTAGTATTGTAGTCCAGTTCAAGGACCTTTATTTTGACAGAGTTGATGAAGAGGATGCCATGGCTATGATAAGCAGACTAGTCAAAAAATTTCTAAAGAAGTATCGTACTAGAGGCCAAAACAAAGGAGCTACCAATAAAAACTCGAGTGGAAATTCCTCGCAAAAACCGAAAGGTATCACTGTGCAACTTGAGGGCACGCCTCAAGACTTCAATCACAAGGGTGTTCAGTGCAAGGAGTGTGGAGGTTACAGATATATTAAAGCTGATTGTGAAAACCTAAAAACCAAGTCTAAGAAGTCCTTGATAATCGCTTAGAGTGATGATGAAGTAGAGGAAGAACCCAAAAGTGAAGTAATAAACAATTATGGCGTGTTCATGGCAATCATGGGTCATGTTCACGAAAGCAAATAAGATGATCTAGAACAAGAAAAAGGAGTATGATACTCTATACAACAAATGGACTCTTCTGTTGGAAGCTCATTTGGAGCTCAAGTATGATTACCAGTGCTTATTTGAGGAAAATGAGAATTTGGCTAGTCAAAACAAAGAGGTACTGGAGGATTTGAGCAAGTGTAAAGAGCAAGAACAAGTAATGCAAGGTGAGTTGGATAAATTAGGGAAAGAGGTAAGAATTCTCAACTCCGGAACTGACACTCTAGACTGTATTCTCACACCGCACTTGCACCTCAGTCTAATGTTGGAACTACTAAAAGGGATTAGGGAGCTCCAAGAGTCCATGGAAGAAGGGGCAATCATCAAATAAAGGTATGACATAGGTGTGGTGATCACACCTATTTTAATTTTTACTATATTTTCCATCATGTTTTTGTTTATTTGGTGCATAAAATAATGTGTTAAATAGGGAAATTGGACTAACTAATGTGCCTTTATGTATAGTTTCTCTTAATTGCACAATAAAGGGAAGAAGAAGCAATTTCAAGCAAAAGTGACCAATTTAGAGCTAAAAAATGCATGGAAAGGGAGTAGAAATCATTTGGAGGTAGATCAAGAAGAGCGCACACGGAAATGAGTAGAACAAGGTCATGGCACAGTTTTAGTAGCAGTCACGAGTGTCTTCACGTCCATGAGGGGGACATGCTTTGGTCACAGGTGTTGTCACACCCGTGACGTGGTTGTTATCATAGACAGGCTTCGACACGCCGTGTTGATGCCCATGCGCCGAGCCCTGGTGTGTGGTTTATTCTATCATTTTAAGATCCAAAAAGGAGAGCCTAGAGAGATAGTGAACAATAACGTAGAGTAGAGAGAGTAGAGTGAGATCTTTGCACTTTTGGTCAAGAAAATACTTTTTCTTTCTTCCAAAAGGATAGATTCTCTTATTTTGCATATTTGATTATATTTTGTATTGGAGATTCATTCTATTTTCAAAGATAAGTGTTTATTGCTTGTTTTATATTGTTGCTTTATGGAGTTTTACTTTAATGTTAATGATTTATTAATTGATATGATGAGTGAGTAGTCTTATTTAGGACTTGGGATTGAGGTTAACATTAGATTTTAATGCCTATTTGAATTTATTGCATAAGGCTATGTTGGAAAAATAACATAAAATGGCATTTTAAGTGTATATTTTGTGGTACAAATATTAGTGTGGTTCACTTTCGATTTGGTCGGGTCAAAGTGGATTCGGGTTCTTCGTAGTGAGATGAAGAGATTGATATATTGTACGCTCAAAACGGATAATAGGTGAATGAGAAATTGATTCTCAAAGTAAACTCATTTGAGTTGGAAAAATAAAGGTTAAAGGCTTTAAAGTAGCCTATGTCCCACATTGGTTTGGGAAGTGGGTTTGCACCACTATTTATATAAGAGACATTCTAAGGCTTATTTCATTATATAGCATAGAGGCTTTCTCTTGCGCACTCAAATTCCAAAATGAGCTTGAAAAGGCTTGACTCGTGTACGTCGGCACCTGCAGAACATGAGAGCCACAAAAAATCTCATCATTGACTTTGACTTTGCATTTTTTCCCGTCGGCACCTGCAGAACATGAGAGCCACAAAAAATCTCATCATTGACTTTGACTTTGCATTTTTTCCCGTCGGCACCTGCAGAACATGAGAGCCACAAAAAATTCTCATCATTGACTTTGACTTTGCATTTTTTCCCGACAATTCCCCACAAATGTAAAGAGAAGACATTGAAGACTCTGAAATGACACGCATTACACCTTAAATCTTGTGTAAGTTCTGCGATAAACTACATATATTTTAGTTAGACTGAACCTTAGGATGCTCTTAAGTGTTCTACAGTAATAGTCCATTATCTTTCTTAAAAACAACTAACCCTTTTCAATTAAGTAGGTGATATCATTTGGTCCATCTCAATATAGACTATCAAGGGGCAAGATAGTAAAATTGTTCTCCCAACTATTCAAATAAATCCAAATGGATTTCAAAGTTACATTGAATATCATAAATTGTTTTAAACTTTTAAACCTAAATAAGTTGTCTTAGAATCTTGAGCGCAGTTCAATATCTTTAGAATTATGAACCAATTCTAATAAATATACCTACAATGCAAAGCTTGTATATGACGCACCAGCATGCACATCATCATAATAAATTTTTACAAAAATCAAGACATCAGTGAATCATATAGAAATAAAGGTAATAAGTACATGACTTATACCAAATTTTATAATTCGCTTTATTCAGACTCCTACAACTTCCTAAAAAGTTTGAGCATTTCAGTTACATACTTCTTCCAATTCTTTGGTTTACGTTAGAAGTTGGAGTGTATAAGAAAAAAAAAAAAAAAAAAAAAAACCACCTTTAGGTGACACTATTTCAACCCAACTCAAAGCTTGACATTCAATATGTAGCAATGCAAATCTCCTTATGCAATTTCAATAAAAGAAAATGTGGATTTGCATGAACATCCTTCAACAAAAATGTTGGTGGTGTTAACGAGGATAGTTGGATGAGATTTTAGATTCATCATTATCAGCATGGAATTTACTTATATATTGTTTGAGAAATAAGGTTGATAATGTGAAAATAAAAGGAATATTGTGACGTGGAATAACCACTGTCATAGAAGCGAATTCTTCACACCGGTGTAAGTTCACAACAACAACATCTCCCTCAAGATTAACACAATAATTCCCTTCTCCGTGCATCCAAATTAGGGATTAAAACTTACACAACATACTTAGAGTAATAAAGGGACAAGAAAGAGATCAGACAACTTCTGATGTTTGAACTCATTATGTTTTTTCCTAAATAGTATAGGTCAAGTGAATATAAACCAAATATTATACTAATAGATCCTGGTTACCCACCGTGGTGAAAATAAATCTAAAAGCAAATAATCAAGGATAGTGAGAGCCACAAAATATTCCATTGACTTTGATTTTGACTTTGGATTTTTTTTTTTCAACGATAATTAGCCACCAAACTCATATTACACGCCACGTTGCTTTGAATAACAACTGAGTTTTCAAATATACTCCTCCTTTTGGCAATCATTATACCATATATCATGGTCCATACAAGATGGATCATTTAAATTAGCATACTGTTATTTTTAGAACATTGAATGTTCATTTTCTGAATTTTTATTATATTTTTTATGCATTGAAGGTTAATTTTCAGATATACCACCAAAAAATATTTTCAATACATTAAGAATGAACGTTAAATATACTAAAAACAAACATTTATTTGTGATCCATATTGCAATGTAGACCATGATTCATAATATAATTTGCCTCCCTTTGGTAAGGAAAAAAAAAAAAAAAAGCTTGTTAAACCCATGGGCCATTTGATTCCCAAGTAATTATACTAAAGTATGGGCTATAGCTACAAACAACAAAAGGTAAATAACAAATTGGGTTCAGATTTATGAACTCTCTATATGGGCTTCAGAAACTTCTAAAGCCCACTTAACAAGTTTACGCAAATTATGTCGTGGCAAAAACGCCGCCGTTTTGATTAAAAACAACGCGTCCGACTTAAAAAAAAAAAAAAAAAAATCAGTTTCAATTGCCGTTAACGGCGTTATGTTGTGCATAATTTAAACTATATATCCAGAATGAATGAACTATATATCCAGAATAAATGAACTATATAGTTCAAATTATGCACAACATGATGCCGTTAACGGCAATCGAAACAAATTTTTTTTTTTAAATCGGGCGTCAAAACAACGTTGTTTTTGCAACTATGTGCACCATGCCACCATGCATGGTGCACACGGTTGCACAGCATAACGCTCCTAAGCACTTCTTGCATATTGCACTAAGAAAATAAAATAAAAAACCTTATACTTTTAAGTTTTCACTTTTTGAGTATAGCAAAAAAAAAAAAAGTCTATTTATGGGATGGCCCCAAGGAAAATACCAAAACACAATCTTTGAGTTTAAGTTTAGAGATAAATATAAGATAATAAATGCACAATATTTTTTTTTTAAATACGTACTATTGACTCTATTAGAAGGTAGTATATGTTCTATACTTTCTCTAAACTAAAGCAGCCCAAAGAGTCAGGGTTCGATCTTGCGACCTTCCCTCAAGGAGAGCCACAGAGGTGTCATCTAAACATAAGGTGTTTGAAATAGACAATATTTTTTAGTTGGGATGGATTATGTATTTCTTTTTTATATATATAACAAAGTAAGCAAAAAAAGTTAGATTCATATCTAGTGTGTTACTTATAAGTAAGTTAAGTCTTGAACCCATATGTCTACCAATATGAAAAGGAGGACAAAGTGTGGTAATACACACTCATTATATCCTAGAAAGTATTGGAAAAGATGGATAAGCAAAATTCCTTTTTTGTACCAATGAAAGTAGCCAATTCAAAACATTGCTATACCAACTGCAACAGCTAACCTACCCGTGTCATAACCGACCTCGCAAGTACGGTCTTGTAGACATCACTTCCCATTTTGATGATACGAACTTACGAAGAACTGTCAAAGATAGAGCATTTATAGTTATGAAACAAACGAAAAAGGGTGCATTCATTTTCTGTCTTTTCCAGTTTTTCAATATGACAAGTTTTTAAACATCATAAATTCTTTCAAAGTAAATGTTATTATTAGTAATCGATTATTGTGACATTGGTATATTTAATCTTATATTTTTAATGTTGTCTCATTACATCACTAATTTTTATTTGTTTGTCACAATTAGTCTTTTATTTAATATTTTATCATACACTTTCGACAACAAAAAATGTTAACATGTATTTTTGTTGTTCAAGCCTCTTGCCCCAACATATTATTAGGCTTATCTCAATATGGACTACTTGAATTTGTGTATTATGTATTATGTTAGATTATGTGTATTACCATTTCAAAAAAAGACTGTGTATTCTGTTATACAATTATGTACATTCAAAACATGAAATTTATTTTTAGAAGTTAACAGACACGAAAAATATAATTTTAAAAAATAAAATACAAAACGACATTTTGGGTCAGGGTGCACAATGTATATATTGTGCGCCCCGGTGCACAATATAATTTGCCCTCACTTTGTTGCGGTGTTGCCACATGAACAAGGATTAATATTTTTTCTTAATGATTTGTAACATGTATAAACTACAGAATTCAAAACTTCTTTCTCATCCCATTAAAAATAATGAGAATGCACTATTTGATTGGTCAGACATTATACAATGATTATAGGTCTTCAATCAATAATGAACTTAAATTAAACATTATTTCTTATCATTCTACATTGAACTCAATTTTACTTTATCTCAACTAAATTTATTGGGCAAAAACTTACATAAAACCATCTCACGAATCCTTATTCGTGAGATGAATCGGGTCAAAATGATATTTTAATATTTATACTGAAAAATGTAATACTAATCATGAATAAAATGTTTATTATTTTTATGGGAAAGTGTAATACATTTAAAGAAAAGAGTAATACTTTTATATTTTGATTTAAAAAGTATTAAAATTTTCCTCGTAAGTATTACATTTTATCTTATAAGTAACAAACACTTGTCAACATTACTTATAATGAAAAAGTGTAATACTTTTGAAGAAAAATGTAATACTTATAATGTAAAAATATTACACTTTCCCTTACAGTGCGTTTGGTTGGAGGGGAGGAATTACGTGGGAAAGTAATTGTAATTCCATGAGAGATGAATTACTGGGAATAAAGTGAGAATTTAAATTCCAGTGATTGGTTTACAGGAATAGAATTACTGGGAATTTCAATTCCAATGTTTGGTATACATGGGAATTGAAAGGGAATAAGTAGTATAAAGTCCAAAATGCACATTGTTGTTGTGGTTTTAATTTTAGTTTAAAAAAAAAGGAGTGGTAATTTTGTCTCATCACTAGCTTTTTTTCTTCCTAAAATCCCAGGGGGACATGGAATTTTAATTCCATGAAAATGGAGGAATTGCAATTCCTTCCAACCAAACTAAGAAATTTTATGGCATCTAGAATTAGGTGAGAATTAAGTGGGAAGTGAATTTAAATTTCCTCCAACCAAACGTCTTGTTATATGTAAGGGACATTTTATTTCTAATAAGTATTACATTTTTCAATATAAGTATTACTCTTCCATATTGACCTGACACGACCTGGCATGTCTCATGAATTAATAAAGATCTGTGAAGCAATTTCACACAAGTGTGACCCAATTTATTATTAGGGGTGTTTGGTTTTGGAAATATATTTGGATAATGACATAATGTGATATTTTAGAAAATCTTTTGTTACCATATACACATTTCGATACCTAAATTACAAGTTATGTAGTATAATCTGAATTATATTAAATGCCGGCTTAAACGTTTAACACCTCCATTTGAAAGGAGGACAAAGTGTGGAAACACACACTCATTATATCCAAGAAAGTACTGCAAAAGATGGATAATCAAAGGTCCTTTTAGTACCATATGGAATTATGGGAAGTATGAAAGTATGTAGCCAATTCAAAACATTGCTAATAATTGCAACAGCCAACCATTCCGACATATAACCGACCTTGCAAGTACACTCCTGTAGACAAGACTTTCCATTTTGATGATACGAAGAACTTTCAAAGACAGACCATATATAGTTATGAACAAACGAAAGAGGGTGCATTTCATTTTCTTTCTTTTCCACTTTTTCAATACAACAACTCAACAAGTATAAACATCATAAAATTTCAAAAGTTTGCCCGCATGGGCTGCTCAGTTGATCACAGGGGTGAAGTTTGGGAACAATAACTCGGGATTTAGTCTCATCAGCGACAGTGTGGGAGCAACCTCCCAAAGTGAGGGGTGCTCCTTATTCGTGCCTCTGTATTAAATTGAGTTACCACGATTTACAATCTCCCGGATACTTTGTTGGGTCGGGGCGTGGGGGCACTTGGGTTAAGGATTCAACCTTTTGGTAACAACAATAAACTTTTCAAAAGTAAATTTTATTTTTATTTTTGAGTTAATACCCAAAATCGTCCTCGACTATAGTGGTTTTTCTCAATTTCGTCCTAAACGACTTTGGTGACCTAATATCGTCCCAGACTTTTGTGTTTCGCTCAATTTAGTCCCAGACTTTTGTGTTTTTGCTCAATTTAGTCCCTCATTTGTTATTCTGTCCATTTGGTGTTAAATAAATAGACAATTCAGTAATTTTAATATTGGCATCTCTTTACTCATAGACATGTGAACTACGAAATCCTTTTTTTTTTTACAAATTACTCCCAGAATTAATCCTAAAACTGCGAATATAAAATTTGATTTGCAGGTCCGGGAGTAATTCTGGGTGTAATTCGTACAAGAAAGAGGAATTTCGCACTTCACAAGTTGAAAGTAAAGAGAGATCAATATTGACATTACTGAATTGCCCCTTTATTTAACACCAATTTGACGGAATAACAAATGGAGGACTAAATTAAGCGAAACACAAAAGTCTGGGACGATATTAGATCACCAAAGTCGTTTAGGACGAAATTAAGAAAAACCACTATAGTTGAGGACGATTTTGGGTATTAACTCTTTTATTTTTTAGTCGTGGACTATTGTGGCATTGTTACATTTAATTATATTCTTTTTAATGTTGCCTCATCACATTATTGATTTTCATTTGCTTGTCATAATTACTCTTTCATTTCAAAATTTATCATTCGCCTTTAACATAGAATGTTAACATGTATTTTTGTTGTTCAAGTCTCTTGTCCTGACCTACATATAATTTATCTCAGGCTCTTGTAAACTCTTTTAAATGAATGATGAAATTACATGCAAGTCATTTTTATTAAACATTGTAATATAAAAAATATAAATTAAAATTAATTGTATCAAGCAAATGAAAAACAAGGATACAATGAGAGAAAACTAAAAGAGTATAATAACCAAATACAGCAATGTCACAATAGTCCAAAATTCACTCATTTTTTAATTCATAAATATTATACTTTTGATCCTAACCTCCCCAATATATAGAGTACTTGTCTCAAATGAAGTTTGAACCTTTCACCTCCCACTTAGGATAGCAATTTGGTACCAGTGAACCACAAGCCACTTAGTTATATATACATTTTTTAATTTTGATTTTCTTAACTTTTAGTGTTTGACTTTAAAAAGAAAAAAAAAACACCTCCAATCATTCAGTTTTAAATAAAGAACAATTCATTTTTAACCCAAAATGTCTCAAATATTCTTACTTTAATTTATGAAAATTCATCAAATTTCCTTCCACTATATGTAAGAATATTTTGACATTATATATGCCAATAAAAAAAAAAATTAATATTGAGTAGCTGAACCTCTGAGCCTAATAAGTTAGGGGCACCATTTGGCATTGTGCCAATAAAAGAATTTAGGGCACCTTTTGGCATTGTGGCAATAAAAGGGAGGATATAAAAGGGGAAAAGAGATTGGATGGAACTGTTAAGAATTGAAAGTGATTAATAATAAGACACTATGTTGGGGTATATGGTTACAAATTGGCCGGTGACGCAATAGAGGAAGCAATGTATGAAAGGGACATAAAACTATAAAATATAGACTCCGTACCAGCAAAGTCGATTATGTTGTGCTACAATTATTTTTTTTTTCTTCCAATTTAATGATGTTGCTATTTAATTTGATTTTATTTTTCTTTTAAACCTAAAAGCTCATTTTTTATGTCTCAATTAATAATAAGCATCAACCTTTTTACTTAACGTGAGATGTGATTGAGTACAAGGGACTCATCCATCCTTAATCAAAAGTCAATGTTCTATCCTTTGACTTGGAATTAGTCACTGTGTCCGACGGTGAAAACCCTGGATACACTATAAAAAAAATCAACGTTTTTACTCATCTTTTCATCACTGATTAAAAACCCTCAAATATGTATACATCCATGTGTTATATATACATGCATTTTGTATACAAGTGTGGTGTTATTATTGTTAAATTTTTTAGAGTTATTGCCATTTTTTGTCCTAGACTTATTGGGGCATGGACACTTTTCATCTTCCATAATAAAAATTGTCAATTTGTAGCTGCGCTTATTAGTCGTTGGACACTTTTGGTCCTTCGTCAATAAAGCCATTTGTTGACCGTGAAATAGAAGGGCAAAGCTGTCTTTTTATGTGTTTTTCTTCTAATCGTATTAGTCAATGCTCGTTTTTACCCTTCATTTTCACGAGAAGATCAATCCACTGAATCAACCTATGTTCAAGCAAAACAAGAAACTACACCACACAGTTGTTTCAAGAATCAAATGGCCTAAACCAGTGTTGCTTAATAAACTGAATCGCTTCAGCTTAGCCGAAAAAACAATAAACTACACCAGACTCCGAGATCGCAGCCCACCGCCACCAAAGCCCTTGCCTCCATCGTCTCCTACGCCTCGCCGTCACTCTCCTCCTCCGAGACGCCAGCGTTCTCCCACCTCCATGACTCCAAGATCGCAACCCTAATCTACGACCTCCTTCGCCAGCCGGACTCCAGCACTAGAGACAACAACCTCTGCCGCGGGCTCTACGACACCTTCCACTCCACGAAGCCCGATCTCCACCTTGTCGTCCTCCGCTTCCTCCTGCCTCCATAAGCCCCTAGCTGGCTTCGAAGCCATCCTCTTAGTCCTTTCAACTAGTCTTCTTCTTAAGGCTTTATTTTGGGATAGAATTCATCAATTCATACCTTACAATTTGAGGAGCTAATCTGCTAAAATTCTCAATCGATTCACAGCTACTTACAATAATACAATACTTGACAACTTGTTGAGCTAATCCGCTGAGGATTTCTTCGATTAATCTGCTTTCCCTTCCTTTCCTCTCAATGGAGATGTGGCGGTGGCGGCAACACTTTCCCCTCTTTCAGATATCCGCACAGAGGCGCAAGGCGTGGGCACTTCGCGAATCTCTGTTGCCTCCCCCCTCTAGTGTGCACTTCGCGAACCAAAATCGCTTTCCATCCACCATTGCTTGACTTTGCAACCGAACCCTCCTACAATCCTCTTCTAGAGAGAATCGCAAGAGAACACTTCTATGATTTAGAGATCGTAGCTCTACCCTAAGAAATTCCAGAGGCACCGCAATACCCACGATCAGACGATTCTTTGACCGATCGCAAACATCTGGCTAATTGCAATCCAATCTGGGTTGTTGGGGTCTACGAACTACTGAGATCTTCGAGGTCGTCATCGATTACCTCCTTTATCACTATTGAGATCTTCGAGGTCATCGCCAAACCCTTTTGGACGAGCGTCGCGGTGATTTCGTTTGAACAGCCCATCGAACGACGAGGAACAGATGGTCACATCGTCATCTTTGCCTTTGCTTCGATTCCGCTCTTGCTTCTCAACCTCTTCGTCAATGAGCGACCAACAAACAGCGTTGTTTATGCATATGATCAAAAGAATAAGCTAATTGACAAAAATGCCCCTCATTTAGACGGTCAACTAACGATATAATAGACGGAGGACTAAAAGTGTCCAACGACTAATAAGCGTGGCTACAATTTGGCAATTTTTATTATGGAGGATGAAAACTGTCCACGCCCCAGTAAATCTAGGACCAAAAATGGCAATAATTCAATTTTTACATAGTCATTTGGTGAACAGTGTAATTGTAAATTGTGTCAGTACAAATTATATTTTCTTTTATATTTTAACAATAAATTAACACACAATTTAAGTTAAGCTTAATATATGAATCACCCACATCATGTTTATGGTATTATAAATTCACAACAAAAATTTACAAATATTTTGTATATCATATTTTTTAAAAAAAATTAATGGTAAATTATATTATTATCCTAAAGATCATAGAGGGTAGCATTATGTAATGAGATTACGGTGTAGAAAATTTTAGATTTGCATTGTTGTGTATATGACTGGATATTAGTTGTACACTTGTACTATAAATTCTTTATCTTGCAAGCGCCTGTTGATATTTGGTAATAGTAATTTTTTCCCCTACATGTTTCATGTGTTGTGAGATATTTGTCGTAAATTATCTTGTAAAAGTATTAAACAAAATATTCATATTTATTATATTTGTATAAAATACTTGGTAAATAAATATATAACATATTTTATATTATAACTTTGATATTTAATTACAAGATAGGTTAAAAAGAAGACAATATTAATGGTCAATGTAGTGAATATAATTAATTAATGGATTTGAAGGCAATGAATCTTTGAATTATAGAAAATAAAGATAATATAACTAATGAAATTATATCTTTTTTAAATTTTTTTGAACAAAGACATTATAAACATCTAATTCTAAATTAATTAAATGCATATGTATTATTTTTTGTTATAGCTACTAATTTATTTATTTTAATAAGAGTAATAAAGTGGGTTACTTACTTTTCATCCACAATAATGAAGTCATTGTTTTTTTAAAAAAAAATTGCAAGAAAATGATTTTCAAGGTTCTTGATTTATAATCTTTGATGCTCAACTTTGAATGGAATTTATTTAGTCGGGCTAATTATTTGACCAAAGTTTATGTTAAATTTTATATTGTATAATTTTTAATATATTTTAACATATTCGTGGTATATGTTTAACAATTATGTCAACTCTGATTGGGATGGGGTTCGAACGGCCTTTCTTATAGAAATTAATGAATAAGTTAATAATAAATAATAATTAATGGAATATTCCATTATTAAAGTTTATACTAACGGAATGAAAGGTTATTTAATTGAAGAAAATAATATAAAAGAGGGTAAATAAGAAAAATCATTAAAAATACTAAAAGCAAAATAATATGAACCATTCATTTCAACAAACAATTACACCAACATTTAAGGCAAATTATTGTGTGGATCATGGTCCACACAGTGTTATGTGGACCATAACAAAGAGTACATTTTTAATATACTAAATATACATTATTTTTGTACTGAGTGTACATTATATTGTATAATGTACACTCAGTCCAAAAATAATGTACATCCCCTGAATACAATGTACATTATTTTTGTACTGAATCGTACATTATTTTTGAACTGAATGTACATTATTTTACAGTATACAAAATATGTTCCACACAATAATGATTGAACAATTTTTTGTCCCCGTTAAGGGCCTAACTTTATTGGCCCGTATTAGATTTGTAGATACAATATAAAATTTAACATAAACTTTGGTCAAACAATTAGCCCGACTAAATAAATAGCATTTAAAGTTGAGCATCAAAGATTATAAATCAGGAATCTTAAAAATCATTTTCTTGCATTTAAAAAAGAATAAATACCCAAAATGGTCCCTCGACTATAGCTAAATTCACAAATTGGTCCTCGACTTTTAATTTCAACCAATTAAGTCCTTAACTTTGTAATTTTAACACAATTTGGTCCTCTGTCTATTTGACCGTTTGTTGACTGTAATTTTTGAGGATATATATGTAATTTCATGGTCCATCGCCGGTTTTTTAAGGTTCTGGTTGCATTTCCAGACGACACTGTTACATTTGAATCCACTGCCGAAAGCAATCTACCAAATCCGGTCGCCTTTCTTCATCCTCCCTTTGGATTCAATGTAGTTGAGTTCGTACCAGAGCGAAGAAGACGACGTGTTTCCGAACTGGTGCAATGTCATCCTGGAAGCCTCCACGTGCTCCGACGAGAGCTGAAGGTTCTTCTAGAGATCGTCGATCACGGCCAACAAACGGTCAAATAGATGGAGGACCAAATCGTGTCAAAATTGCAAAGTTAAGGACTTAATTGGTTGAAATTGAAAGTCGAGGACCAATTTGTGAATTTAGCTATAGTCGAGGGACCATTTTAGGTATTTACCCTTTAAAAAAAAATTAAGTTAAGTTTTTTTTTTTTTGCTTTTTTCATTTAATTAATCTTCTTATTAAATTAAATAAATTAGTAGCTACCACAAAAAATAATACATATGCATTTAATTAATTTAGAATTAGATGTCTATAATGCCTTTATTTAAAAAAAAAACATTATTCATCCATTGTCTTCTTTTTACACTATCTTGTAATACACAGCGGTCTCCACACGCTGATCCTGAGGGCAATTGACAACATTAAACAACTTGTCGAAGGTCCGGATCCAGCTCTCTAGAATCTCGGGGTCCTCCTGTCCCAAGTAACTCATACGCCCAGTGATCTACCTCGTCACATCACCACCGTTATTTCCATTCAATACGGCGGCCCCAATAGTTTGAGTCAATTGAGTCAGCTGGCGCAGACTCTCAGTCAAATCTGTGGTGGATGAAGCTCCAGCCCCCGTGGAACGAGGAGTCTCTTCCCTAACTCTCCTTGGTGGCATTTCGTTACCCCTTTACATGATCAGAAGATATCACCTTAGTTAAAACCTCTAAGATCTTACTACTTCTAACTTTCATTTTCTCAAAAACAAAGATCATAACCATTAGAGCACACAAACATGATACAAGTATAATTCTTATACTTATCACATTAACAACTTTCACATAACTTTCAACATTCAACTTTCAACATTCAACTTTCAACTTTCAACTTTTAACATTCAACTTTCAACTTTTAACTTTCAACTTTTAACTTTCAACTTTCAACTTTTAACTTTCAACTTTAATTTTAACTTTTAAGATAAAGCAAACTGAACTTTAAACACATTAGTTAAGCACATAAACAAGTTAGGCAAGCGTAAGAAACTCACAATCTCACCGTGTTCCTTCGCCTATCTCATATTCTCAAAAGAACTTCTTAACTTTGGAATTCTTACACTTAAAACCCTTAACTTAGAATCTTTCTCACCCTAGTTCTTACCACTTAGGGTTCATTTCCTTAACTTGATCATCTTAGTACTTCAACTTAAGGCTCATATACCAAATCTTAAGGTTCAGATTTCCTATGTCCCGGCGGTTCGCACCGCTCTAATACCAACTTGTAACACCCCCTTTTTCTAAAAACTAAATCCCAAATAAACAGGCTTTAAATAAAGATAAATAAGCAAACTTAGATAACTAATTAGCCATTCAAACGATCAGGGTGTCACCGCCACATCCACCACTCAAAGTGACTGCACAGGCTACAAGAACAGTAACTAAACTAGAGTCAAGCTCTACAAAATATCATAAACTTAGGGAACAAACTCCGGTGTCCACGTACCATCGAAAAGATAGTTTAACAACATGTATCAACAGTACGACAAAGGTAGAAAACTAAACTAGTAACTACCATCTCAAATCTACGCACTAACTATCGCGTGGGCTTTCAAACACTGGGCCCACCTGAAAGAGGTTATAAAACAAGTAGGAAAATAAACCCGTTAGCAAATTAATGCTAAGTATAAAATCACTCAATCCTGTAAGTTACTATAGATATAGGTTGGAAAACATTTCTCATTCACACGCAATCTCAAGTATGAATACAAACAGCTACTTCACTTAATCATCAAATCTCACTAGACATACATAAACACTTCTATATGCTTGCAACCTATATTTCATAAAAACATGTTTTAACTCTCATACTTTAACGCATTCGCTAGCTATAAACATATATCTTCAATTATAGCTAAACATGCACTTCGCATACTCATACTGATAGATAAAAAGATAACTGAAATTCAACAAGAAAGGTCATGCTATCATGCTAACTCTTAAACAACAACAATAAGGCTTTACTTCTCAAAGGCTCCGAATGAAACTCATGCTAAGTTATGCAACAAGATATGATATGACGCTTTATAAATAGATATACTCTCGCTCTTTATATAAAATGGAACATTTTCTGTGGAGGATCTCTATTGAGTTTCTTAACTCACTTTTCTTTTCTTTTGTCGAGTCTCTTGACTCACGTTTCTCTTCTTTTGTTGAGTCTCTTGACTCACGTTTCTCTTCTTTCTTCTTTCTTGCTTTCTTTCTGAAACTCGTGGGCGAGGTAGGAACTTCACGAATCGTGAACGAACCTATCCGGGCTCGGCATCTAGCGGCCTAATACTCATCTCGCCCACAGAACTGTTACTCTTGGTTCTTATATAAATCTCTGTGGAATCAGGTATCGTCGTACTTATCAGTGTGCACCCCCCCCCCCCCCCCAACTAGGATTCCAAGCCTAGCAGGTAGTATCGAACCTAGGAACTCGAGAATATCGACCAAGCTACTTCATAAATATCTGTCGGTCTTCTATGACAGTTTCTTTTCTTTCTCAAACTTCTTTCTTTCTCTATTCTTCCAAAAGGACCTAGTCCTAACGGGGGGCCTCCAAAACCAAGTTTTCCTCACAATATATATATATATATATATATATATATATATATATATATATATATATATATATATATATATATATATATCATGCAATTTATCTCAATAATATGCAAGCTTTGCAATGCACATAAATCTCAAACAATATCTCTTTCTCACATTTTGGAAATCAACTTATCATGCAAACTTCTCAATGCAAAAGATATAGATTTTCCAAAATAGATATATGTTTTTGAAATAGGATTTAGGCTTTACTTAGAGCCTTCAATGTAAACATTGAAATATGCTAAAATGCTCCTTCATTGTAAAGATGGAAAAATACATTGTTTCATGCCAAAATCTCAACAACTTAGCAAATCTTCTCAACCAGAGCTAACAGAGTAGTAAGCATGCTATTCAATCTTTCAAATACTCAAAAGCTAGAATTCCTTCACAGGCTCAAGTTCACAGCTAACATCATAGAGCATTTAACTTTCAAAAATCTCTAACTGCTAAACATGCTTTCTAACTCAAAATAAAATGAAATCAACTTCTACTAGCGCGTCGTAACGAGCCCGAGTGTCCGAGCCTCAAGGGCCCATGAGTCTCGGTCCGAATAACACATGGCTGAGGCACAGAGGGCCTGGCCTGTTCAACTTTTGGCCTGGCGGAGCTTGGTGATGGGGCTTGTGAAGCCCCGCCACTTGGCTCCGCCAAACGGCGACCCTGGGCAACGGATCCAGCTGGGATCCGTTCCCATGGTTCGCTTCTTCACGGTGCTTACCAGCGGACCTTGCCTAGATCCGTTGGCTAGGACCGTGAGGTCATCTAGTGCACCAGACAGTGTGCACCAGAGCCTTCTTCTGTACAAAACAAACACATAACAACCTCAAAATGCTTCTAGATCACAACAAAACAATCATAAAACATCAACAACACCCAAACAATTCACCACATGCATTTTCTAGCATTTCTAAACATCTAAGCTCAAACTTCTAGCATTTTACAGAGCAAAAACTTAGTTTGGGAATCCATGGTTTATACCTTGTGCTTTGCCTTCACTTGTGTGGATCCCCCTTCCTCTCCTTCTCAGATACTACCTTCTTCACCACCTATTCTCCTCAAGCAAACAAACACACACCAAGCTTAAGGAAGAACTCAGAGATTTGGAAGGCAAATATTGATATCCTAAGAGATGAGATGAAATGGATGGATGGATGAGATGAAAGCAAAATACTTATTGTAATTCTTCTCCTTCTTCTACAGAGTTTAGAGTTTGGAGTGGAGAGGCAAAAGAGAGAATCAGGAGAATGAATGGAATAGTGATGCTTAAATATGAGTCCAAAACCCTAGGTAGAAAATGATTGGCTGGTGAGGATAGAAGGGTAATTTGGCTTGTTCAAAATATCAAACAATTGCTTGGCTTATAGAAAACATTAGGGTTCATTCTATAACATAGACCAAGGTTTTTAAAAATAATTTTGTACAACTTTTGGGTCAAAATAGATTTTCTAAACGATGGTCTTTAATTAAAACATTGGGTAAAGGTTTCGCAGGTTCCTTTCAGGTTTCACTCAGATTGACTTTTGGGTCAAAACTTGGTACATAAATATGCCCGAAACTTAGGATTTTCAAAATAAGCTATTTCTTGGTGCTGAATTGATTTAAAAACTCGATTTAAAATATTTAAGTCATACACCGTTTTAGAAAAATTTTCGGAATAATGAAAATAAATATTTTGGAATTTATTAAAATAGAATTTAGGAAAAATATTTTTGGATTGTCACATAAGGTGTGCCATTTTTATAGTTTTTTTTTTTTTTTTCATTCAACAATACATTGGATTTTTTCAGTTTTGGTTCCCAAGTTCAAAATGATCTAATTCAAAAGAAAAAAAAAATGATAGTAGTACTTGTTATCTTTTGGAGTAAACATGAAGAAGATGGATGCATTTGAGGACGCGTTGTTTTTTTTTTTTTTTTTTTTTTTTTTTTTTTTAAATCAACGGCTCAAATCTAACCCCATTTTTCACATGGGAGCATATATATATATATATATATATATATATATATATATATATATATATATATATATATATAATGAAACTGACTAGCAGGTATGACATATTGAATGTACATTGTCAAATGAAATTGTAATTGAATTAAAATAATACTTTAGTTATACTGTAATAAAATTACAATATTACTGCCTAGTAGGTATCATCACATATTGAGTATACATTGTCAAATGAAATTGTAATTGAATTAAAATGATACTTTAGTTATGTTATAATGAAACTACAGTATATATAAAATGAAACAGTGCAATTATCATCAGTGGCGGACCTAGGAATTTTTTCCAGCAGGGGCAAAATATTAAAGGAAAATTGATAATTAGAAAAAAAAAATGAAACACTTAAAAAGTATAACCGTAAATAATGTTGGATATAGGAAAATTATAAAAACACATCAAAACATTATAAAAATATTCATAACAAAATATGAATATACTCAATTTGATAAAATAATTTGAATAAAAGATCCATTATAAATTACACATCTCATCTCATTATTAATATCAATGAAGATTATATTATTGTGTTGAAGCAATATGCACTATTAATAATATTGAAAATGTGAAATAATGTGAAAAGATAGTGTTAATGGTGAAAATGTGAAATAAAATGTCAAAAAATTTGAAAACAGACCACACACTCAGCCACAAATTCAAACTCTGGCCTACCTTTAAGCCAATCATGTGCTCTACCAACTAGGCTAAGTCACATTCTATTATCATTTCTCTATTTTTTAATACTTATCCTAAAACTTCTACTATATATACACATATACATACAAGGGTTATATAAGAGGTGAGAGTGGGGTGAGTGAGGGCAGCTGACCCCACTGCCCCCACTGTGAGTCCGCCTCTGATTATCATCAACTGCAACAACAAAACTATAATTAAAAACAAAACAAGTAGAATAATACAATTAACAACCTAGAAACAATACAATAAACGAATAAAAAACGTGGAATTGATGAACTGTGATCAATAAAAATTAGCAAATTCGCATCAGTCATGCCAATCGCAGAAAATCTGATTGTTTCTATATGTTGTTTGATCCATGGTCAAGCTGAAGACCGCAGAATAAATATAGGAGACGATGAAAAGAAGAACAAAGATGAAAGAAGTCGAGTAAAAGATCAAAATCGTAACGTTCCCGGAACTTAACTTCTACCATAATTAACGAAATCTTTTTTTTTTTTTTGGCACAAGTGTCAAATAGGCCTATCTACTACTTCGAAGTACTCAATTCCCGCTATCAACTAAAACATAATCTAATCGGACACACTTACCTCTAAAAATTTTTCGATTAGGTTTTTTTTTTTGTAGGTTACTTCCAGGTTGTCACTCCACACTGCTGACATGTAATTTTATTTAAATAAAAATGATGTTGATGTTGTATTTACTTCCTAATCTCCAGCGAGAACCCTATTCCATTCCTTGCTTCATTTTCTTGTACTTCCATATGAAACAGACAACCCAACCAGAAAAACAATGCTAGCCATGGACGGAGCCAAAGGGGGGCAGCTGCCCCTCCCCCCACCCCAACCCCCATCCTATATATAATAGTTGTATGTATATATGTATATATAGTACAAGTTTTAGTATTGGTATAAAGAAACAAATAAATGTTAACAAGTGAAATAGATTAGTTGGCAGAGCATATGTTTGGTTATAGTAAAGGTTTATTAGAGTTTAAATCCTTTGTTGACATTAACACAATTTTACAATTTCTCTTATATTTATCACACACGCGCACACTATATATATATATAACTTTCTTTTATATTAAAAATGAGATGTGTAATTTATAATGTGTGCTCTATTCAAATTATTTTATCAAATTAATTATGTTTCATATTTTGTTATGAATATTTTTAATAAAATTTTGATATGTTTTATTTTTCACCCATATCCAACAATATTTATACCTATATTTCTTGGGTAATTTTTTTTTTTAAATTATCTCTTTTGTTTTAATGTTTCGCCTTCACTCGAAAAAATTGATGAATCAATCCTTACTTCTTCGCTCCCTCTCAACAAAATTCCTAGCTCGAGTCCTTGATGCCAGCCAATACATAAATGGTTCTCAGTAACCAAAAATACCCTTCATGTTTCCTTTCACCTTTAGCAGAACACAAACCATTCCTATGGTCACATAAACCTGGATTTCCCAGAATGCTGTCCCAGTACACAGCCTTCTTAAACAGTGGAAGGATTTCGCCTGAAAGCTGATTATTCGACAAGTTAAAAGTATTAAGCTTGAGACTCTGCAGACTCAATGGGATATGCAGAAAATAAATTCCCATAAAGATCAAGGTAATTCAGTACTGGCAAGCTTCCAATTTCATATGGGATTTCACCAGATAACCCTGAGAGCTTGTTGTTACTAACATCAACTGTCACCAACTGCCTCAAATTCACCATTGCTCCTGGAATTTCTCCCTCAAGTTCATTCCCACTAGCCCGGAATTCGACTAAGTTCATTAATATCCCAATTTCGCTGGGAATTGAGCCTGAAAATTTGTTTCTGGAAATTTCAAGATTAGACAGATTTTTTGTAGCAGATATTGTTGTTGAAATATTTCCAGAAAACCCATTTTCGTATAAGTCTAACAGGTAAACTCAGGGTAAACTGAAAAACTCGGCGGGAATTTTCCCGAATAGCCTGTTTGAGGGAAGCCGGGTCCTGGTTAAACTCCGATACCGGCTTGGATTATGAAATTATTTAGCACGCCGGATGAAGCCGAATACAATGACATTACAAGGTTGATGAAGATGTCGATATGAAGAATGAATGGAGAACGAAAATTGAAGAACTGAAGAACGGAATCGGAAATTATGAAGTTTCTCGATTATGAAGAACTGAAGAACAAAAATTATTTCGCATGTTGGACTAGGGTTCTCGCTGGAGATTAGGAAGTAAATACCACATTATCACCAATTTTATTTAAATAAAATTACATGTCAGCAATGTGGAGTGGCAACCTGGAGGTAACCTGCAAAAAAAAAGCTAATCGACAAATTTTTAAAGGTATAAGTATGTCTAATTAGATTATGTTTTAATTGATGGGAAAATTGAACACTTCGAAGTAGTAGATAGACCTATTTGACACTTGTACTTTTTTTTTTTCTTTCTTTCTTTCTTTTGTCTCTCTTATTCATAGTGCTAAGTGAGTAAGTGGACTATGGTCCGGTGGTCCACAGTAAAATTTGCATTTGAGGGCAAATAGCAAACAAAAGCAAGGGATTATGACACATGTAGTGGCAGCCATGCCGGCCCATGTGAAAGGTTTTTGTCACCTCTTTTTTAGGGCATTTTGACTGCCATTAGGGGGCATTTTCCACACGAAAAATTAGTGGAGGTCCAAAAAACATTAATAATATTTTTATGCTTGCATGAGGACACAAACCATGTACATCAAGTACTGAACTTTAACATGTTCTACATATATATGTACACCAATTAATGTCTGGTTCGTGGACTTCGTGCATGTATGATGTATGTACCACCTTCCAGTTTAATTTACGGCTGCCTTTTTGTATTCTGCTCCTTTTCTCAGTACGTTTTCATTTTATTATTAAAAAAAAAAAGGGTTAGTAGATTATATTAATTTTTTTGTTTTTTTTTTTTTGCATTATTATTATTATTATTATTATTATTATTATTATTATGTGTTGTTGTTTTTTGGCTCCCGACTCCACCTTGACTATTCTCATTTCCTGGTTCCACCTCGTTCCACCTAGATCCTGGTTCGTGGCTCTACATGATTCCACCTCGTCCCACTTAAACCCCGATTCCTGGTTTCACCTTGGTCCCACCTAGACCTCGGTTCCTGGCTCCACTTGGTTCCACCAAGTCCCACTTAGATCTCAGTTCCTGGCTCCACTTGATTCCACCTTATTCCACCTAGACCTTGGTTCCTGGCTCCACTTGGGTTCCACCAAGTCCCACCCTCCATCAAAATAAATTATTTCATTTGTCCTCAAAAGAATTATGGTTTTCTTTATATATAACAAACATTTTATTCATGATTTAGTATTACATTTACTAGTATAAGTATTACGCTTGCGTATTGATCCGAGTCACCCGACTCAACCCGCCTCACGTATAAGCTAAGGATATGTGATACGGTCTCACACAAGTGTAGGCTCAGCCTAATCTAGCCAAATAGAAAAATATTATTTTATTAATTTGAGCCAAGCACCTTGTGTTCAGATGGCATATAGTGATCTCTAGCATTCAAAAAATAAAATATTTTCTAAAAAAGGTCATTTTTTTAAAAAATTACTCCGTACTTTCTGAAAAAAAAAAAAAAATCGCGTCCCCAAACATTAAATGCAAAATACTTAATAATGTGCACAGGTGGGATTATTATAACCAAAATTCAAATCATGAATGTATAAAGTTGACATATTTCAAACCAAATACATATTTACAAACTCAAAGACATGTACTAATGAAAAACTTGTTTACACCGACCAAAAAAACAAACATTCTTACTTCAAATTAAATTTGAGAATTCTATGTAAGCAAAAGGGGGGAAAATTTAAAGTTTTTTTTCCTCCAACTAAACGCCGCCAGTTTAACCGGAAAAAATGAAATTAATAGCATTTAACATGATATTAATCTAGTATTTTGAAATGTATTTACACTAATATAAACCTACATTTGTTTTCAAAAATATATATAAATATATATATATATATATAAACCTACATTTATTTTCAATGTGGCTATGTGGAATAAAAATTCCTTCAAAACGTTTCCAAGTTAGTTTCATCTTCATGTATAATTTAAGAATCAATTTCTAATTTACTCATTTTTCATTTTAAATGTAAAATGTATGAAGTTCATATTCTTAATTAGGAGATCATCAAATACTTTTACTCGACTCAAATCAGTAGTGAACTTCATCCGAAACAATGCGTCAAAATTATCACTCACATGTAATTTTTATTCTAATTTTTTGACGGAATTAAAATGACTAGTGACATATAATTGGAAGTTTAAACAAAAGTTTATTCCATAATAAGAATTCAGGAAATTATTCAAACATTAACTCAAGTATGTATATGTATGGGAGAAGTATGTATATGTTACGTACTTTTTTTTTTTGACAGTTGTCTACATTATATGTAAGCAGAGTTTCTGCCGACTTTCAACAGTAAAAGTTTGAAAATTTTCATTGGTGGCCCATTTAGTCAATATTAATAAACAGACAACTAAAAACAGCCACATAAAATCTCACATTTTTTTGTTTGTTCAAATGGCTGGGTTGCATGTAGGCATGAAAATAAAAATAAAAAATAAGAAAAAAAAAGGGTCATTTTCCCAAGCTGTACAGCAGTACAATCACCATATATATATATATATATATATATATATATATATATATATATATATATATATATATTCATATACATATACATACATAAATAAGAGCAACCACAATAGTGATTTTTATCCTTTTTTAGAAGAACATAGTTTATATGGATGAGAGAGAAGATTTGTGGGCGGCCTGCAAGAGATTAATTTTTTGTGGGTTCCGTAGGAGAGATAAAGTGGAGAAGAGATGCACCCAACCACATGTTTCATACACATATAGTGCCTAGCCGGGCTCGTGCACTGACGTGTTAACAGCTTTATTATTTTCTTTTTCTTTTTGCGTCAGACCTACTTTTATTGTTTACTTTTCATTTTTTTTTTCTTCTTCTTCTCCTCTAATTGGCATCTCAAAAATCACAAAAACTATTCCAATTGAGGTTGCCCTAAGTCAAAATGAGCCAATTCAAGTTAACCTAGCTTTCTAAAGTATATATCTATAATTGGTGTAACTTCACACAAATAAACAAATGCATCCATATGTTAATAATAGTTATTGTTTGATCAAGTAAATGGGTGCTTTTGTCTATAGCTAAATTGTATTGTAATTATTATCTATTGAGTAGGTTCAAATATATATGCTTTCAATTAAGGTAATTAATAACTCCAAATAAGCTTGAAAGAAGGCAAATATATATATTGAATAATTTGAGAATGTTCAGATAAGATCACAACCTAGGATCTCTATTTAAATTAATTTAAGTCTTGTATAATCCAACTACATACTTTTATTATTGTATTGTTACTAAACTATCAGGTTTCCTACTCCTACCTACCTGGCTGATCATCCAGATATTTAGGTGGTTTCCTATTCCGTGTTTGGTTCAAATATTGGAATCAAAATAGCATGAGAATAAAATATTTGATAATGACAATAAATTTAAGTAGAATGAGTCATTTTGTTTAATTTGATAGTAAATAAGAATTGAAATTAATTAAATAAATAATTAAGTAAAATAAAAATAGGGAAAATGGCACTTTTTCCCCTTAAGTTATATATTTATAGCACTTTTTTTCCCTGAATTATTTAAGTGGCTTTTTTTCCTCTGAAATGTTAAATGGACATATTTACCCTTAAAATAAATATTTAAAATAAATATTTCATTTATTTTTATTCTCCAACAAATTATTACTATAATTTGGTTCAAATCAAACAGATACTATAGCAACCAAACCAAAATATTCCAATTACAATTTATAATCAAAATGCGATGTTTAGAGTTTATTAAAATCGCGAACCGGAATGGCCGATTCATGTTCCGAACTGAAAAATAAAATACATTTATTGTTGAATTTAGAATATTTTAAAATAAAAATAAAATTTTAAAATAAAGACGGTTCAAAATCGCGAACTGGATTCGGAACCGTGGTTCACGGTTCATGATCCAGTTTTTTTTATTCTTAAATTTAATAAATTGAAATCCAAATATTGGGTTCTAGATCTGAATCATAACTGAAAACTTTTAATTCGATTGCTATAGTGTCTGGTTCAGTTCGAACTTAACCGTGGTAATCGCTACATATACGCAATAATTTGTTGGAGAAGTAAAATAAATAAAATGTTTATTTTAAGGGTAGAAATGTCAATTTAATATATTTGGGGGAAAAACCACCACTTTTAAAATAATTGAGGGGGCTAATGTGCTTACATAAATAATTGAGGGGGAAAATGTGCTATAAGTATATAACTTAGGGGGAAAAAGTGTCATTTTCTCATAAAAATATTTAATTATATAAAAATATGTAATACATATATATACACATGGAAGGATCAGGTGCGGAATGGGCTTCCCGTGCGATTGTGCGGTTGGACTCACATTACGCATTAAACTGACGCACTTTAAGTATACAACACACGTACATTAAGCATACAAACAAAATACCTTCAAAACGCAAACTCACGCACCTTAAACACAAAACTCATGCATCTTAAGCACAACCCTCACGCACCTTAAGCACAAAACGCACGCACCTTAAGTATAAAACTCACACACCTTAAGCACAAAACTCATGCACCTTAAATTTCAACAACTACTCACATGAAGTACACACCTACACACACACACACACACACACACACACACACACACACACACACACACACACACACACACACACACACATATATATATATATATATATATATATATATATATATATATATATATATATATATATATATATACTAGTTTTTTACGTGCATTGCGCGATTGGATAATGCCCAATATTTTTCTTAAATAAGTATTTTAAAGTATATCAAGACAAGATTATATTGGAATTGTTCATGTATAAATAATTGAATGTTAAATTTGCATATTTAAATTGGTAATTCTAAGTTTACAAATGCAAGATAATATAGTCAAGATTGATTATAATTGTCAATAAAATAATTGTATGGGTATGGTTGAAACCAAATACGGGACACAAGGGAGAACAAATAAAAATTAAAGCATAAAATATTAAATATATACTAATATCGTTTGAGGAGATTCCGGCAGTAGGATTTGTGGTTAGAGTTCTATTAAGACTTTAATATTAGAATTAGATTAATGTTGTAGTTATAATTCTATATTAGAATTAGATTAATGTTGTAGTTATAATTCTATATTTTCATTTAGTTCAACCATTATTGTTGAATAAATTATTATGGATAAAGAAATTCCTAATTTAAGGAATTTAGATGTAGTAAAAATTTAAAATTTTTAATTATAATGTAACGCAAAGATATTGGACGATTGGAAAATATGATGTAACCCAAAGATCAAAATGCTAAAGAAAGTTGTTTGGTTATTCAACAGTTTGAAGCAACAATTTTTTCCAAACCACTGAAAATACAAACATTACAATTTACAATATTTTCACTTAGCGTTTTTTAGAATTCTTTTCCCAAAACACATCTATATTTTATAAAATATTATTATTAAAAAAATTATTATTATTATTATTATTATTATTATTATTATTATTATTATTATTATTATTATTATTATTATTATTATTATTATTATTATTATTATTATTATTATTATACCTTTAGTTCATTTTAAATGTTAATTTAAACAGTTAATTTTTTAAAATATCTTTTTTACCAACCGTTGATATAATTCGCTGGTCAAATTCGCTAACGCTAACCGTTAACTGCGGATTGTCAAACAAGAACATTGCGAGGTAGTTTCTCACTTCAATTTGTTGTGTGATTTGAATACTCTCTTTGTGAACAAATCCCTCAAGTAGTTAATATGATTGACTTTATTAATTTTTTTTTTTGAAAAACCAATCTGCCGATTGTATTAATTGATAAAAGCTGTAATAGCGTCAGAAGGGATAGAATCCCAATACATAGAATGTTCCTGAGTAAAAGCTAACAAAGCTAAAGTATGAGCATGTAAAATAATCTGTCTAGGCACATAGCTTAAAGAAACATAATTAATTTAAATTTTTTAATGGTATTAATAAAATACTTGGTAAATAAATACATATCATTATTTTGTATTATAATTTTGATATTTAATTAGAAAATAGTGCACAAAAAAGATAATAGATAATGTAGTGAATATAATCAATTGATGAATTTGAATGAAAAGAATTTTTAGATTGGAGAAAAATAGAGACAATATAACTAATAAAATTATTTCTCTTAATTAATTTATTGATAATGAATAATTTTTTTAATAAAGACATTGTAGGGACAATGTAACGAATATAATCAGAATTTTTATATTGGAGAAAAATAAAGACAATATAACTAATGAAATATTTTTTTTTGAATAACTCTTAATAAAGACATCTCAATTAAATAAGTCTTATTTTTTTTTTTTTGAAAGTTACTGGCTCTATTACATTGTAGTATCTGTTCATATACTTTCTCAACCTACTGAAACACAAAGAACCAATAAGTCTTATTTAATTTATTGATAATGAATAATTTTTTTTAAATAAAGGCATTGTAAACACATAATTCTAAATAGAGTACTAATTATGCCAACTTTGATTGAGATGAGATTCGAACCTAAGACCTTTCTTCTTATTGAAATCAATGAGTAAGTTAACGGTGAACTAACAGAAACTAACGGAAAAAATAATATTTAACGGAAAAGTTAACGGATAATCATATTCATTAAGGATAAATTAGGAAATCTCAAGAAAAAATTAAAATCTGATCAATCTAAGCCATTCATTTGATTTAAAAAATTGACCGCCATTTTTTCTACCCATTATAGGCCTAACTCTCTTGGGCTCTTATTAGTATATATATATACCAATTTTTTACGCGCATTGCGCGATTGGGATAATGCCTAATGTTTTTTTTAAATAAGTACTTTAAAGTATATTAAGACAGGATTATATTGAAATTGTTCATGCATAGATAATTGAAGGTTGAATTTGCGTATTTAAATAGGTAATTCTTCTCCCAAAGGTTGAGTCTCCAACCCCAAAGGCCTCCCACACTCCGACCCGACAGAGCATTGTGGACAAGGAATCTGTCCACTTTGGACATAATTCCCGCACTGCCGCCGCCGAGGTTCAAAACCATTGAGCTAAGCCGGTGCGGGTTAAATAGGTAATTCTAAGTTTACAAATGCAAGATAATATAGTCAAGATGGATTATAATTGTCAATAAAATAATTGTATAGGTATGGTTGAAACCAAATACGGGACATAAGGGAGAACAAATAATAATTAGGGCATAAAATATTAAATATATACTAATATTGTTTGAGGAGATTCCGACATTAGGATTTGTGGTTAAGTTCTATAAAGACTTTAATATTAGAATTAGATTAATGGTGTAGTTATAATTCTATATTAGAATTAGACTAACGGTGAATTAACGGTATTTAACAGAAAAGTTAAATGGATAATCATATAATTAAGGATAAATTAGAAATTTTTTTAAAAAAATTAAAACCTGAACAATTTGAACCATTCATTTGATTTAATAATTTGGCGGTCATTTTTTCTACCCAATGTTAATAATTAAATAAATTCGTTGGTCAAATCCGCTAATATAATCCGCTAACTGCTGCTTGTCAAACAAGGACATTGCAGGGTAGTTCTCACTTCAATTTGTTGTGTGATTTGAATACTCTCTTTGTCACAAAATCTCTCAAGTAGTTAATATGGTTGGCTTTATTAATTATATATATATTTTTTAATTTTTTCATGGTATTAATAAAATACTTGGTAAATAAATATATAGCATTATTTTGTATTATAACTTTGATATTTAATTAGAAAAATAGTGCACAAAAAAAGATAATAGACAATGTAGTGAATATAATCAATTGATGAATTTGAATGTAAAAAATTTTACATTTGAAAAATAAAGACAATATAACTAATGAAAATATTTCTCTTAATTAATTTATTGATAATGAATAATTTTTTTTTCACTGAATTAAGACATTGTATGGACAATGTAGTGAATATAATCAATTAATAAATTTGAATATAAAGAATTTTTATATTGTAGAAAAATAAAGACAATATAACTAATACAATTATTTCTCTTATTTAATTTATTGATAATGAATAATTTTTTTTTTGAATAAAGGCATTATGGACATATAATTCTAAATTAAAGAAATGCATATCTATAATTTTTTGTTGTAGCTACTAAATTATTATTTATATAATTTAATAAGAGTAAAATAGAGTACTAATTATGCCAACTTTGATTGGGATGAGGTTCAAACCTAAGACTTTTTTTTTTATTGAAATCAATGAGTAAGTTAACGGTGAACTAACGGCAATTCTTAAAATTTTAACGGAATTAGTAACGGTGTGTGGGTATTTTAGGAAATTTTAGTGTAAAATTTAAATCTTATCAATCTTTTAATCAATCTGAGCCATTCATTTGATTAAAATCTGTGACCGCCATTTTTTCTACCCATTATAGGCCTAACTCTCTTGGGCTCTTATTAGTATAGTAGATATATATATATACATATATATATATATATATATATATATATATACATATATATATATACATATATATATATACATATATATATATATATATATATATATATATATATATATATATATATATATATATATATATATAGAAGAGCGCTCATATGCGGCGGGGTCTTATCGTGCGGCGGTGAGGCGAAATTCCAGAATACACCAACAGTGTTAACAATATGCACCAACAATGTAATAAAAACACACCACAATGAAATGCAATAAAACATCACAAAATACACAACAAACTCAAAAAATAACACCATATGACTCACCACCTCCAATGGTGTATTTCCGAACAGTGTATGATGTTTTTACTCACACCTAATGGTGTGTGTTTGGTGATGCAGAGCTCTGTTTACTTTGTTTTGTGTGGTGTATTTTCCTAACGTTGATGGTGCATATTTGTTGAACTATTGGTGTTGCCGCACCGTAAGAAATCGCCGCACCGTAAGACACTGCCGCACCTGAACTCGCCTATATATATATATATATATATATATATATATATATATATATATATATATATATATATATATATTAAAATTCTATATTTAATGCATGGACAATGACCTTTTTTTTCTCCCTTATTTTTTATTCTATTGTTCAAAAGTAGAGGAATAAAAGCGTAATGAGTTTTATAATTATTAAAGGATTTGAATCCAATAGTAGGATAACAAAAGTAGGCAAACAAACATGATAATTAGTATCAAAGCCTATAGTATGGTGCAAAAGTCTCCAACCAAACGTCACCTAGATTTCTTCATTTAAGAGAATTAGAATCCGATTCGATTAAAATATATCTTACTCATAATAATGTCTCAAATACTCATATCAATTTATGTCATTTACTATCAGGCTACCTACTCCTATCTACATGGATGGTCGTCTAGAAATTTAGATGTTTTCTTATTCTTTCCCGATTTCTTCATTTTGAAGAATCCAAATCTTGTCCGATTAAAATGTGGCTCCTCTCAAAATAATGTTTCAAAATAACTACTCATATGTCAATTTATGTCATTTAGTATCAGGTTTCTTACTCTAGCTACATGGGATCTAGATGATTTTTTATTTGTTTCATGATTTCTTTAGTTAGGAGAATCTTATTAAAATGTGACTTGCTCAAAATAATGTCTAAAAATAACTTTTCACATGTGTTATATATATATATATATATATATATATATATATATATATATATATATATATATATATATATATATATATATATATATATATATATATATATATATATATATATATATATATACACACGCAGTGGCAATTTAGTCTTTTTTGCATCTAGGTCAAATTTAAGGTGCGTGATTTGTGCGCTTATGGTGCGTTACTTGTTGAAATTAACTTAAGGTGCGTCGGCCTAAATCTTTAGCTGCGTGGTTTTACTTCTTAAGGTGCGTTGTTTTTCTTCTTAAGGTGCATTGTTTTCCTTCTTAAGGTGCATTGTTTTCCTTCTTAAGGTGCGTTAGTCTAAAGCTTTAGGTGCGTTGATTTCCTTCTTAAGGTGTGTTGTTCTCCTTATTAAGGTGCTTTGTTTCATTCTTAAGGTACATTGTTTTCCATCTTAAGGTGCACCATATTTACAGTTTTTTTTTTCACTCAACAGTACAATGGTGTTTTTTAGTTTTGGTTCCCAAGTGTTATATTGTTAAGTACTAGTTTTTTACGCGCATTGCGCGATTGAGATAATACCCAATGTTTTTTTTTTTTTTTTTTTTTAAATAAGTACTTTAAGGTATATCAAGACAAGATTATATTGAAATTGTTCATGCATAGATAATTGAATGTTAAATTTGTGTATTTAAATAGGCAATTCTAAGTTTACAAATGCAAGATAATATAGTCAATATTGATTATAATTGTCAATAAAATAATTGTATAGATATGGTTGAAATCAAATACGGGACATAAGGGAGAGCAAATAAAAATTAGGATATAAAATATTAAATATATACTAATATTGAAGAGCTAACTGCTGATTGTCAAACAAAGACACTTCAATTTGATGTGTAATTTGAATACTCTTTTTGTCAATAAATCGCCCAAATAGTTAATATGATTGGCTTAATTATATTTTTTTTAATTTTTTCAAATATCTTTTTATCAACGGTTGATATAATTCGCTAGTCAAATCCGCTAATATAGACCTTGTTTGGTTAATAGCGGATCCACCATTTTGACGTTTTGACTTCAGTCAAAACGCCAAAAACCATGTTTGGTTACTCAGCAATTTCAAGCAGCGGTTTGCTCCAAACCGCTGAAATTTCAAACACGGAGCAGCATTTGGGGTTGGAGTTTTGGGGAAGGAAAATTCTTCCCTAAAAACACCCTCCATTTTTATTTTTATTTTATAAAAAAAAATTTAAAAAAAAATAATTACACTAATCCGTACTTTAAATAAAGAAGCCTTAGGCTTCTCTTCTCTTGCCCATCCGATGTGGGATGGGCAAGAGAAACTAATTGGCGTTGAGCTCCCTTTTATAAGGGAGCTCAATGCCATTTATTTTCTAAAACTTTCGATGTGGGATTTTTATCCTACATCATTTTTGTTATTATTATTATTATTATTATTATTATTATTATTATTATTATTATTATTATTATTATTATTATTATTTATTATTATTATTATTATTATTATTATTATTATTATTATTATTATTATTATTATTTATTATTATTATTATTATTATTTATTATTATTATTATTATTATTATTATTATTATTATTATTATTATTATTATTATTATTATTATTATTATTATTATTATATTATTATTATTATTATTATTATTATTATTATTATTATTATTATTATTATTATTATTATTATTATTATTATTTATTATTATTATTATTATTATTATTATTATTATTATTATTATTATTATTATTATTATTATTATTATTATTATTATATTATTATTATTATTATTATTATTATTATTATTATTATTATTATTATTATTATTATTATTATTATTATTATTATTATTATTATTATTATTATTATTATTATTATTATTATTATTATTATTATTATTATTATTATTATTATTATTATTATTATTATTATTATTATTATTATTATTATTATTATTATTATTATTATTATTATTATTATTATATTATTATTATTATTATTATTATTATTATTATTATTATTATTATTATTATTATTATTATTATTATTATTATATTATTATTATTATTATTATTATTATTATTATTATTATTATTATTATTATTATTATTATTATTATTATTATTATTATTATTATTATTTTATTATTATTATTATTATTATTATTATTATTATTATTATTATTATTATTATTATTATTATTATTATTATTATTATTATTATTATTATTATTATTATTATTATTATTATTATTATTATTATTATTATTATTATTATTTATTATTATTATTATTATTTTTTTTTTTTTTTTTTTTTTTTTTTATTATTATTTTTTATTATTATTATTATTATTATTATTATTATTATTATTATTATTATTATTATTATTATTATTATTATTATTATTATTATTATTATTATTATTATTATTATTATTATTATTATTATTATTATTATTTATTATTATTATTATTATTATTATTATTATTATTATTATTATTATTATTATTATTATTATTATTATTATTATTATTATATTATTATTATTATTATTATTATTATTATTATTATTATTATTATTATTATTATTATTATTATTATTATTATTATTATTATTATTATTATTATTATTATTATTATTATTATTATTATTATTATTATTATTATTATTATTATTATTATTATTATTATTATTATTATTATTATTATTATTATTATTATTATTATTATTATTATTATTATTATTATTATTATTATTATTATTATTATTATTATTATTATTATTATTATTATTATTATTATTATTATTATTATTATTATTATTATTATTATTATTATTATTATTATTATTATTTTATTATTATTATTATTTTATTATTATTATTATTATTATTATTATTATTATTATTATTATTATTATTATTATTATTATTATTATTATTATTATTATTATTATTATTATACTCTTTTGGTCATTTTACATGTTAACCGCTAATCTAAACAGCTAATTTTACCTAACATCTTTTTACAAACCGCTGATACAATCTGCTGGTCAAACCCGCTAATATAATCCGCTATTTGCTAACCGCTAATACAATTCGCAAACGCTAACCGCTAACCGCTAATTGCTAAACAAGGCCATAATCCGCTAACGCTAACCGCTAATTGCTGATTGTCAAACAAGGACATTGCAAGGTAATTTTCACTTCAATTTGTTGTGTGATTTGAATACTCTCTTTGTCAACAAATCCTTCAAGTAGTTAATATGATTGGCTTTATTAATTATTATTTTTTAATTGTTTTCATGGTATTAATAAAATACTTGGTAAATAAATATATAGCATTATTTTGTATTTTAACTTTGATATTTAATTAAAAAAATAGTGCACAAAAAAGATAATAGACAATGTAGTGAATATAATCAATTGATGAATTTGAATGTAAATAATTTTTACATTGGAAAAATATAAAGACAATATAACTAATAAAATTATTTTTCTTAATTAATTTATTGATAATGAATAATTTTTTTTAATAAAGACATTGTAGGGACAATGTAGCAATATAATCAATTGATGAATTTGAATGTAAAGAATTTTGATATTTGAGAAAAATAAAGACAATATAACTAATGCAATTATTTCTCTTATTTAATTTATTGATAATGATTTTTTTTAATAAAGACATTGTAGACACATAATTCTAAATTAAAGAAATGCATATGTATTATTATTATTTTTTTTAAGCTACTAAATTATTATTTTTAATTTAGAGTACTAATTATGCCAACTTTGATTTGGATGAGGTTCGAACCTAAGACCTTTCTTATTGAAATCAATGAGTAAGTTAACGGTGAACTAACAGAAGTTAAAGGGAAAGATAATATTTAACGGAAAAGTTAATGGATAATCATATTCATTAAAGATAAATTAGGAAATCTTAACGAAAAATGAAAATCTGATCAATCTGAGCCATTCATTTGATTAAAAAATTCGACCGCCATTTTTTCTACCCATGATAGGCCTAACTCTCTTGGGCTCTTATTAGTATAGTAGATAGTCATGGCATTTTCAATCTATCTATCTATTCAGCAAATAAATAGGGGTTCTATCTATCAATATGTATGGTCTTGGATAATAAATAATGATTTTTCTGTTGAATTCGATTACTTGATCAACCCACTTACTTCTATTATGTCAATATTCGTCACTGTTGGAATTTTGGTTTTTATTTATAGTGATAATTATATGGCTCATGATCAAGGATATTTGAGATTTTTTACTTATATGAGTTTTTTCTGCCATGTTGGGATTAGTTACTAGTTCTAATTTTATAAAAATTTATATTTTTTGGGAATTGGTTGGAATATGTTCCTATCTATTAATAGGGTTTGGGTTTACACGACCTGGTGCGGCAAATGCTTGCCAAAAAGCGTTTGTAACTAATCGTGTAGGGGATTTTGGCTTATTATTAGGAATTTTAGGCTTTTATTGGATACATGCAGTTTTGAATTTCGGGAAGTTCAAAATAATCAAATCCAGGTTTTGTTATTTTCAATTATGTAATTCCAAAGTAAAAAAAAATATATGATAACAATAAATAACAAATAGTGGATTTGTTATTTTTTGAGTAAACCTAAAGAAGATGGATGTGAGGACGCGTGTTTTTTTTTTTAATCTTCATTGATTTGAGCTATTGATCTAGATTTGATCAACGGTTCATATCTAATCCCATTTTTCACCTGGAAGCATCTCCGCACCAGAACTCATCCATATATATATATATATATATATATATATATATATATATATATATATATATATATATATATGTATGTGTGTGTGGGGAGGGGGGGGGGGGGGGGTTTAGTATTGTAAATCCTAACTTGTAACTGGTAAAACTATTATGGCAAACTAGATATGTTATGTTTAGTGTCAGTTAGAGTACTGATTGAAGATCTAGCAAAACAGACACTACACCAGACGCCATTGAAAGCTAGCTGTTGGAACTACGCTGACTTATCAATTACAGCTGGCGGAGCCGTTACGTGGTCTGAGATTATTTTACAAGAAAGTCTTTATGGTTGAAATACCTCAAGGGTAAGCTAATAATTCATTCTACATTGAATATCTTAGGAATTACTTTTCTTCCAAGTATCAGAGTATTATATATACTGGTCAGAGAGAGAATTTAACAAGAGTTTTTACCAAGCAAGATTTACAAAAGAGATTCAAGAAACTCTCTATATGAATTACAAAGAGAATACTCTGAGTTATCATCTTCTCAAGATATTGTTGATGATCTGAGTTTAAGAAGACTCTTTGAGAAAAAGTTCTACAAAGCTTTATTTGCAGACCATATTCTACACAACTATGGTGCAGTGGTGGGTGAGTCAGTGAGGCGGATAGTGACAACGCAGATCTCCAAAAAGGGATTTCTTGAACTGCTGATTTGACGAATCTGATCTCCGGCCTCAACAATTCTCTATAGCTTCATTAGATTGGGTCTTTACCGTGTGAGGTATATCGCACATTGCGTTAAGAATGCATTCTCTTAACATCTGTATGATTTGCTATTGAGATAATGGATTGGACTCACTGATGGTGGTTCCTCAGACGTAGATACGATTATATCAAACTGGGTAAACAATACTTTGTGTCCTTTACTTCATATTTGATTTATTTTCCGCATGTATAGTTAGTCATATCGTTGCTAACTGGTTAAACGAACACGATTAGAGTTAGAGGTAAGATAAGATCTCAAACAATTAACTGGAAGATAACCAAGATTATTGAATATCACAAATACAAAAAATCATATACACACACACACACACTATATATATATATATATATATATATATATATATATATATATATATATATATATATATATATATATATATATATATATATATATATACTAGCATTTTGTACGCGCGATGCGCGAAAACCTATGCCCAATATTAAAATATTGTTAAGTAACAAAATTTAAAAAATTAGTTAAAATTATGTTTCACAATTCCTTAAAGTGATGATACTTTTGAATTATCATATATTTGAATATAGTGATCAATATATATATATATATATATATATATATATATATATATTTATTTATTTATTTATTTATTTATATAATAATTTACAAATAATACTAAGCTAACACCCACATATTATTTATAATTAAAATTTAATATTCATATAAATATTTAATTAAAATATAATTTATAATTAAATTAATTTTATATGATAATTTTAATAAAATGATAACTAAAAGTAGGAAAAATATATGATAGATGTAGGTGTATGGTAAGATTGGTAGACATATTAAATACTAACAGTGTTATAACGGTGTAAGGGTAATTTTGTCCAATACAAATCAAATGTACAACAATTAAAGCAAAATGTATATATTTATTAGCATATAAAAAAGGGACAAAAATCAAGGACATAATTTGTATTGGTACTTATTATGTTTTTAGATATATACACACACTTATTAGAATTCAAAAAAAAAAAAAAAAAAAAAAAAAAAACAGAAAGTGATGTGAAGGACAAATAATAAAAGTAGGTAACACAATGATAGAGAATTGCACAAATGAGTAGACAGCTAACAAATCTTTGGAAGGGACAAAAGTATCGAAGAGGATAAAGAAATATAGTGTGTCAAAGTAGAAAATCATGGATTGAATCATTATTGGGCCATATAATATATTGCATTTAATGAGTGAGGGCACAGAAAGTCCTCTGAATGAAACTTTTTTATGATTTAGTTAATTTTAAAAAATGCTCATTCGAAAGACTATAGCTACTAAACCACTGGGCTCCTTAATTAATTGCGTGTTATGAATAATTAGAAGTTGAAATTTACCTTTTCTTCATGTTTCTCGTGTTTGGTGAATTAATCAAATGGTTCACTTTAATTTGCAAGGATCCAAAATTCCGAAAAGTATTTGATTAAGTGACAGGTATAAAATATTGTAATTTAATCAAACGATTATAAGTCGAGATGAAAATTTTAGGAAAGAAGAATCTCTATTTTGCAATTGCAATACCAAAACAGAAAAAGATACAAAAATAAAGATAATAAAATTCTAAAATATTCATGTAGTAAGTAACTTTTAATAAAGTTTAATAGTTTTGTTGTTCTATGGGTTAAAGCTGTAACTTTTTTGAAGAGTTAGGGGTATATATAGTGAATGTATAAAGACTGAGTTCTGTAATTGTTGGAGAAGATTAGAGAAACTATATATACTAAATTTACACCATGAAAGTAGGGAACTAACAAAGACTAAGCCAAAGAATATTATAACTACTCCTGGATAATCTAACAGCTTAATACTCCCCCTCAAGCGGACGGGGGACAAGGGACCACGCCCAGCTTGAACCGTAGCTCATTGAACCGAGAAGTAGAGAGTGGTTCGGTGAATATGTCCGCCAACTGATCATGTGTCGAAACGAAGTTGACTTTAAGGGAACCAGAAGTCACTTTGTCCCGGAAGAATTGATAGTCGACTTCAATAACATCCTTTGTGCGTGCGTGGAATACAGGATTGGAACAGAGATAGGTTGCTCCTAGATTGTCACACCAAAGCACAGGCACACTAGGCGGTAGCAGCCCAAGCTCACGCATGAGATGCTGTACCCAGGTGACTTCTGCAGCAACGTCCGCTAGCGCTTTACATTTTGCTTCGGTGGATGACCAAGCTACGGTACGCTGTTTCTGAGACCCCCAAGAGAGTAGGTTCAGGCCTAGGAAGACCGCGTAGCCGCCGGTGGATCGGACTTCCTATCAATAGCGCAACCGGCCCAGTCGTCGGGGAGGATGTCGGTGTGAGTCGAAGCCCAAGGTGCATGGTGCCCTTCACGTAGCCAAGCACGCGTTTAAGAGAAGTCCAGTGAGTTGGTTCACCGCAAATGACAGGTCTGGGCGAGTGATCAGCAAGTACATCAGAGAGCCAACAAGTTGGTGATAAGAGGTAGGATCATCCAGTTCGGCCTCCACGTCTGGTTCAACCACTGAAGTGGTGGCTATCGAAGTGGACAACGGTTTGCATGATTCCATACCTGCTTTGTGCAGCAGCTCAGTCATGTAGTGCTGTTGTGAAATATTATGCCTCCTGAAGCGTCAACCGCCTCAATTCGAAACACTGTGGCTAGCTTCGAAAGAACACCCTCGACTATATCTTGAATATTTCCCAACACGAGAATGTCATCTACATAAATTAATAAGTAAACTCGTACATCACCAGAATAAAAAATAAACAAAGAGATATCTGTTTTGGAGGGTCGGAACCCAATCTGGACCAAAAAATCATGTAGTCAAGTGAACCAGGCCCGGGGGACCTGCTTTAGGCCATAAAGAAACCACTCTAGCTTGCAGACATGATTAGGGAAAGTTAGATTCACATAGCTCGGGGGCTGCCACATGTAGATCTCTACACTGACGCGCCCATTCAAAAAGGAGTCGTGGATATCAAGTTGTCGCATGCTCCAACGGTTTGAGACTGCAAAAGACAGTAGAAGGCGAACGGTGGTTGGTTTGACGACCGGACTATACGTCTCAAGATAGTCTTTGCTTGGAACCTAGTTGAACCCCTTGGCGACCAACCGAGCCTTGTAATGCTCAACGGCTCCGTCAGATTTCCATTTGATCCGGAAAATCCACTTGCACCCGATGATATTCATGTCACTCCGGGGTGGTACGAGGCGCCAAGTCTAATTATGGATTAGAGCGTTAAACACTACGTCCATAGCATTGCGCCAATGTGTAAATTTAACTGCTTGAGAGTGACACGTCGGCTCGTTGTCATCAATCGAGCTACCAGTGTTGTTGGACGCTGGCGTTGAGCGCCAGTTGTAGTACGTAACTGCAGCGCCAGTTGAGTACATAACTGCATACTATGGGTGCGAATAGTTGGGCGTTGACGTCGTCGTCGGCCTGTCGTCGTAGTGGAAGTGGACGGTTGGAATGATGAAGTAGCAGTCGCCGCTGTTGACGAGGACGTGGGAACGACGGGATGGTGAGACGCTTGGTCATGACTAGGCGACGACCAGGGTTCTGGCGAGGCCGGTGGAACGTCATGCGGAGGAGTCAGATGTCGTAGCTGCGTGCACGCACAAGGCAAAGGCGGTGTAGGCGCTGTGGCAGAAACCTTAGCCGGTGTTGAGAACGAGAACACTGTTTCATTGAATCGGACATGTTGCGTAATATATACGCGCCTGGTTAGCTTGTCCAAACACCTGTATCCATAGAAAGAGTTCGGGTATCCAAGAAAAACACTAGAAACGGAACGATAGTCCATTTTGTTAGAATTGTAAGGTCGTAGACAGGGAAAGCATTTACACCCAAACACACGTAGCATTGTATAGTTAGGAGATTTATGAAACAGACGGGAATATGGACTAGTACCCCCAGAAACTGACGACGGTAAGCGGTTTATCAAGTGGACCGTAGACTCAAACTCGTAGGACCAGTATTTCTTTGGGACGTGACTATGAGCTAATAAGGCTAGGACTGTTTCAACCACGTGACGATGCCTGTGCTCCACACGGCCATTATGTTTGTGTGTGTAAGGGCAGGTTTGTCTGTGCATAATCCCCGCGGCGGCGAATACCGGGTGCAATTTGCGATATTCGCCCCCCATGTCAGTTTGTACTAACGCGCGAATATCGAGTGCAATTTGCATTATGTTCGTGCATGTAAGGGCAAAAACTGTTTTTTCCACTAACGCGTGAAATGAATTAAATATGGAATAAATGTCCGTTTTGAGTTTCATTGGATAAATCCACATGTAAAGTGAAAAATTATCAATGAATAATACAAAATATTTATGACCGTCAATTGACAGGACTGGAGACGGACCCCAAATGTCTGTAAAAATTAACTCTAGGACAGACTGACTTGAGTTTTCGACTCGTGCCAACGGGAAGCGCACAGAGTTACCCATCTGGCATGCAGTATACAAATTATTCATAGAATTTAAGGACCCTACTATGGGACAACTAGATATAACCTGACGTAGAACCCATGTGTGTGGGTGACCGAGGCGCTCATGCCACACTTTCGGAGAGGCTTTGGCGGAAATGAGGGATACTCGAGTAGACACATGTAGTGAGTACATCCATCCTTGGCGAGGACCTCTAAGAAGAATTTGGTGGGTGGTACGGTCCTTCACAACAAAATAAAACGGGTGAAATTCGAAATATACGTCATTATCACGTGTGAATTTTTGTACAGATAACAGTGATGCACGTAGTTTAGGGACATGTAAAATTTTATTTAGAAACAGTGACCGAGACTTAGAATTCAAAGACAAAGAACCAGTGTTACGTATGAACAAACCTGAGTCATCTCCGACTCGAAGTGTGTCGCCACCTGAATATTGTTCAACATCATTTAAGGCGTCAACGTTCGGGGTAGCATGGGCATTAGCGCCGGTGTCCGGGAACCAAACATTGGAGAAGGGGGCAGTGCTATGATCTTCTTGAAACTGTTTGATAACAACATGCGCCTGAGGAGGTGTGGCGGAATGAACACCTGAATGCGACGCACATTGACGTTGGCCGGGGATGTCGACAAACCTCTTGTAACAAGTGAGAGCAGTATGGCCTGGGATGTCACAAATCTGACACCAGATTCCGCCCCGACCATGTTTCCCTCGCCCCCTCTGTCCTCTGTGATTGAGACCACGCCCTCGTCCGGCAGCATGCAACGGTGGTTGCTGTGCCATCATCGTAGACGGGGAAAGCTGCGCAACTAAGGCGACATCATCTGGAAACAGGTAGTGGTGTGTTGACAGCAAATCAGCTACCTCTGGTATGGTCAAGGGTGCACTTTTGGTGGTCAGCGACACCACTAGTGACTTGTACTCTGGCTTTAGACCTCTGAACACGTGAATATTCTGTTCATCAAGTCCTATGGGGCGACCTGCCTGTGCGAGTTGTTTGACGATGATCTAGGATCTGCCGAGGTATGCCGCCGACGTCGAGCCCCGTTGGTGAAGACCATGGAGTTTCATTAGAAGGCTCAAGGAACGTGAATAGGAGGTAGACCACAGTGCCGTCTCGACCGCCACCTAAACCGATCGGGAAGTAGTGTGACCAATGGCTAGATACATCACTTCCTCCGCTAGAGATGATATCAACATGCTAAATATCGACTGGTCTTGCTGCACCCAAATCGCGTGAAGAGGATTGGGCGTTGTGTGAGTTGAGGACGAGGCGGCAACAATGAACTCCAACAGACAGGCATTGGTGCCGTCGACATAGCCGTAGAGATTATGGCCGCGTAAAAATGGAATCAGCTGCGTTCTCCAGAACAAGTAGTTCATGGCAATCAACTTGATGGACACATAGTGATGTGCCTGTTGAAGCATGTTGAGTGTTCAGGTATCGGTTTGCGAATCAACGACGGTGGATGAGTCTGTTGGGGCGTTTTTAGTGGCCGGAGTTAAAGGGTGATTGGTTTGTTCGGCCATAGGATCGGGGTTAGGCTGATACCAAGTGAATGTATAAAGACTGAGTTCTGTGATTATTGGAGAAGATTACAGAAACTATATATATTAAATTTACACCATGAAAGCAAGGAACTAACAAAAGACTAAACCAAATAATACTATAACTACTCCTGGAGAATCTAACAGCTTAATATATATATATATATATATATATATATATATATATATTGTGTTAGGACTTTAGACACCTCATGCATTTTTCTGACTTTAGTTTTTAGCTGAGTCCGTGTCAGTTGATCAAGTGTTAGCTAGTTAGAACTAGTTAGGGTTGTTGTTCGAGCTATTTCAATAGTAAATCAGCAGACAGGGTTGTAAAAATCGGTCTAGGCGCTAGGCGCCTCTAGACCGTGGCGATTTTTCCTCCTAGGCGCCCGCCTAAGTTACCGACCGCCTAGGCGTCCGTCTAGCGCCTAACTCGGTCGATTTGCCCGCCTAACGTCTCAGTTAGTCGAGTTAACTCGTCCATTTCAGTTGAGTTAACCCGATCGGCTCGGCCTATTTTTTTATTATATATATATATATATATATATATATATATATATATATATATATATATGTGTGTGTGTGTGTGTGTGTGTGTGTGTGTGTGTGTGTGTGTGTGTGCGCGTGCGTGCATACAAATATATATAATATGACATATATACACTCGTAGACTAGTTTGATACTTTGAATCTTTGGATGATTGAAGTATTTGAGTATTTTTAATTTTTAATATTGTTTTAATGTTTTTTATTTTGAAAACCATTGTTTTGATGTTATGACTTATGAATTATAATTAAATTCATTTATTTGGATGTGTTATTTGATTAAATGTTGAAAACAACCTCATTAAAATTGTGAAACTTCAAGTCTACCACTGTTTTTTTTTTTTTTTTTTTGCGCCCGCCTAGCGCCGCCTAGATTCCGCCTAGACCGCCTAGGCGCTAGGCGCTGTCCGGGCGCCCGACTAGCGCCTAGCGCCTACTGCAACCATGTCAGCAGATCTTAAAGAAGAACGTTAGCCGGACAGGAGATAAGCAAACTAGTAGAGTTCTATGGTAGACAGAAAATGAGCTACAATAGACTTGAGATTAACTGTTTACCAGCCAAGTCTCAAGGAATCAAAGTTTGTCTAAGTCTCTCTTGTAGTCTATCTTCCTTCAAAGACGAGCCAGTTTTGAGGAAACTTCTAGAAGGTGGCACGTGGAATCCATCTAGAGGTTGTTATGGAAAAGACAAAGGTACTACACGTCTCTTTTCAAATTGATGCAAGGTTGAAGGAAAAAGGACGAAGTTGTTACAGAAGAGACAGAGGGCCCATGCAGTACATTTGGAGAGTTGTGGTAAACATAGACACATGTCACAACAAGGGGTAACAAACAGATTCTTTCTAGAATCAAATGACCAGTCTACCCCCACCTCTATCTTATAAATAGATGACTCCCAAAGATTTTGAAGCAGCAAAGATAATTGCATAAGAGATATTTAAAAATTGCCCATTTTTGTGAATCATTTGAAAAAGAGAGAAACTATCATTCAAATCTAATGTTAGAAAGAGCTCAAGGTTTTCATCTAGAAGAAGCTCAAGCTTTTGTGAATTTTATATTCATGTCAACCTGTTTGTGAAAACAAACAAAAACTCAATTCCGTTTGGGGCTTAGAAGCTCAGTGCACAAGGGGACTTTGTGGTAGCTAGATCCATGGTGTTGTGAGCCAAATTAATTGTTGAAAAATAGCAGGAGGGTACATACGGATCGAAGGAACGTTATTGATTGCTGTCAACAATGCTTGGTGGATACACTGTGTGACTTTTTCACTGTATTTATACTGAATATTAGTAGAACTTCCTCGGAGTTGAGGAGAAGAGTGAATGTAGGCGAAGTTGCCGAACAACTTAAAAATTCTTGTCTCTCTTTCTCATTTTACATTTAGTATTTATTTTCATAACTGCACGGAATAAGGGTCAAATAGGCCATCGAACTGCACATGATAATACAATTAGGCCACTGAACCTAAAAAACCAACAATTGAGTCCCTAAACTAACCAATTCCTAACAATTCATCTAATTTGAAGGTTTCTAACAAGTCAACAACCAAATTAATTATTTTAAAAAAAATAAATTTAAAAATTAATTATTAAAATTTAAAATAAAAAAATAAAAGAAAGAAACGGCCGGAGAAGAAGAGTTTCTTCGTCTCCGGCAATGGAGACGAAGAGTTTCTTCGTCTCCAGCCATGGAGAAAAAGAAACTCTTCGTCTCCGGCCGTGGAGACGAAGAAACTGGCCGGAGACGAAGAAGTTTCTTCGTCTCCGGCCGTTTCTCTTTTTTTTTTTTTTTTTTTTTTTTTTTTTTTTTTTTTTTAATTACTTAAATAATTTATTTTTAAATTTTATTTTTTAAAAAATAATTAATTTGGGAGGATGACCTGTTAACCTGTTGGAAACCTACAAATTGGAAGATTTGTTTGAAATTTGTTAGTTTAGGGACCCGATTGTTGATTTTTTAGGTTCAGTGGCCTAATTGCATTATCTTGTGCAGTTCGATGGCCTATTTGACCCTTATTTCTAACTACACTAACCTTACTGACTGAATCGATTGCACAAACTAAGTAGACAATTTTAGTTTACTTGCTCAGCCAATTTTTTTTTTCTTTTGCATTACCAAAATCCTGCAAGCAGTCTTTTAAACTTCCGTTGCGAGTAACTAGCGAAATCCGCTGGTAGCTAGCTCTTAACCGAACTATTTAGAAAATTGACTTAAATTTTCTTAAGAGAATTTTAAGAAAGTCTATTCAATCCCCCCCCCCTCCCCTCCCCCTCCCCCTCCCCCTCCCCCCCTTAGACTTTCCCTTCTTTCGGGACGAACATATTGCAATTTTGAAAAGTTATTGACTAAAATGGCTAGTAAGGAACAATTGATGGGCTAAAAATGCATCTTCCCTTTATATGATTATAAGTTTGAATTGAACTCTAAGAATGTTTTAAAATAAAGAAAATCTTAGAACTATTCTCAAAAGCATTAAAATTAAGCGTTCGTTTGAAACCTAGAAAATGATTTTCAGAAGTCATTTTCCAATGTTTTGTTATCAATGGAACATTAAGTCGACAGAAAATATCCATTATGGTCAAAGAAAAATGACTCATTTTTGGTGAAAAATGTCTTCCGAGATGTTTACTCCGAAGACATTTTTTTTTATTCATATCTCAATTTTAGTTCTCTTCTTATTTCCCTCTTTTGAGTGATGTCAAATGGACAGGTTGACTTGTCATCTGTCTGGTTATTATTTGAATTGGATTGGAATAATCTGATTAAAATATAGGTCTAGTTGGGTTGAACAAAACAATAAAAGTATCTGTCTAGACTGCCCTACCTTTTTTTTTTTTTTTTAATGAAAAAAGGCTGCGCTACCCATAATTCAAAAGATTTAAAAGCATTTAAGTTTTTCTTCAATTCATTTAGTTTATACTTATTACATTTATCAATGATTGACTAAAATATTGATCGGGCGAACCAAACAATAACAAATCTTAGCACGGCCAATAACCCAAAAAAAATAATAATAATAATTTAAGCTTTTTTTTTCTTCACTTTATTTAGTTTAGAGTTACTCAATCAGTCTCATTTTATGTGTCTGGTTCGATTAAAATGCTAGCTAGAGTTATTTAAAATTCAAAGTTTCATTAGGTTAGGTTTCAAAAACTAATTTTAAAAACTATTAAACACCAAAAAAATCAAATTTAAAAATCATAAGAAAATATTAAATAAAATAAATAAAGAATAAACAGTGATTTTGACTAATAAACAGACATGACCCGAAAAATGGACAAAAGAAACATTACATTTATCATTGCCTAAATAAATATGAATCTCGGTCGGGCTAAGCCAAACAATAAAAATCTTGGTCGTCCCAACCCACATCCCAAAAGAAAAAAAAAAAATTTTCTCTTTAATTATTTAGTTCAAAATTATTATATTTATCAGTTTATGTATTTTTTTTTTATGATCATAAGTTACAAAATAAAAATTATTTTTTTAAATTTTTTTTATTATAATTATTATTAATATTTATAACCATTATAAAAATTAATTTGTAATTTTACTTCAAAATAAATACTTTTTATTATCATCATTAAAATAATTAGTATTTTATAAAAAATAAATTTATAATAGATTTATTAATGTTTTTAAAATTGTACCAAACATTAAAAGACTTTTAGTTAACCATTAAAAATGAAAATGTTTCCATGTTTATAAATAGACCTAAGAATATAACTTTGTTAAATAATTTAAATTTACAATTCTTTCCAAAGTCAAATTCCTACCCAACGTTATTTGTGTCCAAGCGTTGGTTTATATATGCCTGCAGGAATTGAATAATTCTTGTTTCATTTTAGGGTTGGAATCTAAAAATGTTTTTTTTTTTAAATTAATTTTGAAAATTAATTTATTTTTTAAAAATATTTTTTATTTTCTAGTATTTAGTTAAAAAGTAAAAAAAATATTTTTTTTTTTGTTTAAATGAAAATCAGATTGATTTATGTTTTTTAACAAATAAACATAAATCTGTTATAATTTTATTTCTTATGAAATACTCCGTATTAATTATTTTAATAATGTTAATAATTATTTTTTAAAACATTTTAAACTATGGCTCTGTTTGGCACGTCTACCTGAAAAGTTAGTAGCTAATAAGCTAACTAATTGAAGTGTTTGGTAAAATTAATTATTGAATTAGCTGATAAGTGTAAAAAGACATAACTAATAAGATATTAGAATTTTGATTACTGAAGAGTGAATGATGTCTTTTTTGTAAATTAATATAGAAAAAAATTAAAAAGTAAGAGTTTACTTTGAAACGCTACATGAGATAGTGTTTTAAAATAAACTATTATTTTAAGCTCCATTTGTTTACCAAACAGAACTTATGGCTTCTTTGTAGTTTAAAATAAGTTAGAAGCTCTAAAATAAATTCTACCAAACAGAGTTTTTGTATCCTATGCTTAAATTATGGTGATTACAAGTTTTAAAATAGACTCTACTAATAAATAGGGCCTCTATGTCCCTATGCTTAAATTATGGTGGTTTTATTTATATCAACACTACTGGCTTCTCATAATGATGCCCTACGTGCTAGGGAGATTGAAACATTCAATCCCTTTAAGCATAAGAGCAGCCTCATTTAATTTGTTCAATTTTTTCCTTGGTTTTTGAATGAAAAAGGAGTACATAATTTATTGAATAGAAATAATCAATTTAAATTATTTTTTTTTTTAAATATTCATGATTCTTTATAGTACAATGTAGTATCTGTTCTATACTACTTTCTTAAATATTTTGAACCTAAAGAATCTAAACTCTTACAACCGAAGTTCAAATCTATGACTACCTATTAAAAATGATAACTGTGATGCCACAACTATATATGATAGTTGGCATCAATTTAAATTATTTATTATTAAAACAAGTATCAAACATGTCATTGAATTTATTCTTTTTATGCAATTGGATAATAGTGGATATGCATAATACTATTGTATTACATAAATAAATGGTAAAAGAATAACTCAAGTTCTCTTCTTTTTTTTTTTTTTTCTTTTTTCTTTTTTCTTTTTTTTTTTGTTTTTGTTTTTGTTTTTTGTTTTTTTGTTTTTGTTTTTTTTTTTTTGTTTTTTTTTTGTTTTTTTTTTTTTGTTTTTGTTTTCCGTATTAGGATAGATTTTCTTTCTTCATTGCATCGCATATTCCTATGTCCACCTTCGAAAAAATTGTAATACCGAAACTTGAAGAATAAAAGAAAAAGTATTAAATAGATCACTAAATTTATCGTTTATGTGTAATTAGGTTATTGAAGTTAAGCTTTCAAAAAAAAAAAAAGGTTACTGAACTTAAAGAGTGTAATTAAACAAATAAAATATGTGCAATAAGGGTTCAAATCCAACTGGAAACATAAATAGGAAATAGACCTAGGATGATGGAAGGTACGGATTGAATCTCTTGTTAGCGCACAAAAACTTGGTCGGATCTGACATGTGGACTAATTGCGCAACTCGTGATTTGCATCTGCAATAATGGCTCTATAGTCAGGATTAGTTGGACGAAGCTGATGTCACCTAAATATTAAAAAAAAAAATAGTATTATGCATATCTTAGTGATATTTTGACTTTTGAGTTGTATAAATTTGAATTTCAAATAGAAACTATGGGGTTTTCAATGGGTGTCTAAAGAATAAATTAATCAAATTTAGAAAGAAAAATAAAATGTCTAATAAAAGTTAAAAGTTTTGACTTTTGAGTTAGACATGCATTCCATTGAATAAGAATCAAAATTTATGAGCGTGACTCAAATTGAATATGATTTACTCTCACAAAAGCGAAATAGTGGATAATAATAATAATAATAATAATAATAATAATAATAATAATAATAATAATAATAATAACGATAACGATAACGATAACGATAACGATAACGATAACGATAATAATAATAATAATAATAATAATAATAATAATAATAATAATAATAATAATAGCGTTGCACAAAACTCTTTCACACAATACAAAATAAAATGTATACTCAGATCAAATGCTCATTTTCTTTCTATAAAAAAAACAGATTTTTTTTGTCACATATAACCTGTTCTTTTTTAATATCATTTTCGAAGCCAATTTATATGAAAACAAAATATTTTGTTTGTCCATTTACGTCACTTAAAATTAAAGTTGATGTATTAGAGTCAATAACATTGCATATTTATGTGTGTAGTGAATTTAGAAGGTGACTTGTATTATTACATGTCATAAAATAAATCCTAACCCGGCCCGTTAACGTTTGTGGGTGAATTTTTTTCAAAACTCATCCCTAATTACATATCTATTGCTTTAACTACAAAAAAGAAAAATATAATTGATAGAAAAGTAGATTAATAAAATTTTCATTCACCACCACAATTGGACGGAAAAGTCTAAATTCAATATATATATATATATATATATATATATATATATATATATATATATATATATATATATATATCGTCCCATTAGTAGTCAACAATTAATAAATTAAAAACAATAATTATTTTAACCATTCTAATTGTGGGCCAAATGTATGAGCTAATAAATATCTTTTGCAAGGCATACCCACACCTATGTATGAGCTAATAAATATCAGTTAGCAAAATTTGAAGTGGCACAAATAAATATCAAAATAAGAAAAGAAAATTAAAAATTAAAAATATAATAATAGTCATTATAGCAACTCTTATAGTGGGGTGTTTTGTTTTCAAAAAAAATAGTGGGGTGTTTTTTTTTTTTTTTTTTGGGATTTTGGGTGGGTTTTTGTGAGGTGGAAAAGAAAGAGTAGATGAGAAGAATGTGTGGCCGTGTGGGTATGCCTTGCAAAAGATTTTTTTCTTTTGTTTTCTTTTTTTCTTTCTTTGGTTTGGGGCTGTCGCCAGGTGGAAAAAAGAGAAACCTTGACTCTGTTTAGTAATGTTTATTTTTAATTTGAACTTAATAACTTATTTTAAATTATAAATAAACTATAATTTTTGTTTGATAAAATATGAGGAGTTTAATGTTTACTAATTTACAAAAATGGCATTATTTATCAAAACTTTAATATCTCATTTAATGTCCATTTAACAACTAATTTTAATTTTTTGAAACTCTATTACAATGTAGTAATAGATAAACACAGAGAACAAATAACGCCTCCACTGAAACTCGAACTTACAACCTTTTCAAATAAAAGTCCAATCCAAGTACCATTAGACCACATAGTCATAGTATTCTAATTTTAATTAATTAAATTATTAACTACTAGCTTTTTAGTTTTCAATTTTCATGCATATGCTAGGTATGACAAACATAGCCCAAGTTTGCAAGGTAAGTTTTAGGTTTTTTTTTTTTTTTGTTTTTTTTTTTTTTGGTTTTTTTGTTATTTTTTTTTTGGTTTTTTGTTTATAACAACAACAACAACAACAACAACAACAATAATAATAATAATAATAATAATAATAATAATAATAATAATAATAATAATAATAATAATAATAATAATAATAATAATAATAATAATAATAATAATAATAATAATAATTATTATTATTATTATTATTATTATTTTACTTCTCTCTTCCACTTTGAAAAAAAAAAAAAAAAAAACGCAAAAGTGCCCTCTCAATGTAGCCGTTGACATCACCTTCGTCCCCGTCCAATGTAACACCAACACTAAAAAACTGGTCGGATACTTCCATGCTTCAACTCCCCAAGCATTGGAATTGTCACGATACATGCATGTAGTATATATATACTGCTCACACATACGCGAATTTCGCTCACTGGTTCAGTAAACAGTATTTAAGATAAGACCAATATTCGAAACTTAACAACAGTAGTGTGGGCATTTGACCTTCTCTACTGAGCTACTGAGTTACTATAATATATATATATATATATATATATATATATATATATATATATATATATATAATATATATATATATATATATTCAAATACTCTGTCGAGTTGGAGTGTGGGGGTTTTTGAGATTTTTTATTTTACCTTCTTGTAGGCATCAATATACAAACTTTTGGAGTTTGTAGACCAATTGAAGAACATCCCGTAATTTATCCTATCTACCAGTTTTTAAGGTATAGTAGGAGTTGTGAGGAAAGTTTGGCATTCAAAATTATACATACAACTTTTTAAATTGAAGAGTCACACTTGTGTGAGATTCGTGAGCTGAGACGGGTCGAATCTAAGATAGTTGCTTGTTACTTATAATGAAATCATATTACTGATGTGAGTTTAATTGTGCATATTTCTATTGTTGATTGGAGCATATTTTTGGAGTTTTAGTTCATGAAAATGTCACATTAATTGCTTTTTCCCTTGCTTTATCATTTAGATATGGTTTACACTTGTTTTGAATGTTTTACGGTGTTTGTTAGTGTTTTGGAACCATTATAGGTCAAGTGCAAAAGCAAGGAAAGTTCTAGGACAAGTTTGGACGCAAAGTGGATCGAAAGGTGCGTACATAGAAGATTTCACGCGTCGAGAATCAGACTCGACGTGTCGAACCAGACTAGCAGCCGAGTCCGAGAAGCAACAGAGGACTCGACGCGTCGAGCCCTAGGGTCCGAAAGCTTCAGCCGAAGACTCAACGCGTCAAGTGATGTCTCGACGCGTCGAGAAGTCCAGCCGAGACCCCAGAAAATCGACGCTTTGGATTCGACGCGTTGAGTCGGCCTGGGCGCGATTTTGGCAGCTTCCAAATTCCAAGCGAAGTTTCCCATTTTGCCCCAGGTTTGGTTCCTGCTATAAAATCCCACTTTGGTTCAACCCTAGAGGGATTATTAAGAGTTTTGGAGAAAAGAAAGAAGAGAATTGAGAGCCACAAATTATATTGGAAAGCAAGTAGCAAGCTAATGAGATTTGGCCGGGATAATCGCTTGGTTTAATCCTTGTACTCTTTTCGATTATTTGTATACTCCTAATTATTGATATGTATTGCATCTTAGCCGGGTGTGGCTAAGTTTTCTTAGAGATTCTTGGGTAAAGTGTTTATAAACCTATGCGCCTAGTTCTTTAATGCTTTAATTTATTATTATTTGGGTTTTAACTTAATTGTGTTGCAATTGTGATTCATATTGTTGTTGCTAGTAGTTTAGGGCCCAAATTACTTGCTTCATAGCTTTGTTTGTGTCACAACGGGAGTTGGACATAATTTAGGGCACACACATTGACACAATTGTACTTAACTGTTGCACCTTGGGAGTTGGCAAATATGTTATGGACCTTAATTCTTGATTGTTGCACATCGGGAGATGGTAGTAATTAGGGATTTATTACGAATGCTTGTTCTTTCATTGTTCTGTGTTTATATCGCGGGAGCGAATATTCACTTAGGTTAGAGTTTACGGGAGTAACTCTATACCACCTTTGCATTCTCACACTTGTTAAACCCAAATTTTAATATTGTTCTTAGGATTGACACTAGGTGATTAAATACATGAATCCCATGAATCTTACTCTTTCTCAATTGTTTCCACAAACTTGCATAATTGTTCTTTTATTTAGTTTTTGTCATTGCTCAAGCATGTCTTTCGTTAGGATAAGCTTCTTGTGAATAAATTAGTATCTAGTGCTTAATACCCCACTTCCCTGTGGATCGATAACTCGTTACTCCGAGTTTATTTGTTTGAAAATATACTGCAATCAAATACGTATTATAGAAAATTTATTACCAAGTTGAAATAAATAAATTGTTACCTATAATAGATTATTGTAATATTTATATGTGAAATTGTGATACTACTATTTAGGGTAAAATGATTCTTACTAATATAAATATTGTAATACTTATAACTAGAATTGTGATACTTACAATTTACAAAGTGTAATTTTAGTGTAAATATTGTAATACTTACATGTAAAATGTTACTTATGAAAGAAATTGTAATACTTATTATAAAAAATTTAATACCAATTTGAATTAAAAATAAATCGTTACTTATAATATATATTGTAATACTTAATGTGAAAGTATGATGGATAAAATTAATTTTACTAATGATAAATATTATAACTGAAATTATGATATTAACATACCTGCAATTGTCTACAATCTAACTTGTTTCACGAATAAGAATAATTGAAACAATTTCACACAAATTTTTATTTTAATTAAATGAATAGGGCTGTTGAAAAATATGAGCTAATTACTGGTGGACAAATTACAAGGCCACATGGCCCACATGTAACTCTTGTTGATTAGATGAGTTGACTAGGTATAGATTTTTTATTTTTTTTTGGATCCAGAGGGATGGGGACACCCAAAAAGCTCAGCTGTGGCCATTTACTCTAGTAAGAGCCTGAGGTCGCCTTCTAGGCATTGTTGCTCCCAGGCTGTCATGGATGAGAGCTTCTCTTAGCTCCCATGGAGTTTCTGTGAGAACACGAAGGCCCAAGGGGTGTGTGAGGGCAGCCTCAGCCAACTTGTCTGCAATCCTGTTGCCTTCTCTTAATACATGAATGAAACTAACTTCGGGCAAAATGAGCCGCCTCCTATAAGCATCTCCACGCGACGTTACTCGTTAACCCCCGTCCTTCCGGCCTGCCCTGCATATAATCCACTAGCCTATTGGAGTCACATTCCAGGATGAGCCTCGGAACGCCATACTCCGCCACCATACGTAAACCTTGGAGGATTCACCAAGCTTCAGCCTCCACAGCTTGACACCGACCAATATTAAACGTAAAGCCTCTTTGCCAAATCCCTTGATCATCTCTGAGAATGCCACCACACCCAGCTATGCCATTGCTATTGAGACAGCCATCAACGTTCAGCTTCATCCACCCACTAGGCGGTTTCTTCCAGCCCACTTGAGCTCTATCTGGAGACCTACCTCCATTTTCCGGGTTTACTCGCCTTGTGAACGCAGCTTTAACCTCAATATCGAACCTTGTCAACCATTCCAGCTTCTGGTTCGTCGGCAGCGAGTGGTGGTTAAACACCTCGTCATTCCTCCATCGCCATAACCACCAGATCCTCGTGCAAAACTTCTCCGACCAGTCGTCATCGAAACCTTGCATTAAGTCCCCTTTCATGTTTGTCGCGAGCCACTCGGTCCAGGGCATGGCTTCCATTCTCTCTTACAGCCTTTGGTGGAGCGTCTCTTTCCAGATGACACTAGCAGCCCGACAGAACCTGAAAAGGTGATCAAGATCCTCAACTCTGCCTGCACACTGAAAACAAAAAGTGTTAGTTGTTAGTTTGCGTCTTGCTCGTTCAGCATTTGTGAGAATCCGTCGATGCCGAATTAACCACATGAACATGCAGATCCTGGTTGGGACGTGGATCCGCCACAGGCCCCTCCAGTCCCCCTCGGTTGTACTGTCTGAATCCCTTATAATATAATCGTACATCGAGCTAATCGAGAACTTCCCATTTTGTTCTAGGCTCCACCCAATCGTGTCAGGCATATGGCTAAGCGTTAAGATGAAACTTGCGAGTCTTTCTTTTAGCTCTATGGGAAACGCATTTTCCAGACATTCCCATCGCCAACCACAAGCTTCATCCCAGTAATCTCTAACACTTGCATAAAGCTTCATCCCAGAGCAAGAGGGGTTTGTAGCTTCGCATAGAGAGGCTCCGGGGAGAGCCTTTTATCCATCCAAAATTGCGTTTCTCTGCCACTTCGAACAATGCGAGTTAGACCCTCCTCCATAGTCCCCCAAGCTACAGCAATTCCCCGCCAAACATTAGAAACGTTCTTCCTCCCTGGCGAGTTCCCTAAGCCCTTTCCTAGTATCCTGTATTTCGTGTTGATGGTTTGTGCCCAGAGGCTGTTTGGCTCCGTCTTAAGCCTCCATCCAAGCTTTGCCATGCACACCACATTCATCTCAGTCAATCGTTTCCCACCCAAGCCGCAAACATCTTTTGGCGAAGTGACGAAATCCTAGTTAGCAAGACTCATTTTGGTTGATGTGTCGCTGTTGCCCCAAATAAATCTCCTTGTTTTCTTTTCAATTTCCATGCAGATGCCTTTAGGTAGAGCCACAGTCTGCATGGTGTAGACTGGGATTGCGTTCAGAACAAATTTGGCCAAAACGGCACGACTTGCCAGCGAAAGGGTCTTAGCTTTCCATCATTCGAGGCGGCTTGATATCCTGTCCATCATATGAGAAAAATTATTGCAAGTAACCCTTCCATGTAAAGCTGGTACTCCCAGGTATTTCCCCAAGTCGTTTGTTCGCTCAATGTTTAACCTGTTGACTATCTCATCCGCTAAGCCTTGATCTGTGCTTTTCGAGAAGAAAACTTGAGACATACCCAGGCTGACCCTTTGACCGGAGGCTTTACAAAAACACTCTAGACAATCTTTCACTACCTCCACCTGATCGTGAGTCGCTTCCATGAAGAGGATCATATCATCTACAAAACAAAGATGGGTTAGAATAGGTCCATTTGGCACAAGTTGAATACCTTTCCAGGTGCGGTCCTTAGCCTTGGAGTCGATAAGTTGACTTAGCCGCTCCATGCACAAAACGAAAATGGCTGGCGACATAGCATCCCCTTGTCTGATGCCCCACTCCCCGCAAAAATACTCCAACCGCTCCCCATTCCAAATAAGCGAAAACCTCGAGGTTCGAATGCAGGACATCATGAGATTCTTTAAGTTAGCCGTAAACCCGACATGCTCCAGAGTATCCTGAATGAAGTTCCAAGACAGAAGGTCATAGGCTTTCTCAAGGTCCAGCTTGATTTCCATGAACCCCTTCGTACCACGTTTGTCACGCATTGAGTGCATAACTTCTTGGAAAATGAGCACGTTATCTGAAATCTGGCGGCCAGGTACAAAAGAACTCTGAAACGGTCCTACGATCTTGGTAGGATGATCTTGAGCCTGTTGGTTATAGTCTTCGTAATGATCCTGTAGCTTACGTTGCATAGGCTTATGGGTCTGAATTGTTTGATGGTTTCCGGAGCCTTAACCTTTGGGATTAGAACGATAAGAGTATCATTTAGGCCAGCAGGTAGGTTGCCCGTTGCGAAAGCCTCTTTAACCAAACAAAAAATGCTATCATCGGTTGTGTCCCACATTTGCTGGTAGAAGCCCGCCTGAAACCCGTCTGGACCTGGTGCTTTAAAAGGCTGCATGTCCTTCAGGGCTTTATGAACCTCCTCCTTGGAGACCTGTCGGTTAAAACACGCCCAGTTCCTGGTCCTTATTCGCGGGAAACTCGCAAACATCTGTTCCATGGGGTCCCTATCACCTGCATAAGAGAAGAGCTGGATAAAGAAATTACGAATGTGATCCCGAATCCCCGTGTCTTTCGAAATCCACTCGCTGTTATCGTCCGCCAGCCTGTGCACAACATTCCGGGACTTGCGAATCGTCGCAGCTGCGTGATAGAAGGCCGTGTTACGGTGGAGGACATCTTCCATTTCTTCTCTGAGCTTCGTATCCAACTTCACCATTCCACTGTGGTAGTTAATAGCCATGGCCCTCTGAAGACCTTGTATCTGGGCCATGATGGACCATTTTCGCTTAAAGACACATCCAAAAGAATCCCTGTTCCAAACTGCCAGTTCGGCAGCCAGGTGGAGCGCATTTTCCACCGCACTGAGAGTAGGTTTCCAAGCTCGTTCAACTATCCCATGCAGGTCTGGATACGTGAGCCAAACCGCTTGGAAGAAGAAAGGTGCGTGTTATGTTGCTTGCCGCCGTCCCTGTACCTGTAGAAACAAAGGGCGCATGATCAGATGCTAAACGCGCTAGGTGGGTAACACACGCATCTGGGAACTGAATACGCCAATCCATGTTGCACAGAGCACGATCGAGCCGGGCCCCTTTTAATGCTTCGCTGGTCCCGTCTTTGACCCAAGTAAGATTGGGCCCCGAGAAGCCCACGTCAATGAGGCCCTCATCTTGTATCCAATTAGCAAAGTCAGAACTCCGATGGGAAGAAAAAGAACTGTAGTTGTTTGTCTCCTCCCTGTTCAGAACCGTGTTGAAATCCCCGGCGATGAGGCATGGCCCATGAATGCCGTGTGCCGACTGCCGGAGGTCCTTCCATAACCGCCGTCTTAAGTGGTGGGCGGGCCTACCGTAGATCGGTGCTAAGAATCCAGGTGGTTGGTTTTGCACATCTACCTACAAAAGCATAAATTGGGGGTGAGTTTTGAGTACCGTTATCTGCATCGGGTCTTTCCAGAAAACCCAGATGCCACCACTAAAGCCAACAGCTTCTACCCGGACACAGTCCGAGAAACCCAACTTCATGCAAATGGCGTTAGCTTGGGCACCTGATACTTTGGGCTCGAAAAGGCCCAAAATGAAAGGACGGTGCGTCCTAAGAAAATGCTTAAGGGCGCGCAGGAACGGCTTGCCACCCGCACCCTGACGTTCCAGAAAAAGCAATCCGTAAACAAACAAGAAAAGGAACAGAAACGAGAACACCCGAAAAGAGTTTTTTCCCAAAATGATCCCTCGACTATCGCTTATTCTCAATTTTGCATTTCGACTTTTAATTGCACCCAATGTGGTCCCTTGACATTTAAAAACTCCCCCAAATTGGTCCTACGTTAGAAATTTCATCTATTGAGTGTTAAAATGATGGGCATTTTCGTCCATTCACCTATTATATGCCTAATATACTCTGAAAAATAGTCGAGGGACCATTTTGGAAATAGTCGAGGGATCATTTTGAGAAAAACTCATTTATTTATTTCCATTTTTTAACACTATCAAATTAGAATTTCTATACATTTTTTCTTACAAATATAAATACTTAAAATCCACAATCAAATCTCAAAATTTTAAACGTTCACTACAATTTTTTTCCTTTTGTCTAAACGTACAAATTTGTCCCCTATCCCTATCAAGTTTTACAATAAATTTCGTAACATTCATAAATACTCATATATATATATATATATATATATATATATATATATATATATATATATAATCATATAATCATATAATCATATAATCATATTAAAACTTCAAAATCATATAATCATATAATCATATAATCATATTAAAACTTCAAAAGACAATCAATCACTATGTATTACATTAAATATTATTTTTATAGTTAAAATAAAATTATTATTTGTTTACGTACTATGGTAAACAAGTTTAAATTTCAAATTTAAGTTTATTAACATTCATATATAAAATACAAACAAACTTCAAAATGACAAGAACTTGTATTATTGGTAAATGATGAGACTTTAGGTTTAGAATTGTTTGTTTTGTGCTAATTATTTTTGCATTTGGTTTATTTTACTTGTCCTTTAAGACATAAAATTGATAGCCATAGTTCTAGACTCTCTTTAGCATGATGTACTTCTAGGTAGATAGTCATTTGGAAATGGTAGCTATGGTTTGCACTAACATTGGAATGAAACTAATGGCCTTACAGGCTAAGTTAAGCCAACTTTCCAAAAATATTTTCTAAGATTTTGTCATTGACCGAGAAGTGACGCGTACTTCTCAGTTCGAAGAAGTGCCAGAGCATAGCGATTGATTGTAAAAATAATAATTTTATTTTCAAAAGGCATAGTGACCGAGAAGTGAAGAGTACATTTTGAGTGTCTAAACTGATAAAAATAGTAATGTTATTTTCAATGGTAAAAATAATATTTAATATGATACATAGTGATTGATTGTCTATTGAAGTTTTAGTGTGTGTGTGTGTGTGTGTGTGTGTGAACATAAAAAGTATATGAGTATTATATTTTTGAAATTTACAGAACTTATTGTAAAACTTGATAGGATTAGAGGAAAAGTTTGTATGTTTAGACAGAAGGAACAAATTTGTATAGAAAGTTTAAAATTTTGAGGTTTGATTGTGGATTTTAACTATTTATATTTGTAAAAAAAAATGTATAGAAACTCTAATTTGATAGTCTTACAGAAATGGAAATAAACAAAAATGAAATAAATAAACAAGTTTTTCTCAAAATGATCCCTCGACTATTCCCAAAATGGTCCCTTGACTATTTTTCAGAGTATATTAGGCATATAATAGGTAAATGGACGAAAATGCCCTTCATTTTAACACTCAATAGACGGAATTTCTAACGGAGAACCAATTTGGGGGAGTTTTTAAAAGTCAAGGGACCACATTAGGTGCAATTAAAAGTCGAAATGCAAAATTGAGAATGAGCAATAGTCAAGGGACCATTTTGGGAAAAAACTCACCCGAAAACAAACAAACCATAAAAGAAAACACAAGCGAGGGTGCTCATTGAGTTCCCCCGTTACCTTCATTCTCATTCTGCGCTGGATCAACCTCCAGATCCATAACTGCCCCCCGTTACCTCCATTCTCATGCTGCGCTGGATCAACCTCCAGATCCATAACTGCATCCCCCTCATCGTCGAAGCTTCCCGGCGGGTCACTATGGTGTTCCTTTGTAGGTTGCCACACTGGTGACGGTACATCGCCATCAGTGTCACCCACAGACACCCGAGAAGAACTTATCACCAGTCCCCCTTTCTCGCCTCGGACCACAACGTGCTCGTCCTCCTCCGTTGCCCGCCTTGACCTCCCGCTGTTTTCCCGGCCTGCTCTGGCCACCAAGACCACTGCACCCGATTTAGTCCCTTGCGACACCGGCGGCGTATTGGCGATTTGCTTTTCTGACACCACTACGTTCGGCCTCCTACTTCTGTCGCCGCCTGTGGTCAAAGATCGGATGCCTTGGCCGCTTGCCCTGTCATCAGCATTGGTACCCGCTGCGTGTCCCGGCCCCTCAACATCCCCCATGTTCCCTGCTTCCCCAGGTTGCGCGTCCTCTACTACCACCATATCATCCTCGTTATCCAGTGGCGCAAATCTGGTAGCAAGAGCCACAGGATCTGATCTGCGCTTCATACCCTCCCCTTGACCAATAGACTGGCGTGGCTGTCGGGCAGTCCCCATCGCCTGAGGCCTTCCCCCCCTCTTTGGTGCAATCATTTACGTGCGAAACGGCACCTTTGGGTCTCTGACTTCACCAGTCACCGGTTTCTCTGGCTGAATCCCTACCTCAGTTCCCCCCATCTGCGGCCGGTTCCATTACCTCCTTCTGGAGGGGCGGGCATGCCTCTTTGGAATGTCCATACAGACCACACACAAAGCATATCATGTGCATGCCTTCGTAGGCCACATGAAGAACCTTCTCTTCATAGGTAAATTTAGAGATCAAAGGTTTGCACATGTCTACCTCTACACAGAGCCTGGCAAACTTGCCACGCGACACCAGACTGGTGGCTCGATCTACACCGATCGTGCGCCCAATTCGGTTCCCTAGCTTTCGCAAGAAAATGACATCATAATATTCCACAGGAATGTAAGGAATACGTACCCAGACTAAAACTTTCTCCGTTTTGTCATTCAGGGGGTCGAAATCTAGCTTCCAAGGCTTGACCATTAAGTAATGATCTAGCACCATCCAAGGGCCTTCATACATTGCGAATTCTAGGTCTTCGATCGATCCGAATCTCACCAGAAAGTAGTCATTGTCTAGAGCGATCAACTCCAGGCTTCCTTTTGGCTTCTATATGGCTGTTAGCCGCCTTAGCATGTAAGCATAACCGACTTTCCTCCCCATTACTTTGACAATCAGAGTCTTTCGCCAGGGTGCTCGGATCTTTTCCACTTCTTCCTTGGTCAGCCTGATCGTAGGGCATAGAGGGTCATCATCTTCATCCGCCTCAATCTCGTCATGAGCATTCATCGGATCGGGGCAGTCCACTGCCAGATCTTCGGCCGCAGCGCTTGTCCCAGCCACACTCTCAGCATAAGTTTTCCACGGTGGCGCATTCTCTTGGGCCACCACAGGGGTGATCCCCAACGGGAACGAACCCACCGCAGCTTCTGACATCGGAAGAGAGGAGATGCCCACCTCCCCCATCGCATCCGCCGGCGTCTCAAGCACCACCTCCTCCCCTTCCGTCATCTGCACCTCTGCGGATGCCAGCGTTGCCAGTCCTACGCTGCCCGTTTGGTTTTCTTCGTACTACGCTCTAGGACATCGTTAAGTCGAGAGCTTTTCCGCCATCCAACGATCTAATTAATAATTGAATAATAACTAATAAGAAGTTGACTAGGTATAGATAGATGACCACATTTAAAATAAAGCAAATTAAAATGTGTTCAAAATTCCGGTCTAAGATGCAAAAGAGATGAGGGCTTTCATTTCATTCAGAAATCGCAACATCCTGCAGGATGTTAACTTATTAGTTCAGTAGATACTACGTAATATTTATAAGATATTTGATAGGATGATCGAAATTGCAATTCTGTTCGTACCAAACTTTATGAAATTGTAATTCCATTCCTACAAACTTCGTAGAATTGCAATTCCATGGTTTGGTTGCAGAGAATTGCAATTTTACGGAATTACAATTCCTTCTAACCATGGAATTGTCACCCTAGGAATTGCAATTCCACACTTTGTGGAATTGTAATTCCATGATAAATTATCATTTTATCTTTCTTATGATGATTACTAGTTTTCTACGCGCATTGCGCGATTGGGATAATGCCCAATGCTTTTTTTTTTTTTTTTTTTAAATAAGTACTTCAAAGTATATCAAGGAAAGATTATATTGAAATTGTTCATGCATAGATAATTGAATGTTGTATTTGCGTATTTAAATAGGTAATTCTAAGTTTACAAATGCAAGATAATATAGTCAAGATTGATTATAATTGTCAATAAAGTAATTGTATAGGTATGGTTGAAACCAAATACGAGACATAACCAGGACTATGTGGTCAAATGGTATCCGGGTTGGACTTCCATTTGGAAGGTTGGGAGTTCAATCCTTGATTGCTAAACAAGGAAATAGGCGAGGTAGTAGTTTCCCACTTCAATTTGTTGTGTGATTTGAATACTCTTTTTGTCAATAAATCCGCCAAGTAGTTAATATGATTGGCTTAATTATAATTTTTTTTATTTTTTATTTTTTAAAACAATTATTATTATTATTATTATTATTATTATTATTATTATTATTATTATTATTATTATTATTATTATTATTATTATTATTATTATTATTATTATTATTATTATTATTATTATTATTATTAAATATATGTATACCCTTAGGTCATTTTTTACATGTTAATCTAAACAACTAATTTTTTCAAATATTTTTTTACAAATCGTTGATATAATTCGCTGGTCAAATCCGCTAACGCAAACTGCTAACTGCTAATTGTCAAACAAGGACATTGCGAGGTAGTTCTCACTTCAATTTGTTGTGTGATTTGAATACTCTCTTTGTCAATAAATCCCAAGTAGTTAATATGATTGGCTTTATTAATTATATATATATTTTTTTTTAATTTTTTCATGGTATTAATAAAATACTTGGTAAATAAATATATAGCATTATTTTGTATTATAACTTTGATATTTAATTAAAAAATAGTGCACAAAAAAAAAAGATAATACACAATGTAGTGAATATAATCAATTGATAAATTTGAATGTAAAGAATTTTTACATTGGAGAAAAATAAAGACAATATAACTAATAAAATTATTTCTCTTAATTAATTTATTGATAATGAATAATTTTTTGTTTTTTAATAAAGACATTGTAAGGACAATGTAGCGAATATAATCAATTGATGAATTTGAATGTAAAGAATTTTTATATTGTAAAAAAATAAAGACAATATAACTAATAAAATTATTTCTCTAATTTAATTTATTGCTAATGAGTAATTTTTTTTTTTGAATAAAAACATTGTAGACACATAATTCTAAATTAAAGAAATGCATTTTTTTTGTAGCTACTAAATTATTATTTAATTTAATAAAAATAAAATAGAGTACTAATTATGCCAACTTTGATTGGGATGGGGTTCGAACCTAAGACCTTTCTTATTGAAATCAATGATTAAGTTAACGGTGAACTAACAGAAATTAACGGAAAAGATAATATTTAACGGAAAAGTTAACGGATAATCATATTGATAAATTAGGAAATCTTAAGAAAAAATTAAAATTTGATCAATCTGAGCCATTCATTTAATTAAAAAATTTGACCATCATTTTTCTACCTATTATAGATATTATTATTATTATATAAAGACATTTTAGTTTTTATTCACTTCTTTCCTTTTAATTCCAATCGTTGTATTCCTTCTCACCAAACAATATAATTTAAATTCCTACTTCATTCTTTTTCCACGAAATTACAATTCCTTTCTCCCCTAATTTCATCATTCCAACTAAACACCTTGTTAGGGCAAGAGAGCAAGATTTAAACTCAACAATAACAGTATAAAATTATATTTAAAGTAAGCGAATTCTTTGTGTGTACTAGTATTTGGCCTTGTTTAATTTATTTACCCGCTGAATTGTTGTAATTTACATCATTCTAAATATTTTATCGAGTCGAATGTTTGAGATCCTTGGGATCAAGAATTCAGTCTTGGGATAAGAAATCGTAACAGCAGCTAGAAGAATAGAGGATGTTAATGATTAAGAGTTGAAGACAAGAAAAAGCCTTTTTTTGATCACCGACTAAATAAGAATATAAAATTGCAATATGTCTTGTCCTTTTGTTGCGTTCAATTCTATTGAATACTTTAAGCATTATTGTGGCTGTGACCTCACCTCATAAACAAAACCACTATCACTGAATTTTGAACGATATGCTCCAACTACTATCTCTATAAATTGTAATTTTAACTATTTATCTAGCTAATCCACAAAATTTTAAGTAGAGATTCTAGAGTATAGTGTGATCGAAGTGTTTCAATAGTTCCAATTTCACTACCATCCTTCTAATTGTTCAGCCAAAAGGAATTTTGTTTACATATAAATAAATTTTCAGTTTTTCACCATCTGACCTGTTAATATAATTTTTTTTTTATTTATTTTCTGTTACCATGAATTGACTGACCCCATCTTGCGTTAAGAAATGAATCTACTTGTACTGTCACATTAGATCATGAAGGATTTTAATGAAAACTTTTTATCTCTGTAGCATAATCCTTACATATAAGGAATGCTAATTTGACAATTTTGTTAACTAACATTTTGTTAATTGTTTCAACTTAAAGTAATATTAATTGTTTGTAAAAAAAGTGTTTATTAGTAAAATAATAATTATTACATAGTAACATATAAAATAATTTATTGCGACATGAGTATAATGTTTTATTTATTTAATTATTCATTTATTCTTAAAGTATTTTTCTATTTTAAATATAAATTTCATCATAATTTAATTTTAAGAATTATTTTAATAATTAATTGATTATTACTATTACACTTCAAATAGCTACTACTTGAAATGCTTTAAGGTAGAGTTTACCAAAAAAAAAAAAAACAAAATCGAGATTTGTTAGGATTGTCATCATTCTTTCTCTCAAAACTTTTGGGGATGAATAAAACTTTTGGAAAAATAAAGTGAAAATACCATAGAAAGGGTGTATTTGGAAACTTAAAAAATATTTTTTGAAAAATAATTTTCAAAAAATGACTCTATTTTTGAATTTTTGAAATTGTTTTGATATTTATCTAAAACTCATAAAATTATATTTTTATGTTTGGTTTAAAGTTTAGAAATTACATTTTTTTTATTTGATTCAAATTTTTGAAAATGAACGTAAATGGCAAAAATTTGTGTGAGACCGTCTCATGAATCTCAATTCGTGAGACAGGTCGGATCTTTGATTAATGAGGTAAAGGATCTGACCTATTAATCAAATATTCGACCTGTCTCACAAATTGAGACCCGTGAGACGGTCTCACACAAGTGTACTCAACATAAAAATATTTAGTAGTAGTAGTGTTAAAAGGCATGCATATTTTCTTTTGACTTTATTTTCTTTGAGAGTTCTACTATGCATACTTCTAAATTCTACTCCCTTTATTTTCTTTGAGAGTTTTACTCCCTGATGTGGCAAACAAGGATTTGTTATTTTCATCATGTGGGTCCACAGAAAGTGTCTACATCAAGAACATGTGAGAGGGAGTAAAAGTTGGAAGTATAAAATGGAAGTCCACCAAATATTTTTCTTTCTTTGAATGCCCAAACACAGGAAAATTTGGAAAATAACTTTTGAAAGTCATGTTTCGGATTTCCTCACAGACCTAAATCAATTCATTATTTATCAAACAATACTCATTTTGCCAAGCACCTTGTGTTTAGATGGCACCTCTGTGGCTCCTCTTGAGGAAAAGTCACAAGATTGAATCCCGGTGATAGGGAATTGACTCTTTGTTCTTCAATAGTTAAAAAAAAAAAAGTATAGAACAGATACTGCCTTGTAATAGAGTCGCAAAATTCCCTAGTTACATTTTTGGGTGGAAAATTGCTCTCCTTAGGGCTTACGCTATCTGTATCCATGTAATTTTTTTTTTTTCACTTACAATTGAGTCATATTATCATATTACTAAATTTGTAATTAATCACTATTCACTCTACATGCATGCAAATCTATATCCACTATACTTGCAAAAGTGATCACACTTTCACATCACCTTAAAAATTATTTTCTTTTATTAATAATTTTTCTAAGATATTCTCTTTTATCAATATATAAATTATTTTCAAATATTAAAAATATAATAAAAGTAAAAGCTTATAATTCCGGCAAATTATTTTTAGAAAATTAAAATAAAATAAATGGTATTATTACGCAAATATTTTTTTAAAAAAATGTACTCCGTATTATATAAAAATTTGAAATCAATAATTCATATGATGAATTTAATTTCTATGTATCAATGAATGAAAAGTGTGCAATTAAGTATTAATGTGTTATTTAAAAGTATTTAGAAAAAAGTTCAAATTTATCAAAAATAGAAATTAAACAAAAAAAAAAAAGTACATATCGTACACTTGCAATTATTACAATAGAATTGCAAAAAATAAAAGATTTCAAATGTTAGAATTGCAAGTGAGCGAATGTGGAATTAAAAAAAAATAAGAAAAAGAAAAAGAAAAAAGAAGAAGCTATGATTGCAAGTATTACACATGCGTGTGCTTTAGCCTGATTTTATTTTTGAATGATAAGGGAAATTTGCAAATGGTGTAGAAATGAATAAGTCAATAAATCAATCAATTTATATATAAATATGGAAATTCAAGTCGTGTCAATAAATCAATTTATATATAAATACAAGGAAAATCAAGTCGTGTGAATAAATCAATTTATATATAAATACAATAAAATTTAAGTTACACAGATGAGAACTGAAGGAAACTATATTAGATGAACAATGATTACAATTGTACAGACAAGGGGAATATATACAAGAGAAATCAGAGGGAGACTAGAATAGGGAGTCATACTGTACTGTGACTCAAATACAAGAATCCTAATACTAGTCCTAATACTCCCCCTCAAACACATGGTATACTTGTAACTTGTAGCTTGTCTCTAAGAAAAGAAAATCTAGGACTAGGCAATGCTTTGGTAAATATGTCTGCAAGTTGATATTTTGTTGAGATGAAATTGACTTGAATTTCTCCAGCAGCAACTCTATCTCGCACAAAGTGATAATCTATATCTACGTATTTGGTGCGAGCATGAAAGATAGGATTGACACACATATACGTAGCTCCAAGATTATCACACCATAATTATGGAACCGAAATACCTGGGACATGGATTTCTCGTAGAAGGGACATGATCCAAATCACCTCAGCACAATCATCTGCTAGAGCTTTATATTCAGCCTCAGTAGAAGATCTAGCAACAGTTCTTTGTTTCTTGCAGACCCATGATACAAGATTAGATCCAATAAAAATAGCAAAGCCACTTGTCAGACAGAAAGCCCAGTCAGAATCAGAGAAGGCATGAATTTCTCTTAAAGATGACTGTCTGACTCGTAGACCAAAAGTAACAGTTCCTTTAACATACCTTAAGACTCTTTTTAGTTGTTCCTAGTGAGCAACTATAGGCGCGTGCATATGTTGACATAACTGATTGACTGCAAAGAAAAGATCAAGGCGACTGATAGTTAAATACTGTAATGCACCAGCTAAACTCCTGTACTGTGTAGGATCATCATGTAATACTGTAGCAGTGGGCACGACTTTTGACGTGGGAATAGGGATAGACAAAGGTTTGCATTTTGCCATTCCAGCACGCTTTAGAATGTCATGCATGTATCTCTGTTGTGAAAGTATAAAAGAAATCCTGACCGGACACCTGATTAAATCTTTTTGCTACAAGTCTTGCTTTATGTCTCCCAATGGAGCCATTTGCTTTTCATTTTGTACGAAAAACCCACGTACACCCAATAATGTTCATATCTGGCTGAGATTGCACAAGGTGTCATGTCTGATTCTGTTGAAGGGCATTAAATTATTGATCCATAGCTTCACGCCATTCTGAATATTTAACTGCCTGAGTGTAACAAGTAGGATCCGAAGGACAGACCTGAACCGTTAAAGCTGAAGGTGGAGCCTGATACCGGCTCCGAGTGTGCATCTCATGAGTCAGAACTGTGGATTTAACGGTTTTCCCTAGAGGACGGCCACGAGGACATTTTGCTGGTTGGTCCGTCTATTCATGCGGCTCATGCTCGGACAAGCCCAGTGGATCATCGGTTGCGTGTGGCGGTGGAGACGGCGCGGGATCGTCGCTGCTGGGGCTGGGTGCGACGTCGACCGTGCCGAGGGACGGAGCAGCTGCTGCAGTGGGGCGAAGAACAGACTCAGCCCATTGGTAATGTTGCACAGGTTGAGAAGACTGCACAATATTTTTAGTAGCAAAGGGATAAACCGTCTCATCAAACATTACATGCCTGCACACATAAATCTTGTTAGTCTGTAAGTCCATGCACCTATACCCCTGAAACGACTTAGGATAACTTAAGAAGATACATGGAGAGGATCGGTATGAGAGTTTGTGACGATTGTATGGTTTGAGATATGGATAACATAGGCACCTGTTATCCATTTTGAATGTACAATATATCAATTTCTTTGTCTCACTTAGAAGAACTTGAATCCACTTTGACCTGGCCTAAATCGAAAGTGGACCGCACATATATTTGTACCACAAAATAACTATTTAAAATGTCATTTTTACTAAAAAAATTCCAACATGCGGTACTTGTGTAATAGTAGTGCAATAGACTAGATTAAGAGGGTGTTGACAATAATCAAACTTGTTACATACCATTAAATACGAGAGTTGTGTTCCACACAATTGACCAACCTTTTTGTGCTCTCTCCTCACTATATTGGCATGCCAAAAAGTTTTTATATTACATAGATTCAATAACATTTATTACTTCATCATCTAAAATACTATGAGAAAGTACAAATTTGAAATACTAACATTTAATTTTACTTGTACATTAAATTAATACTCAAACAAGAATAGGCCCTTCACTTCTGTCTCAGAGACCGATGAATGAGTCGAATCATTGGATATACAATGTCCAATTTTCAAAAAAAAAAAAAAGAAAAAGAAAAAGAAAAAAAGAGTAGTCTTTTAAATGGATGACACTTTTTACTATGTCAATGCCTTGTTACAATGTCACATACTCGTTTTGGGACACAAAATTAATTTGGTAGTATTTTTTTTCAAAAGTAAATCAAGTATAGATTTATAAAGGAACTAAGATAAAATCAGGAGGGACAGAGTCCCAGTACAAATTGTTAGCCTGAGAATAAACTATTGTAGCTAATGAATGAGCTAGAGAGTTAGAAGAACGAGGAATAAAATGAATAGAGAAAACATTGAACAAACACATTAGGTTCTACATTCACTATTCATAATGCCAATATAGGACCTAAGATTAGCTGAGGGAGTTGCCAGATTGTGGCAAAGTTTGGAGTAGTCTGAACATATGTGAATTGTAGTTAAACCTCGATCGTTCAACCAAGTGAGAGATTCTTTGCACACCATGGTTTCAGCCATTAATAGAGAAGAGCAATTCCGAAGAGGTCCGTTTGCAGCAGCAACAAACCCACCTACCGGTGAGAGGATGATAACACCAAAGGAGGCCTTGCCCGTTCGTGGATCAAAGCCTGCATCCATGAAACAACTTGCTCCAGTCTGGGTGAGGGGACATCATGCTGATGCGTCAACTTGGCTATAGTTTTCTTCTTAAAAGTTGGTAAACGTAATGTTTGGTTCACGTTTTGCGTGAATTTATCCTGTAATATTTTCTTCAATATCTGCTTCCTAAAGTTAACACACCTAAAATTTTTATTTTTTTTAAAGAATAGTTGATTTATATGAGACGTTCTTATATTCAATGGATCTCAAATATATATATATATATATATATATATATATATATATATATATATATATATATATATATATATATATATATATATGTCGTAGTGCGTACTGCTGTTTATGTAGGCTGGATTTATGAGAGGAAAGAAAGAGAAAATCTGTGTCATGTATAGAACACTACCTTAAAAGCGATTTCCAGAGACTGTGCGGTCTTTATACCCGGTACGGTTCCGATTGGTTGCACACTTATATGAATGCTTTATATGAGTTTTGAATTTCCTCAAGTGAAGGAAAATATTGTGCAGGTGGAATAACTTTGAATGTTAAAGTCATACTAGCTTGTTGAATTCACCTTGTTGAAATATATTCCATAATAAATGCCAGTTTGAACATATTCTTTGCATGTGAGATTAATTTCTTTTAAGAATATTATGTGAAGTTTGTGATTATGTTGTTCCACATGAAGCAGCATGCAAGCAACATTATCTATTTGGCTTACGAGAAATAAGCACTTATACATATGATCTAAATCTTAGTTGAGAAAAGGACTTGTACGTAATTGCCGCACTGTGGGGGGAGAGATCCTTATACTTTCACCAAAAATTTCTCTATGGTATTCAGAATAATGATAAAAGAGAATGTTTCATGTTAAGCATGAAAATCTCAAGGGATATTATTTACGATTAAATGAAGTACTCGTCAAAGTGTATGTAAGTTTGATCAAGAAGATCTACTTGAAGGCTAATTATGGGGATTAGTCGTTGAATTATTGATGGAATGACTTATAACCCAAGAGGTGATGAATTCGTGGTGGATCCCCACTTGTGTGGTCAGACGAAACCATGGAAAGAGTCACAAAGAAGTACATTAATTGGTCTTTCCTATTATATGTGTACTTGTGAGGTTGAGCTACAGCTCTTAATGAATTCATAATCCTATGAGAAGGGTGGTTTTGTTGAGACGGGCCTAATGAATTCACCGCTTAATTAATTCTTGAGCATAAAAGTGCTCTTAATGATTTATACCTAATTAGGGTGGTCTATTTTGACGTAGACTTAACGAAATCGCTCACTTGAGTGAAAAGGGTTAACCGCCATTCATGAAAGATAATGGGGTATCTCAAGAAGCTGAGTGGTTAGGAAATATGTTGATAAACGTGTAGTTGTGGGAATGTCCAACACCTTCACTACCTATACATTGTGATTCACAAAGTGTCGTTTGCATTGCAAAGAACAGTGTCTATGATAGAAAGAGAAGACACATGAGGGTCAGACATGAGTCTGAATGGCAGTTGATGGCTAAAGGTTGATTACAATGAAGTTTGTGAGGTCTGAGAAATCCTCTCACGAAAGGTCTAAACTAAAAAACCATCCTTGAAATATCAAGAGAGATGGGGTTAAGACCAGTGAGGTAAGGAATTTATGACGGGTACCACTTCTGTGGTCAAACGAAATCATGAAAAGACTTAGAACTGATTTATGTCTTTAACTACTCTATAAGCCTTTAAAGGTGGTCTATACTGAGATAGACTTGATGGAGTTAAAAGTCTATATTGAGATGGACTTGACAAGACATAAATATCTATAATGTGATAAGATTTGTCACAGTTAAAAGTCTTTGTTGAGATAGACTTTGACAGGGTGGAGGTCTATATTAAGATAGACATAACAGACTTGAATACTAAGGGTATTCAAAAGAATTCAAAAGAGTTTGACTTTCGTAGAACCTGGATCTTAGAGTTGGTGTGCATTAGATTTCAAAATTTATCTAACCGGTGAGTTCAAGATTTATATCACTCTCAGGAAGTAAATTACTCAATGTCGCTACGTGTCAGTTCAAGTTCTCAAACACTGACGTTAAGATCAACTCGTTTCTATTATTGCTCAGATATTATCCTTTCTAGTTTCCTACTTTGAATATATGGGGGATTATCCTTTCTTGAGAATGGCTTAGACAAGTTTCCTTGACAATCCTCAGAATTTGTGGGGGACTGTTGGAAAATTCGAAGGTCCAAATAATTAAGAACATATTTTGTCTCCAAATTAAAAAGTCCACATATTTAGTTATGTTATTGTTTGTGATTGTGCTTTTCTTACATGACTAAATTGTGGCTCACATGTGTTGAAGATGAGTGAAGTAGAATAAATGGTGGAATTGCATGGCTGTAGGAATGTGCTTAATCACTATTTAAAGGCCATCTACTTTCATAAACATTCACTCAATAATCATCTTCGTATCCTCCTTTCTTTAATCGCTTTGTGTCGTCGTCTAAGCAAATTCAGGTTCACCTGCGCTATAGTTGGTGCGAACTAAGCGTAGTTAGTCTATGTAGCGTGTCGAAAGCGTGCCAGGGTTCTGACAGCACCGTCACCAGGCAAATAACGCTTTTAAGGCAGTGTTATTATGACACGACATAGACTCCCTTTTACTCATACACCCATTTTGTCCTTGTTTCTTAAAAGATTGCCAACCCCCGTGTTGACGTTGCATATATTCTCCAACAATAGGTACGCTCTAATGAGAACAAGCGCCCAGGAGAGAAGTAAGAACCATTTACAGCTGTCCATGTGTCTAGATTATCGGTGCGCCCATGAGAGAATTTAGAACACATGACATCCGTCCAGATCTAACGGATGAGAAACACTGACTTTTTTAAAAAAATGCAGTGACATTTTCATAAATAATTGAACATCGAAGTGCAAGTAAAATTTATTACAAGTGCAATTAGCAGTTTCATATAGTGTGCCTAAGTGCGAGTAAAATGTATTACAGGTGCAAGGAAAATATACACTGAGCATCAATACTAAGTACACCTAACGTTATAACTAGTTGCACCTAACGTTATAATTAGATGCACCTACGTGCATGAATGTTAACAAGGTGAATTACTTACACTTGTAAGTGAAAATAAGTGCACTTGTAAGTGATTTTACTTGCACTTTTTACTTCTAAAGGTGCACCAGCTACTTGCACTTATAACACATTTACTTGCACCAAAGTTCGAGTTGTTTACAAAAATGCCACCGCGTCATTTTTTAAAAAAATTACATCTGATTTGTTGATTTGGACACATGAGCAGATGTCAATAGTCCTTATTTTTCTCCCGGGCGCTTGTTCTCATTAGAGCGTGCCCCTATAGGCATCTCTCTCTCTCTCTCTCTCTCTCTCTCTCTCTCTCTCTCTCTATATATATATATATATATATATATATATATATATATATATATATACTAGTATTTTTTATGCGCGATGCGCAAAAAATAGGTGCCCAATATTAATAAGTTATATTAAAATTTTAAATTTATTTAAATTTTAGATATTTAAATTATTCTAAATAATAATAATAATAATAATGTAAATCATTTTTATAAATTTGATATTTATATTTATGTAATAATTAACATATAACTCAAATATTTAATGTGTACATATTATTATTAATGAAGAAGATAAGAAAATATATGGTGGATGCATGTGCATGGTAATAATAGTGGAAAAGATAACAGAAGTTATAACGGTAGGGGTATGTTTGTCCAAAATATTTTAATGTACAACCTTTATAGCATAATGTACAAAAAAAACTTAACGAAAAAAATGGACATAAATAAGGGTATAACTTTCATTCACACTTATTATGTTTTTAGATATATATATATATATATATATATATATATATATATATATATATATATATATATATATATATATATATATATATATATATAATTTTAATGAAAATGTAATCCTTTCATGTGAGCCAACAAGTAGTATTACATTTTAACTACTTTTTGAAAGCCAAATAATGTACAAACCAAAATTTTCATTCTAGAAAATTTATAAAGGCAAAAAATAGGTTAAAATCAAACTAAAATTTCGTTAATTAAGTTAAAAAAAAATAGAAGACATGTACGAATATGTTAGGAATAAATGTAACAGACTTTGATGAGGCAAAATGTAATATATATATATATATATATATAGATATTTAGACTCCAAATTTTTAGTTTTATGGTTTAGCTGTTAAGTCGTTATTTGTTGCAAAACTGCCTAAGTGCTCAAATTCAAAGGAGAGATCTATCAACACAAAAAGACTTTCATGTTGATGTTGTGATGAAGCCGCAAGCAATAGAAGTTGGTAGCATCACAAGTTTATATTGCAAAAAGACTTTACCGAATAGTACGAGTTTGGAGGTTGATGTAGATGTTGATATCACCAATAACAAAGGTTTATAGACCACAGGAGCTTACACCAGCAAGTGTTTCTAAACAAGATGAGTCGATAAGGTGATGTATTGCTTACATCAGAGTAACACGTATTCGCAATAACAAGGCTCCCTCAATCAACAACACGAGTTTCAAACAGCAGAGGATTGAAGAACAACAAAACTTTTTATAGGTAGTAAAAGTTCAAGCTAAGAAGCACGACACCCACACAAGAAGCATGACTTTTCAAGATGGTAGTATAGTTTTAATATAAGTAGCAGGGCTTATGATATAAGGACGACAAGCAACAAGTCTTCTCAATCAACAGTCTCTGCTAGATCATTACTGCTTTTGGAGTGTTAGCAGTTTAACACATTATCCAAGGTGGATACATGCCTTTTTAGGAAAGAGTTTTGAAAGTCGCATAAAGTCATATTTTGTGGACAAGTTGCAAGTAGTTATTCGATGCCAACATACTTGTCAAATCTAATCTTAATATTTTATTGTCAAGTGGGAGATTCAAGTTTATTTTCCTCCAACGGACAAATTAGAAACATAACTACAAATAGGAGATAATATTAAGTTATCAAGCATTCAAAAAAGCTATATTCAAGTTCATCAAGAGACTTCAAACTTATAGAAGATCTAGTTTTTCTTAGTCTCTTAGTTGGAGGAGTTTTCAACCATTGAGTTGAATTTTTGTAGATCTCCATCGTGTGGTAAATAGGAGAAAAGTAACAGGGGTTGTCCTATGAAAACTTGAGCAAACTCGCGTAGGTTTTGTGATCAAAGTACTTACTTGTCTTATTCACTGATGTGAGCTTATTTGTGAGTATTTCTCTTGTTAATTTGAATCTTCTTTTGAGCTTTAGTTCATTAAAGTAGTACTTTCAATGCATATTTCCTTGTTTTTTCATGTAGATATGGTTTAATGCCTGATTTGAATGCTTTACGGTATTTGTTAGTTTTTTGAAACCATTGTAGACCAATAGCAAGGAAAGGAAGTCCTAAGATAAGTTTGGAGTCAAAATGGACTGAAGGGTGCTAATACAGAGGATTCGACGGGTCAAAACATTCCAATAGCTGCATGGTCGCAGCCGTCGAAGACTCGACGCGTCGAATCATACTTTTGACACATCGAGAAATTACAGTAGCTAAGACTGTTCGAGGACCGAATATTCGACGCGTCGAAAAGTTCCATTACCTATTGCGAAGAAAGGCGAGCCAGGCTCGACGCGTCGAAAAGTCGTGTTTTGAGTTCGGAAAGCTGTGCGGAAATTTCCTAATCTACTCCTATTGAGCTCCAACTATAAAAAGCCCTTCTTCCCTCAACCCTAGAGATCAAGCTATGTTTTTGGAGACAAGAAGAGAGAAGAAAAACACATCAAGAGTTACAAGTCACCTTGGCTAAGACCTCTTAGAGATTTTTGGGTGAAAGTGTTTATGAACCTATGTGCCTATTTCTCAGATTCTTTAATATATTGATATTTGGGTTTTATAACTTTTGTTGCAATTGTGTTTTATTTTGTTGATGCTAATAATTAATGGCCAAAATTACTTGTTTCGTTGCTATCTTTATGTTTTGACGGGAGTTAGGGCATATTTTAGGGCACCCACAATTGCACTTGATTATTGCACATTGGGAAATGACATATTAGTTAATTAAGGATTTATATTGAATGCTTGTTCTTGAATTGTATGAGTGTTTATATCATGGGAATGAATATTCACTCGCGTTTTTAGGTTGGAATTATGAGAGTAATTCCTTCCCTTGTTTGCATTCTCACACTTGTTTAAATCCAGATTTAATATTGCAATTTAGATTGGCACTAGATTGGCACTAGGTGATTAGTAAGCCCTTTCTCTATTGCTTTCATCAAACTGCTACTTTGTTTTCTTTTAATTACTTATACTTTTACAATTGATCAATCACTCTTTTCAATAGGATTAGCTTCTCATGAATAGATTAGTAGATAGTGCTTGATACGCTCCGTTTCCCTGTGGATCAATAACATATACTCCGGGTATTTATTTATTTGAGAACTATACTGCAATCATTCACTGTAATTTTGTGGTGATACAAATTGCGAGTAAATATCATCCTAGACAATAGAAGAAGCGTGGAGTAGATGGATTTCATTACCTTTGAACTAGTATAAATTCTTGGTGTCTTTCACTTTCACTTTACCTTACTTTACTTTTCCATATATATCTTATCTTAACTTGATTTAAAATCATCTTGAAAAATATTTTATTCAACTATGCAATTTTTTTTCTACTACTCTTTCGAGCCATTGTGACTAATTTGGGATTGGATTTGTTCTATTTGTGATCTTAATGCCTCAAAATGTAATAAATTATGTTAAAGGACTAATTTTAAGACACTTTTGTGTTTTGTAGGAAAATAGCACAAAATCAAGGTTAAAATGGACAAAATAGAACAAAAATGGGAAGGAAAAGGTATGATATTATGAGCTTAATTAAGCATGTAACAAGGCCTATAATGCCCATTCTCAGAAAGTCTATCCCTGTTATTATGAGCGCTATGATGCTCGTAACGAGGTTCGTAGTAAAGAGTATCAAAAAACTGGTTCTGCTACTACGAAGGGAGTTATGCACATAATAGGTTTCGTAGCGGAGAGCAATAGAACCGCACATAATGGATCGTGTAACAGGCATCATTAGAATTTCATCAAGATTTTACTTTCAATTGCACTATTATATTGGGTCAAAGTATTGAAGATTTCCATTTCAAAAGTTAAGTTCTTATTCAATCATTTACATTTCTGCAATATTATCTTGTGCTTTAATTTCTTTCTTTGTTATCTTGTACTAGTTATGGATTGTGTTTTTGTTATTGCGTTCCTTGCTATTTCATTAGCCATTATATGTGAGTAGAACTCTTAGGAGGGTGATAGGGATATAAACTAGGGTTTTGGGAAATGTGATCTTGAATTGGTTGAGTAGGGGGGATGAGACTTGATGTGATGATGTTGATGAAGATGATTGAGTCCCAATTAGGAAGTGGCAACCTAATCTAGGCTCAAGGGGTTGATCAACCATGCTTCACCTTTGATGATTGAGTCCCAATTAGGAAGTGACAACCTAATCTAGGCTCAAGGGGTTGATCAACCATGCTTCACCTTTGAGAAAAGAGGAGCATGAGATGTGTAGGATATATACCAAGCGTTTGATAAAATGTCCCTTAGCCATTTATGAGACTTGAGAATGTTTCTTAGCCATTCATGTGACCTTGAGAAAAGTTTCCTCTTAGTTCATATGATATCTATCATCTAATCAATTGAAACTTTCCCTTATTCTCGGTTCGATCACGATTCCCAATCCTTGTTAAAGTTTTTATTACCCTTCGCCTTTCTCTTTATTGTTATATCATTTCTTTCTTAATTTCTTTTATTATTGCACATTTGCACTATCCAACCATTTTGCTTGGGCTAGATTTCCATTATTAGAAGAGATATTATTTTGTGGTTGTGAGGCAAATTGTTCAACTCCTATCACTAGTCCTTGAGAACGATATCTGGTATGTGGATAGTGTCTCACACAACTTTCACCATATCCTAAAAGCTACTTCAAGCTACTTCATCAGCCAACATCAAAAGGACAACGCAAAACACATCAAAAGCAATTAAATAAAATATACTTTTACATAATTGAGGGGCCATTTTAAGTGAAGTAATACTTGATGACCAATTTGGGTTATTGGGGTACCTTGACTGATCAGATGAGCTAAAAATCACTTGTGCGCATGCGGGGGTGGGAACTTGATAGTTGATAGAGCGACTTACGATTTAACTCATGAATATATGTCCTTTGCACTTAATAGTTTTAGATTACAACACTTCTTACAAGGACACCAAAACGTCGCGTCATTATTTGGAAGATGACGTTTTGCAAACTCTATAAATTCTCTAACTCCGGCTTCATATTCTGTACTCAACCGAGAAGCTTTCATCCTAACTTTTATCCATCACAAGTCAATCTAGGATAATATTAATTTCAATTAAACTTTTGTTAACATTGATTCAACTCTATCTAAAATAATTGCTGTGGTGAAAATAGACTAGTAATTACAAATATATACAAATAAATCCTAAAATGCAAATAAATTTACTAAAATTCGAAATTAATCAATAATAATTACAAAAATATACAAATAAACCCTAAAATGCAAATATATTTACTAAAATTCGAAATTAATCAATAATAATTACAAATATATATAAATAAACCTTAAAATGCAAATAAATTTACTAAAATTCAAAATAAATCAATAAAAATTACAAATATATACAAATAAACCCTAAAATGCAAATAAATTTACTAAAATTCGAAATTAATCAATAAAAATTACAAATATATACAAATAAACTCTAAAATGCAAATAAATTTACTAAAATTCGAAATTAATCAATAAAAATTACAAATATATACAAATAAACGCTAAAATGCAAATAAATTTACTAAAATTTGAAATAAATGAATAAAAATTATAAATATATACAAATAAACCCTAAAATGCAAATAAATTTACTAAAATTCGAAATTAATCAATAAAACTTACAAATATATACAAATAAACCTTAAATTGAAAATAAATTTGCTAAAATTCGAAATTAATCAATAAAACTTACAAATATATACAAACAAACCTTAAATTGAAAATAAATTTAATAAAATTCGAAATTAATCAATAAAACTTACAAATATATACAAACAAACCCTAAATTGTAAATAAATTTAATAAAATTCGAAATTAATTAATAATAATTAAAAAAAATAAATAATGTACCTCCGTCAATGGCGTAGTGACGGCGGCGGAGGCGCGACGCGATGCAGCGGTAGGGAGGAGACGGTGCACCGGCGGGGAGGAGAGGGTGAAGCGGCGGCGGCTTGAAGTTGCAGCGGCGGGGAGGAGACGGTGCAGCGGCGGCCTGAAGTTGCAGCGGCGAAGGAGGTTGCTCGAGGACGACGACGGTGGCGAGTTGCAGCGGGAATGGTTGCGTCGGCGTCGGCGGTCCGATGAAGAGATGGATGGAGGAGATGGATGGATGGTGCGGAGACGACACGATGAAGATGGATGAGCAACTGACCGTAAATTGAAAATTTGAGGCTATTTTATAAACTTTTTTAACGTCGGCTAAATGCATTTAGCCGACGTTATAAATAAAACAAATTAAAAAAAAAGTTTTAAATATAATACGACGTCAGCTAGATAGTTAGCCGACGTCGTATTATATTTATTTCTTTTTTTATTTTATTTTTTAGTATATAACGTCGGCTAATAGGAATTAGCCGACGTTATATATAAATAATTTTTTTAAAAAAAATAATAAACAACCTACGACGTCGGCTATATAAATAGCCGACGCCGTGGGTTGTTTATTTCTTTTATATTTTAATTTTTTATTTATAATGTCGGCTATTAATAAATAGCCGACGTTATAAATTTAATTTAAAAATAATAATAATAAAAATGTTTTTAACCTCGGTTATTTACATAGTCGACGTTAAAGGCCCGACGTTGTATGTGAATTCTGTAGTAGTGTCATTCAAAAAGTCTTGAAAGAAACTCTATGTGTTTAAAATTAGTTTAGCCTAATATGAAATACTTAATATAATAATATATACATACATGATGAGTTTTGAAAATAATACTCCGTAACTTATAACACAATGAATATCTAAGACTTGATTTAAATATATAGTAGATATTTCAAGATTCGGTGCAAGAAGTTTAATGTGAGTTAATAGGTTATATCTCCCAAACAAAATCTGAGTTGAAGCAAAGATTTAATGGCCGGTGGTATAATATTAAATGGAAACCATTGATGAATCAAATTATTAGATACGAAGAAAAAAAAAAGCTCATAAAATAGCTACAAAATCAGGGTCTTTACGTGTCGCACAATCATTATATTCACATTCACATATCTGCCATCCAAGAACAACCTTTTGATAAACTTTACACACCAAAAGGCTGCAAACTAGCCGGAAAACTCTTCACCGGCCACCAGAGCATTATTAAGTTACATGTTCTGTTTTTTGGTCTACCCAGAATTTTCACCCTAGGACAAATGTCTAATCTCCTCGCTGAATTTTAGACGAGACAGCTGACCTGGAGATTTAAGGTGCTCTATATCCAAAGCCAAGGATCGAACCTGACCTTTAGTTAAGGGTTGATGAGTCACTTTCACTACTCAACCACACCCCAAGTTATTATTTACATGTTAAGCAGCAGTGTAAGAGTCTAGGTTAATGACAGTCAAAAGTAGGTAAAGCCAAAGGGCAGCTTTGGTCCATTCCCATTGGAATCCGGCGATGTTTTTCTCACCGGAACGGAACATCTCCTTGGCCAGCCGGAGGAAATGGAAATCTCCGGCGCTGCCGCCGTCGTCCCTCCGGGTGGGACATCTAAGCAAGTTGATATGAGACTCTAGGTCATGCACACATGACGGATCATGAACCTTGAAAAAATCCAACAAAAGCTCGACCCCAACATGGACATAGCAAGATAATCTCTCCATCCCAAAAACCCTAAAATTCTCGTTGAAGAAAACTCCGGGGAGCTTGGTTATGGGGTCGTTCACATTCACCACCCTCAAAACCCTAACCCCCAACTCCTCACACCGGTCCTTGAACCCGGAGTTCCCCACCCTGGGCCCCGCAAACGAAAACACCGTCACGGGGATCTCGCCGGAGTTCATCCCGAGCTCGGTTATGTCGTACGCTAAAAGAGTGGCTAAAGAGCTCCCCATACTATGGCCGGCGAGGGTGATGCTAAGCTCCTCTCCTTTGTACTCATTTAATATCCTCGAAATCTCCGAAAGCAGTTGCTGTCGGCAACTACCTAACCCCCACCGCGATTCCGCTTCGTTGGATGACGTGTACAGGCTGAGAAATCCGGCTTGGACTTTCACGTCGTCGATTTGCTCAAACGGGTTGAGTTTTGCCGGCGTGAGAGAGCTCATTAAATTGGCTATCCACTCCGAATGCGTCACCGTTCCCCGGAACGTGACCAGCACGTCCCGCCGGCCTAGTCTCTTCACCTCCTCCTCGTCCGTACACACCGCCACGTAGCCAATCCACCGCGCCACATCTCCGCCGCCGGAGGATAAGCTAATGCCGATGTCGGGGAGAACGTAGATGTACTTAGTAACCTCGTACCCAGACCCGCCTAGACCCACTTCCCTCAACATGCTCCCCTTGCCGTACTTGCAATGCAAGTAACGGTTCGAGTTCGGGTCGAGATCGAAGGCTTTGTAACACGCCGTCACAAACTCGCCGTACCGGATGATCTCTAGCCGGAGATGTGGGTCGAGAGGCTCCATTAAACCTTCCCAGTTGTTTGCTCCATGGACCTCTCTCCAAACCTCCGACAACCTAGGACGACCAGAACCGCAAGCTGCGGTAACGGTAACTGTTCTGTCAGCATAACTGTTAACATTATTATTATTATTATTGTTATAATAATTTCGGGAGATAATATCTTTTGTGGGTGCAGCAGAAGAAGAAGCATGTAACGAAGGAGAGGCGGTGGCGGTGGCCATGCTTAACACATGGCCTCGCCGGAGAGATGGATGGTCCCCGGAAAATGTAGCAAGATTTCGATTTACATATTGCATGTAACCACAAAAAGTTGATGAACCCATATTTTTTGCTACTCAATCTTGAAGAATTGAGCAAAAAATATGAGTGGAAGAGATATAGGGTGTAGGAGATGAAAGGATGATTTGAGCTAAGGGAAATCAGAGTGAAGAGGGGAAGTATATATAGATACATACACGCACCCCACCCCACCCCCGCCCCACAACCCACCCCAAGCCCATCATGATGGACTGTGATATGGTACCTAAACGCCAAACCCTTATAATTTTTTTTTTCTTCTCACAAGAGGTTGAATCCCCAACCCCAAGGGTCCCCGGCTCACACCCCGGCTCGACAGAGAATTTAGGAAGAAATAAATCACGGTGACAATGGCTCAGCAAATCGGGTCAAATGCTGGTGTGCACAAGAGATTTGACCACTTTGAGCATAATCCACACATTGCGGCGACAGAGGTTCGAATTAACCTTGGTCTCTTCTTCTAAATATTGTCTACTGAACTATTGAACTAAGCTCGTGCAGAGGTAAATCGCGCACTAATTCTAAGCTCATAAAATCCTACCCCTAAAGCCAATGCGGAGGTAAATCTCGAGTAACACAATCAATCCGCCAGTCAGATATTAATTTTCATGTGCTCACAAGGAATTCAATTCAAACTTTCTAACATTCTTGGACCTTTTTCTCATATATGTTTTTCAGTGGGACCAAACCCTTATAATTTGGAAGAGTGGGTGGGAGAGTGAGAGAGAAGGGGGAGAGAGAAATAAAGAAAAAGAAATTAAAAAATGGGGAGAGGGAAAATGCATGTTTGGCGAGGATTTTGACTGGGAAAAGAATAGAACACATGAATAAAGAAAGTGGTCGGTAGGGCACAAGTCGTTAGTAAATTATTTGTTTATTTTGCGGCTGCGAATTTTTAATTATAAATATTATGGTATAATACATTATTGTTGAGTAAGAGGAGTGAAATAACGCGATATAAAGACCAAACACTTGTCCTCCTTAATTAGTCTTCTCCGAGTGGTTGACTTTCAAATATTTGATCATAATTATTCCTATGTGTAGTGAGAGAAAGAGATAGCATTTTCTCTGTAGATATATACTCCGTACAAATCACAAGTCCTTTTTTTTTTTTTTTGCTCTTTCAAAGATTTAATTCAGCGTGTACATACATTAGAGAGGATCGGATTTGTCCTAATAAAATTATAAAGGAATCTAAATTGTATTCAATTATTTGCATCACTTTTAAATCAATATATTTTTTTTTCCTTCAATCAAAACTGTTAATTGCCTATGAGGGGAAATTTTATTTGAAATCAATCATGAGTTACAAAAACAGGGATATGAGGAGTCTCTTCTATGTATAATGTGTGTATGTGTCAATATAGTGGGTTAATTGAGCCGGTGCGGGTACCGTCAATTTTTTTTTAAAAATTTTAAAAGACGGTAAATCGTGATAACTCAGCTAACTACAAGTTCACAACATGTATACTTCTGCACACAAGGGTCTGCCTCCATGTTGCTTGGTCAGCTCTTCTATTCGAGAGCAAAAAGGAATAAAATGAGGCAAATCGTCAAAAAGATCAAAATAAGTTAGAGAACAAAAATGAATATTGAGAGAGCCTAAAGTATTTTTAATTTGCAAGAAAGTCTACAATCGCTACCTGAAGGATGCGCTCTGGTGAAGCCCGCCTTATTATCCTAGCTAGCTGGCAAACCAGAAACATAACATATATATTTCCAATTTTTTATTTGCACAAAAATTTGAAAATGGGTCAAAAATGCATTTTCATTTTTTTTTTAGGTCAAAGTTTTTCAAACTTGGGTCGAAAGAGCACATCCGACCCAAGAAACATGTGTCTAATTTTTTTTTAAAAAAAATTAATTATAAAATGGTCCAAAAATTTTACTAAAACTTCTGATTAATTATAAAATGACATGAAAACATTTTAGAATAAGTTTTCATGAGTTTCGGGGAGAGCAAATATTTCTGAAACGGAAAAAATGTTATCTTCACAAAGTTTTCGTGGAATATAGGAAAATACTAGTTATAGGACATTTACCCAACTATCAATATCGAATAGTAAGAAGTTTCTGACCAAAACTTAATGGATCACAAAAAAAAAAAAAAAAAAAAAAAAAAAACTCAATATGAATAAAAGAAATTTATTCTATATGTACTTCAAAATTTTACTCCTTTAAATTTACTCACTGATATGGCGGGTACTGTTAAACTATTTTCTTCATGTGGGCTGTGCTCCTGTAGATATTTTTACATAAAAAATTTAAGTGAAAGTAAAAGTTGAGAGCAAAGAATTAGAGTACATATAGTATTTTTCATAAAAGAAAAAAGAGTATATTTTCTTGTCCATAGACCATAGTGGGACCAGATGGAATTATGAGCTGGCTGGCTCGAAAACTTCTTGTAAAATAGATCATATGCTTCATATTAGCAAGTGTCTAGGTTAAACTAGGTAACTAGGCGTTAGATATTTGTGTACAATAAATAAGCCCAATTTTTTTTTTTTTTTTTTATAATGATACAGTATCAGAGATTTAATTGATTCATTAGTTTGGTTTGAATGTTATTGCATATCTAAACTGAAATATTAATGTGGTTGTTAAATATTCAACGAAATTCTATACATGTTATACATACATAAGAAAATATTACACACAAATAACTTGACCAAATTTTTTTATTGATTTTACACTACTACTATATGTACCGTACATGGCCGGTTACACATAATTAATTTGAGGATCTAGAATAGTACATGAATGTAAAAGGAAAAATGTACTCCTTGGCATGACAAACTACATAACTAAACTTTAGAAAATGATTATATATATATATATATATATATATATATATATAGGGAAGGGTTCAGGTGCGGGTATAGCTTCCCGTGCGGTTGTGCGGTTAAATCTGAGCAGTTGATCAAATTTAGATCAACGGCTCAAATCAATGAAAATTAAAAAAAAAAAAAAAAAAAAAAAAAACGCGTGCCTGGAACAAAGAAGTATAAGCTAAGGTGCACCTTAAGTGTTAGATCTTAATCACAAACTCACGCACTTTAAGTACAAAACCAACACACATTAAGCACAACCTCACGCACATTAAGCACAAAACCCACGCACTTTAAATATTAACTCACAGACTTTAAGTTTCAACAACTACTGACATTAAGTACAAAACTCACGCACATTAAGTACAAAACCCGCGCACATTAAGCACAAACATCACGCACATTAAACACAAAACTCACGCACTTTAAGTATTCACTCACAGACTTTAAGTTTTAACAACTATTCACGTTAAGCACATCCCCACGCACATTAAACACAAACCTCACGCACATTAAGCACAAAACACACGCACATTAAGCACAAAACTCACGCACATTAATCACAGATCCGCTCACCTTAATTTTGACCTAGATGCAAAAATTAGAAAATTGCCACCGCGTTTTTTTTTAAAACTTTGATAATCCTGGACGTTGATTAAAGCGAGATGAATGGCTCAGATTAAACCGCACAACCGCACCTGAAGCCCTCACCCGCACGAGAACCTATATATATATATATATATATATATATATATATATATATATATATAAGTAGGGGTGAGGATGAACCAGATTAGGAGTGAATCCGCATCTAATCCACTAAAAGTGGTTTTGAAAAGTTTCATTTGCATCCGCATCCACTAGGGGTAAGGATCGATCTAATATAATTTGATCCTCTAATAATAAATTTGGTGGATTAGATGTAGATTCAATTACGAATTTTAAGTTTGACTTGAAATAATAATTATTGAGAATTTGAGATTGTGATTATGACGACATGAAAAAGAAGAAATCGGACTTGATGAAAAAAATAAGGCAGAAAGTCAAAATTTGAAAACAGCAATTGAGCAAGCTAAGAGAAACCTAAAACCCTAAGATGTTCGGCAAACGACTAATTAAAGTCCATCCAAAGAAGACATTCGATTTCATTGAGAATTTTGGTTTTATTGATGTATTGTATGTACATAACATCTCGATCGAAAACCTAAGTTGACTATGAATTGTTTTATATACAACAATTAAATTGTTTTCTACAAGATTGACTGGAATTGTGTGCGTTTCATTTGCTGTATGCATGATTCACATACACAGACAAAAACACATATTATTATTCAACATTTGATTTCGTATATATATATAGCTGTATGTTACACCGCTTGACAAATGACAATTTCTAGCTTCAAGATTGACCTCTTAAAATTTTGGAATAGTATGTTGGTGGGGGGGGGGGGGGGGGGGGGGGGGTTCTCAAATCTTAATGGAGCTGTTTTCGGCATTGAAAATAGTTGTTGGACAAATGATATGATGGTTTTAACGTTGCAATATAATTGATGCATTCTTTTTGTCCCCATGCACTCTGCCCGTGTTTAACAACATCGAATGAATCTTCATATATAATTTCACCGTTTCAGGAAAAAAAAAAAAAACAAATCAAATAATTATTTAGAGTTAATATCCATTTTGACCTCTCGACTGCTGAGTTTTGCTTAATATAGTTCCGATCTTAAAAATTACACAATTTAATCCTCTGACGTTTAAAATTATACTCAATTTCGTCCTCCATTATATAAAATCCGTCCAAAGGCTCTAAAAATGAAGGGCAAAATGGTCAATTTACTATGTTTCATCTCCTTTTCTCAATATTTACGTTCTCTTCTTATGAGAAATTTGAAGGAAATACATATCTGTTACATAATTTTTTAAAACCTTAAATTCGAGAAGGCCATCTTGGCATTGTCCTCACGTAAGCACTACACTTGCTTCACTGACATCCATACTGATCATTGATCAAGACATGAAGGCAAGTAATGTTTTTCATATATATTCTTCCTTCCTTTCTTTCTTATTCTTATTCTTCTTCTTTAATTTTTAATTTTATTTAGGAAAAATTGTAAAAAATGCCCCTCTATAATATGCCAATTATCAATGTCACTCTTGAATTATGAGTGATGTAAATGTTGCCCCTCAATTATCAAAATGGTGCACATATAGCCCCTCCCGTAACGGACATGTGTGCCCCCCCCCCCCCCCCCCCCCCCTCATTCCACACATTTGTAGAGGACTCAGAGTAAGACTTCTTCATCTATTTCCTTCATTTCCAAGCTTTCCTTCATCTCTCTTCTTCCTAGTTTCTCACCCTGATTGTGTATGTATGTAGACCAAGTTTGAAGCTTAGTGAGGGATTCTTGCTTTAATTTGAAGCATCAAGCTTGAGGTATAACCCATGGACATCCAAAATATAGTATTTTTCCTTATTTGTCTGAGAATGTGACATAATTGTTGTTGAGAATGTTTGAGCTTCAGAAATGATATAAATCTTGTGTTTGATGATTGGAAGGTGTTGAATAATGTTGTAATGTTGATGTTATTGACTTGGTGGTGTGATTTGGGAGTTGTAGCAGGTCTGGAAGTGGGAAATTTGCCCAGGGGTGAAACAGAGCAGAGAGACGACGCTACTGCCACGCCTCCCCTCGACGGCGTGCGGGCCTGGCCGCGGGTCTTGGGAGACCTGCCCGCGTGTCTACTGGCAGGGCTTGGGTGGCAGGCCCTTTGCCGCCTGCCACCTTCGCCCAGGCTGCGCGGTTGGCGCAGTGGGTCTCACAAGACCCATCGCCCAGCCCGCGTGGCCAAGGGCTCTTGTCCTTCTGCGCGGGTCCGGTCACTTGTGTTTTGCGGGTTTTCCGTGACCCGTGGAACTCGGGGGGGGGATTGTTCTAATTTGCTATGTGTTACATGCTACTTGAGTTGGTGGTTTCAAGAACCCCTTGGGTATGAGTCCTTGCATATGATCCGCATTGTTTTGACTAAACTTTATATCCCACATGCTTATCACGTATCCCCTATCTTCTCAACTACATTTTAGGCGTATGTAGTATGCCACTTGTGTGCTATATTGTAAAATAATACCATGTGAGGAAATCCTTATATCTTGGAGGTGGTGTTCGTATTCTGGTTACTTGAAAGAAATGAGGTTATGTTGTGATGAGACCCGGTGGAACATTCCTGGAATTTTGTTGTGATGAGACCTGGTGGAACACTCTCGGAATTATGTTGTCATGAGACCCGGTGGAACGCTCCTAGAAAATATTAAAGTGGCCTGGTAGAAAAATCATGGGTTTCACTTCGGCGCTTGAGTTATTACCCGCTCGGCTTGGAATCCCAATTAGGGAGTGTATACACTTAAGATATCGGTCATGTTTCCATGTTACTTATGAGATATGTGGGCGAGTCGTTGTTAGGCCATTAGAGAGTTACTGAGCCTGGATTAGGTTCATTCACAGATGGTGAAATTCCTTCCTCCCCACTGAGATGATATGATGAGATTGATGACATGATGAAATTGTGATATGATGAGATCGATGGTTTGGCATTATGATTCATGGGAAGTATGAAGGCCCCTCCATTATTACTATCTATATATACATATATAAATATAATATCATTTTCCTTGAGAGAGTGCATAATGATAACTTCATGTCACTTTACTTCCAATAACATGCATGATATGATGTCTCATCTTCTTTTTATGATTTGGTTGTTCACATGATTACATGTCACTTTATCTAATCTTGAATTTGTTAAGTCAACTAGATTCATGACTCGTTAATAGGTAATAAGCATATATAATTTTGAGTATGAATTGCATGAGTACTTGAATATGGATTTCACTTAAATGTGAGCTATTTACTTATAAGTTAAGTACTATTGTTGTATAAGTATATATATATATATATACATACTTGCGAACCTATTTGACTTACATCTATGATCTTGATTTGGTTTAATGTGTTAATTATAAGTGAAAAACTAGATATTTTCCCAAAATCTATATCTATATGTACTTTACGGGATAGTGATTTACACTTAACATTCGTGCTAACTGGTTATTTTCGTACTCTTTTTACTTAACCCTTTTCAGGTTTGACCGATGATTGCTGAGCGCGTTAGATGGAGCTAGATTGTATAGGGTTTTGGTTCTAGTTCCTAGTTTTTTCCATCCTCTTTACTTCATCTTGATGCTAGACTCGTGTAGCCTAGACTACCCTTTTTTGTTTTGTTTTAGTGCGTTGACACTTATGCTTGTGAGCCTTATTTTTTAGGTTGAGCTTAGACTCTGAATATTTGAGTTTATGGGCCCTTAATGATGTTTTATGATGATGTATGTTAGTTAGCTTTTCCGTGTACTTACTCTCGTAAGAGTGGCTACGGAGTAGCATCCCAAATTATGATTATGTTGGGTAATTAATATATATTTTACCCTTTCTTTTATTCCGCATTTCTACCTTTTAAGGTATGTTTATACTAGGCTCAACTGTATGAAAATTGGGGGTGTTACACATATTCTGTAACTCTGTAAATTATGTTGGTTGTCAATTTGTCATGAATAATGAATTATATGTTAATATGTTAATTTTTTGTTGGAAATTTGGTTCAGTTATGGAAAAATTCTTTAAAAGAAAATCAACTTTTGAGGATTCATCTAGTTAAGGTAGTCCTGAAGTGTTAAGTGCAAAGCCTCATATTGAACTTAACATAGATGAACTTGAAGTTGATCCGGGTAAAAGGAAAGGTATTTATGAGTATCATATCAATAATAGAGATATTGTGCGATGAAGATATCTACAAATGGGTCATTGTCAACAAAAATTCATGTTTTTCCTACTAGAGTGATTACAGGTGTTAATAGGAGATTTAATCCTAAATGGTTTAAAGATCATAGTAATTGGTTGGAGTATAGTCTATCAGAAGATGCAACATATTGTTTATGTTGTTATCTATTCAAAGATAAAAGTAGCGGGCAACAAGCAAGAGGAGAGTCATTTGTTACAGAAGGTTTCAACAATTGGAAAAAAGGGCCGAAAAGGTTGCGTGCACGTGTTGGCAATCATAATAGTGCTCACGCAAGGAATGTACAAGCTTGTTGAGACTTAATGACTCAAGAGCAACACATACAAGTTTGTGTATCAACACAATCCGAGCAAACTAAACAAGACTATCGTGTTCGATTGCCTTCATCAGTTAAATGCATCCGGTTTCTTTTAAGGCAAGGACTTGCTTTTCGTGGACATGATGAAAGACTGAAAGCTACGACTCACTTAATAGAGGAAACTTCCTTGAGGCCTTAAAGTTCCTTGCGGATAATAATGAAGATGTTGCCAAAGTAGTGATGCGAAATGCACTTGAAAATCACCAAATGACTGCTCCATCCATTCAAAGAGGTATAGCTAATGCAATTGCAAGTGAGATAACTCAAATAATAATTAATCAATGATCTTGGTGATGATTTATTTGGAATAATGGTTGATGAGTCGAGAGAGATATCAGTTAAAGAGCAGATAATTGTGTTCATTCGGTTTGTGGATTCAAGTGGGCATATTGTTGAGCGTCTTCTTGGCATTACTCATGTTCTTGACACTACTTCTACGTCTCTTAAAGTAGCCATTGAAGATCTTCTAACAAGGCATGGTTTAAACATTTCAAGAATAAGAGGTCAAGGCTATGATGGAGCAAGTAATATGTGTAGTGAGTTCAACGGTCTTAGAACTTTGATTATGAATGAGAATCCAAGTGCTTTTTATGTTCATTGTTTCGCTCATTAATTACAACTAGCACTTGTAGGTGTTGCAAAGGAAAATGAAGATGTTGGAGATTTTTTTATCATTGTCTCGTAATTGTGCAATATTGTTTATGCTTCATGTAAGCGCATGGATAGCTTACGAGAAAAACAATTAAAGATGTTGATTTATTCAATTTCTAGTGATACAATTGAAACAAGAACTGGTTTGAATCAAGAAGCAGTTTTACAACGTCCTGGTGATACACATCGGGGATCTCATTACGGTGCACTTCTGAGCATTGTCACATTATTTTCCCAAGTGATTGATGTTATTGACGAAATAAGGCAGGATCTAAAACAAAGGGTAGAAGCATTTAGAGTATTGAAGAATATCTTACGCTTTGATTTTGTGTTCTTGTTGCACTTAATGAGGGATATTTTAGGAATTACGAATGATTTATCACAGGAATTGTAAAAGAAAGATCAAAACATTGTGAATGCCATGAGATTAGTTGATGTCTCAAAAAAAGATTGCAAATGATGAGATAATGGGTGGGAAGCTCTTTTACAAGAAGTTTCACTCTTTTGCAACAAGCATTCAATTCCCATACTTAATTTGTATGAAGTTTATGTAGTGCCAGGAAGACCTCGCCGTAAAGTTGAAGAAATGACTCATCTTCATAGGTACCATGTTGAAATGTTTTATGTGGTCCTATATCTACAACTCCAAGTGCTAAACAACTATTTTAATAAGAAGAATACATAGTTGCTCTTATTCGTGGCATGTTTTAATCCAAAGAATTCATTTGCTAGGTTTGATAAGGATAGATTAGTTCGATTGGCACTGTTATATCCAAATGATTTTTCTAATATTGAACTTGAATTACTAGATAACCAACTGCAGACTTATTTTGTTGATGTGACTTCTGATCCTGCTTTCTCTAAATTGGATGGTATTGATGAATTAGCTAAAAAAAATGGTGGAAACGAGAAGACATTTAGACTATACATTGGTGTATTTGCATTTAAAGTTGTCTTTGATCCTACCGGTTGCAACTACTAGTGTGAAAAGAGCATTTTCTGTTATGAAGTTAATCAAGACATCTTTACGCAACCGGATGAGTGATAAATTATTAAATGATTCCAAGAAATGCCAGAAACACATTTCTGACCTAGAAGTGCGCCTCTCGGTTGTATGACCGAGAAGTAAACTTACCTTTCGATCAAAGGATATAGTTTAAGTTTGGTGGAAAAACTTACATTCAAGTCCAACATTTTTCCTACACGAGTATTTTGCACTCTTGGTCCCACGATAGTGGCACTATCAGGATTGATCCGCGACTTTCAGACCTTGCAATCTCAGTCCACGACTATTGTTTTTGTTGCAAAAATGTTATTTCCAGCTAATTTTCGGTCAAAATCTCACCGGAGAAAAAAATTCATAATTTCACGCAGGGATAAAATAGACATTTACATTGACCTTACAATCTCAGACAACGATTGACCTCTTATTCTGACCAAAGTGAGAAAAAATCAAACCAAAAAAAAAAAAAACCAATTGCAGACACGAACCTAAGCTCAATTGGTGATAGCCGTAGAAGCACTTTTCTCCATGTCAACAACATTTCTGCTAAGCTCAATTGGTGATAGGCGTAGAAGCACTGTAAAAGATAATCCAACAGCATTATTCTAACAGTGAAATGGGAAAACCCTATAAATATATTGTGAAAAAGGACCTACTATTAATATAATCACTATAGAAAGACTCATCACTTTGCTTCAAGATTTTTTGCAGATTAGCAAACCGTTTTGTTCGCTGCTGATCATCAGCTACAGTAGAATCAATTGAATGGGGTTTATCTGAACTAAACTTAGCAGAATCAGCTTGAGCAGATTGTGTGACCTTATTAGACTTGCCAACAGAATGAGTTACTGATGTTCTGCCCTGTGAACAAGTAAAATGATCTGGCATAGTCATGGGAGCATTTTTGTTATTATTCTCCTTTAGTTGATTTGGCTTTTGGGGAACACCCTTCTGTGGCAAACACAAACGCTTCGCCTGAAGTAGTGCCTCTACATATTTGTCTATGTCATTGTGAATTCTTCTTCTACCCAGTTCTAATTCAAACCGTCTTCGAGCATTGAGTATATGTTCATTTATACCATTACTTATCAATGAAAGGTGACAAGCAGAACTTGAAGGGCGCTCAGGTGTAAACCTCTTATTCCCACGGAGGTCCGAGATTGCAAGGTCAATGGCCCTGTTTGGTAAAAAAATTTGCCTATAGGCCAATTTTGGCTTATTTGACCACTATTAATTGTTTGATTTAGTTAAACTATCAATACAAGTGTTTGACTAATTAGCTTTTTGCAATTCTAAAATGTTAAAATTCAAAAAGCTACTCCAAGCAATTTTTTTTAATTAGTTTTTTTCATAAAAGAAATTACACCAAACAGTTATCAACTAACCGCTAATTTACCAAACATTTTTCTACAATCAACTAATGTTATCAACTAGTTATACCTTCTAATTAACACAATCAGCTAACAGCTAACATCTATCAGCTAACAACCATTTACCAAACAGAGCCAATGTAAATATCTATTTTATCTCTACTTGAAATGGGAAATTTTTTCTCCGGTGAGATTTTGACAGAAAATTGGTCGGAAGGATCATTTTTGCAACAAAAAGAATAGTCGTGGACTAAGATTGCAAGGTTTGAAAGCCGTGGATCAATCTTGATAGTGTCACTATAGCCGTGGGACCAAAAGTGCAAAAAACACTTTCCTACACTTTGCACTCTTTGAGTGTGTAAACTAGAAAAAAAATAATAATAATGACGTTTTCAATGATAAAAATAATATTTATTGTGATACCTAGTGATTGATTGTCTATTGAACTTTTAGTATGATTTTTTAAAGATACATATCAACATAAAAAGATAAAAATAAAAAGTATATAATTATTTATGAAAGTTAAGAAACGTATTGTAAAACTTGATAGGATAAAGAAAAGTTTGTATGTTTAGACAGAGGAAAAAAATTAATAGAGAAAGATGAAAAATTTTGGTTGGAGTGTGAAATTTTAACTATTTATATTTGTGAGAAAAAATATACAAAATTCTAATTTGATAGAGTCTAAAAAACAAAAATAAAACAAATAAAAGAGTTTTTTTTTTTTTTTTTCAAAATGGTCCCTATCTGTTGTAAGAAAAAATCTACAAAAATTCTAATTTGATGGATTTTGAAAACAAAAATGAAATTGTAGGAAAAATGAACCAAGTGGATTTAATCACAAATATATATATATATATATATATATATATATATATATATATATATATATATATATATATATATATATATATATATATATATATATATATATATATATATATATAAGTTCTGGTGCGGGTGAACGCCTCAGGTGCGGTTGTGCGGTTTAATCTGAGCCATTCATCTCGCTTAAATAAACGTCTAAAATCACCAAAATTAAAAAAAAAAAAAAAAAAAAAAAAAAAAAAAAAAAAAAAAAACGGTGGCAATTTTGTAATTTTTGCATCTAGGTCAAAATTAAGGTGAGTGCTATTGTGAGTAATGTGCGCGAGTTTTGTATATAAAGTGCGTGAGATTTGTGCTTAAGGTGCGTAGGTTTGTGCTTAATGTGAGTAGTTGTTAAAACTTAAAGTGTGGACTTTTGTGCTTAAGATGCGTGAGATTTGTTCTTAATATGCGTGGAGTTTGTGCTTAAGGTGCGTGGGGTTAGTGATTAATGTCAGTAGTTGTTAAAATTGAAAGTGTGGGCTTTTGTGCTTAAGGTGCTTGAGATTTGTTCTTAATATGCGTGGAGTTTGTGCTTAATGTGCATGGGGTATGTGCTTAAGGTGCGTGGGGTTAGTGATTAAGGTCTGTGAGTAAATACTTAAAGTGCGTCAGTTTAATGCTTAATGTGCATGAGGTTTGTGCTTAATGTGCGTGAGTTTTGTATTTAATGTGCGTGAGTTTGTGCTTAATGTGAGACATTTTAAAATCTTAAGTGTGTGAGTTTTGTGCTCAATGTGCTTTGTTATGTGCTTAATGTGCGTGGTTTTTTGTACTTAAGGTGAGTGATTTGTGTTCTTAAGGTGCTTTGTTTGTGGACTTAAGGTGCGTGGTGATTTCTGTATTTAAGGTGCGCCATGTTAATGCTTAAGGTGCGTCCAACCGCACAACCGCATGGGAAGCATCAACAGCACCAGATTATAATTACAACCAACAACTATATATATATATATATATATATATATATATATATATATATATATATATATATATATATATATATATATATATATATATATATATATATATATATATATATATATATATATATGTATATATACACACACACAAATATATAGACCATAATCTCAAAAACCGAAAGACGGGAAGATGAAAGAAAGGTGGTTAGTACGAGTCGAACGAAACACTCTTTCCTCAAAACCGGTCCAACGTTTGAGCACCCAAATGAATGACTTGAACTAAGCTCACATGGTGTGCTCGCGTACATGAGTCAAGCGTGAATCAAGCCTTGAGATTTGATTTGCACCCCTTCCTACGCAAGAGAAAAAACCTTTATGCTATACAATTCAATAAGCTTTAGAAAGACTCTTGTATAAATAGTGGTGCAAATCCACTTCCCAAACCAATGTGGGACAAAAGTTTCATCCTTTTCCCTTTATTTTTCCAACTTAATGAGTTTACTTTGAGAATCAATATCCCATTCACCCATTATCTGTTTTGAGCGTACAATATATCAATCTCTTCGTCTCACTACGAAGAATCCGAATCCAGTTTGACCTGACCCAAATCAGAAGTGGACCCCACTAATAATTTTACCACAAATAGCCACTTAAAATGCAATTTTAATGCTATTTTTCCAATAGAAATAAATAAAATAGTTTTTTTTTCTAAAATGGTCCATCGACTATTGTTGAGTGTATTAGGCAAAAAATAGGTGAACAGCCCAAAATGCCCTCCATTTTAATGCTGAGTAAACGGAATACCTAATGAAAGATTGAATTGGGTGAGTTTTTAAAAGTCGAGGGACCATATTTAGTGCAATTGAAAGTCGAAATGCAAATTAAAATTAAGAATGAGCAAATGAGCAATAGTCGATGGACCATTTTGCGGAAAAAGCTCTATTAAATTTAAAAAAACAAAACAAAACATGAGAGCATTATACTTGTACATTTTGATTTCTTACTTGTAAATTGATGAGATATTTCAAAATTTATTGTATTTTCTTTTTAGATTTTATGTACAAACTTTTTAAACTGAATATTCTTTGATGTATTATTATTATTCTTGATTTCACTTGTTACAAAATATGTTCCAACCTTTTGATGATGATGATGATGGACATGTTGTTTATATATTAGTATTGTATCAATGAAATTAGTGTACACAAGCTAAGGAACTTATGACATTTTTTTTAATGTTTTTCTATTCATTTTTGTTGGGCGTCGTCCGGGTTGGCCGAGTTCAGCCCCTGCTTGATTCGAGACGTGGCGCTGTGGCTTACCATGGAGAGATGTAGTTAAATGGTTAATGTCCACCTACCTATCACCAATTGGTTTTAAGTAGGATATGACAACCAGGTATCATAGAACTAATCCCAGGATGGGTGACCCCTGAGAAGTGAGCATAGTACAACGCTGAGATCCATCAATTGGTATCAGAGCCAAGGTCACGGGTTCGGATCGATGGCGAGGCGAAAGCCGAGTCCTTTCCCAAGTGGAAATGTGCACCTACCTACAGCGCTGAGATCCATCAATTTTGCAACTATTTTCTCTTTGTGGAAAGAATTAAAATATAATTTGATTATATTTTTAGTCATTAAAAAAAGGTTAAAAATATTATTTTTTTTGAATCACCACCCTAAAAAAATATGGATGTCAAACTAGAATTATCCTAATAATATTTTTTCTTCTTTTTGCTTAAATCAAACATTGTTCGTTATTGCAAAAATTTTAACTTTCTATTTCAAAACCATATTGTTTTAATTAGAATACATATTTTATTACAAGTTGATATATTATGTCTCCGACAAAAATTCTCTTTATTTTGATTTTCTTTTTACATAAAGGGGAGGGGGTGGCCAAGTAAATAATGGCTTACGAGGCGATCATGCATTCTTCATAAGGGGGAGACTGAGCCTATTTTCTATCAAAATGTCTCTACTTTATTGATTTAAATGCAAAAATTTTATTATTTAACCAATCTTATATGGAGAAAAATTAGCATATTAAAATATCAAAAAAGATCACATATAACTACAATTGAGGTATAACTCATACAAAAAAAAAAAAAAAAAAAAAAAAAAAAAAAAATCACACAGTATAGCTTTATTGCATAATTCTTTTAGGGTCCGTTTGGAAAGCAGGAAAATGACTTCTGGAAAATGAGTCATTTTCCGGAAAACATTTTCCTTTCTTGTGTTTGGGAGCACAGCAGAAAACTTTCTTTGTGTGTTTGGTTCATTTTCTGGAAAATGAGGTAGAATGGTATAATTAAACATTTTATATAATTAATTATTTTATTTAAAATAAAAAATATTTATAATAATAATTATTTTTATTATTATTAAATAATAGTAATTATTAAAAACTTAAAAAAAAAAAGAAAAAAAAAAAAAGAATGACGGAAGAAACTAGAGAGAACTCTCTCTGATTTCTTCCGGCAAGGGGAACCAGAGAGAAGGTCTCTCTGGTTCCCCTTGCCGGAAGAAATCAGAGAGAGTTCTCTCTGGTTTCTTCCGGTGAGGGGATCTGGTTCCCAATCCTCACTGCTTTTTGTTTTTTTTTTTTTTGTTTTTTTTTTTTTAAGATTTCCGGCGGAAACCAGTGGTCTGGTTTCCGCCGGAAACCAGAACACTGGTTTCCGCCGGAAACATTATTAGTCATTTTCCGCCAAATTGGCTTGGTTTTCCCCAGTCAACAGAAAATGTTTTTCGTTGACTGGGTTTTCCAAGCCTTGCCAAACATGGGAAACTCGGAAAATGATTTCCAGAAGTCATTTTCCGGGTTTTCAAACACAGCCTTAACCAATTATAGATTTATAGACGTGTAACATTTAGCTAACAAAAAGTTGTTAAATTTTACCAACTAATCAATAGTCTTGTAAATAGCATTAAGACTTAATTTTTTTGAATGCTACTGACTCTATTACATTGTAGTATCTGTTCAAACATACGTTCTCAACCTAATGAACATACTTTCTCAACCTAATGAAGCACACAGAACCAACAACGACTTCACTAAGGCTTGATCTCATGACCTCCCATATAGGAGAGGTCACTACATGTCATCTGAGCATAAGGTGCTTAGCTAAAAAGACTTAGTTTATTTTAATATGAAAATTGTTAGGACCTTCTTTTTATTTTCAATCATAACTATCTACAGCAATGCACTTATTTACTACATCTTATGTTGGTCCCGGTACGGTCAAAGAGAGTTGGGGGGGGGGGGGGGGGGGAGGGGAATAGACTCTAATCGATTTTTCAAAGCAACTCCTTTCAGAGCTGTGCACAGCGGAAATAATGTTTCGTCTTAAATTTACTTTGCATACTTTCGTTATGAAGATTTAGTGTTTGGTCGATATGATATACAATGCACGAAAGTAATAAAACAGAAAGTAAAGAGATATGGAGAGAAAGACTTTTATAGTGGTTCGGCTGTTAACGAAGCCTACTCCACTCTTCTTTCACAACTCGTGAAAGGGTTTGCACTATCACTCCTAGTACAAACTACTTCAAGCTGGCTTCCTTGATCACTAAGCCGGATAGCCACTTGATAGGTTTTTCTACTCCTCGAGTTTACTCCGCCTCTATCAACTTCTTCCTAAGTTGAGATGTTGGAAAGATAATCTGATGTTTTTCCAACTGGTTGAAGCCTTGTCTTGATATCTGGATGAATCTTCACTTGAAAATATTCAAGACTTCTTCAACTTGTGAAGTATGGAAATGGATGAGGCTTTTTGAAAACTTCACAAGATCACTGGTTATGAAAAACTTTAAGGAATGAAACTGTTTGAAGAGCTTTTTCTTTTGGATCGCAAGAGTAAATTAACCAGCTCCTTCTTCAATGGTGAAGAGAGGTATTTATAGGTGGAAAAATTCATCCGTTGGAGGAAGATGAAGATTTCAAACCTAATATCCAGTGTGCATTAACCAGTGGGCATTGAGCATTTAATGCATTTGTACTGTGTAGCCGTTGGAGCCAAAAGCATTATGGCTTTTGTCCTTTTTCTCTGACAAGATGGTACAAGTCTTTTAATGCTCCTTGTCTTTTGTGAAGATCATTCCTAGGACACTTTTTGTCCGAATGATTTGCCCATCTAAGTCATAGACAACATTCTCATTGGTTCACTTAAATGAATGTTGTCTTTTACAAGTCTGTCTTTGACTTGTTCACTCAGAGATGTCGGTCGAAAGATTGACTTTATCTTTCGCCCTTTCTCTTCGACGAGAGATCCTTTTTTTCAAAAGAAGTTTATCCGAGACTTGCTCAATCCATCTTTCGCCAATAAGCATCTTTTGATCATCTTGTCGTCTTCAAGTCTTCATGTAGACTTATTATGCTAGTCTCACGTATCATTCGTACACCTCATGGTGTGAATCAAACGTTGAGTTACAGTAACTTTCGTTTGTCATAAGAGACCTATCTACGAAAGAAAAATAGGGGTCTACAATCCTAGACAGTTTGGTATCATCAAAATCTAATTACACTTGTTCCTAACATCTATCTCATTCTATGCATTTTGTTCAGTTAACGGGTCTTGATTGAAGTTATTCACAATTTGATTTTTTTTTTGTAATATTTAATTTAGTAATATTTTCATCCAATTTTATGTGTCTAGTTTGGTTAACGACACTTGACTGAAATTATTTTAAATTCAATTTTTCATAATATTGATATGATATTAATATATAAAATTTATATATTTAGAAACTAAAATAAAAAATATTATAAAGCACAAAAAATTAAATAAAAAATAATTTAAAATACTAAAGAAAATACGCAAAGAAGAAGTTTGTTTGACCAGTTAATAGTAAACAAGACAGGTAAAGTGGGATAGAGAGAGTATTAGTGTATAAAATTCATATATTTAAAAACTAAATTAAAAGTACTATTAAATACAAAAATTTAAATTTAAAAATTATTAGAAAATGTTAATGATCGAAAATACGTACCCAAAGATAGAATGATTGGATTGACCAATGAATATTAAATAAGACTAGTAAAATGGTACAAAGTAAGTATTATTATTTTCATCACAAGCTAAAAACACTCATTTTGATTATATTCAAAATAGTCAATTTTATTTTATATTGATTAACATTCATATTTAAAAAATATATTAATTAATTATTTATTTTAATTTTTTACATTAGGTATTAGTTTAGTACACAATGCATGTATTATAATTAGTCATCTCTTATAAATAGGGATTTTGTTATAGTATCTTGTACCTATATATGATCTATTAATTTACTATTTTACTCTCATAGCCGGCCATAACTAGTTTTATTATATTCCCCTTTTCCTAGTGTTATTTATTGTTAGACTATTACACTAAAAGCTAGTTAATTTAGTGTCCACTTAGTAATTAAATATTAATAAAAGAAACTAATTGAGTTATGCTATTCAAGATATTAATATTATTGAGTTAATTAATTAAATTTGGAAGGAGAATGGGTGTTATTCAATTATATAGTGGTGATATTTGAGCATTTGGAATTTATGGATGGAAAAGTGATCATTGCTTGTAATATTGTTATGTGAAATTAACAGAAAAAGTTATGATTGCATAAAAAAGTGGCAACTTACTGAAACTTATTTATATGCTCATGAAGTGAGATTTTTACTATACCTACTTTCATTGCTACAAATTTCAAATGTGTTAAATGTTTATGAAGATTTTATTTCGGCTATTCGAAAACAATGGCATTATATTGAAGAAAACTGTACTGTAATATATGTTGGAGAAGAAATTCTTAGTGGGAATCTTTTCACTTGTCCCACATTGAAAACTCATGACCTTTTTTTCCTCCTTTTAATCCTTACTATAAAAATTTCTTTCATTAGAAAATGATTTTCGACTAAAATTTGGTTCGAATTATTACTTGTAGAAATTTTTTGTCCACAACATTACATCTGAGAGCACATTCTCTTCGTAGTCTTATTTTTGTATGAGTAATAGAAACTCAGGTTTAGAGGTTGCATGAAATCGGTTAATTTAGAAATTCAATTGTAGTACTGTTTATAGATTTAGTGACCTTATTGCATGTAAACGTAAGTATGCTATGGGTCTTTGGTTGAATTTCAAAATAATGGACACCAAATTAATATGATTTTGAAACAAGTTCACGAGTACAAAAATCTTACTACAGACATTCTGATAAGTAAGTTATTTCAACTTATGCCCTAATTGAAAAACTATCTAAGTCGTGATCAGATTTCCAAAATATATATATATATATATATATATATATATATATATATATATATGAAACACGAGACTACACCCTAGAGCAACTATACTTGTAAATCATATGAACATCAAGGAGGCAAAGAAGCTTAGACACATGTTTCATTCCTAATCTAATTCTACTATGAAGGCTAATGTAGTTGAAACAAGTGTCCATGGTAACTGCCCAAAGACCAATCGTTACACCCTGCACCACGGCGCGCATAGCGCACAGCGCCCCGCGCCTCCTAAAACGATGTCGTTTTGGTAAGTTATGTAGGGAGTTGACGTAATTATGTGTATTTGTTTATAAATTATGTGTATTTGTTTATACAATTATGTGTATTTTTTTATACAATTATGTACATTTTTTACAATCATGTACATCTTTTTTATACAATTATGTACATTTTTTATACAATCATGTACATCTTTTTTATATAATTATGTACATCCGAAACAGAAAATTTATGTGTATTATGTTAAGAGTTGATGTTTATTATGTTAAAAGTTTATGTTTATTATGTATTATGTTAGATTATACGTATTATCTTTTAAAAAAAGTATGTGTATTTTGTTATACAATTATGTGTATTCTAATATAAAATTATGTACATTTTTGAACTTACAATTTTTTTTTAAAGAAAATTAACCGCCAACACAGGGTAGCGAAATTTTAAAAAATAAAAATAAAAAATCTGAAACGAAGTGGTTTTACATTAGGACACACAATGCAATACGCGCTCTGATGCAGGATATAAATTGCTCCAAAGACAATGCTCTGATGCAGGATATAAATTGCCCCAAAGACAATGGGAGATCATATCAAGAACCAAAAGAAGCCCAATAAGAATAACAACAATACCTGGCTCAAGAAAGGTGGTAAAAGTCATAAAAAGTGAAAATGTGGTGAATACTTTTTCCAGTTAATTTTTGAGGTTGACCGTCTGGTCATGACCCAATGTCGGGAGCACATGCATGTTTCATTTTTGGTACAGGGTATTTTAGACTTTTAGTTGAATAGAACACATGCTTAAATTGATATGGTAATTAAGTGAACGACTTCAAGTTTAGAGCAACCTCATTGGTAAGATTTTTTGTAGGCTCAAATTTATTAAAAAAAAAATTAAATTAATATAAAAACGAAAAGAATTAGAGTAATAGCCTCTGGGCTAGCAACCACGTACGTACTCTAATCTAATTCCCTCCGAGGACATGTGAAGAGCACACACCTCTTGGGCAGCTTGCATGCTGCTTATTGTAATTTGTTCTTTTCTTTTTTTGAAAAATTGGGTGTAAATTAATCCTAAAATATAAGATCTTCAGAACACATGCTTTTCACATACGGTATTTGATTAGAGTTCAATGAACATACCTGGGTCCATAGTTCTCTGCTTATACTAGAAACTTGGTTTCTCCCTCCAGACCTTCAACATTCCTTTCTCTAAGAACTCTGATGGAGAGAGACTTTTGTTTTGTTTTTCTGAAGGTTGGGGAGAGGACCAGAGAATCAGAATGGTTAAAACATAATCTCACGGTTCCATCAACGTGAGAGGTTATCTGATGCAGTTAAAACTGCTATTTACCATTAACTGACCAATCATAGAATTATATCATTATTAAATTATAAATAAATATTTATGAGCCATACAATATAATAATGAGCAATGGAATAATAATAATAATAATAATTATTCCAACATTCTCCCACTTGGCTCATAAGTCATAAATTTAATAATGAACGTGAAACATAATATGCATAGTATACACTAATTCCTTTGTTATATTGGTCAGAACGTAAGTCATCATTCAGTTAGAAACTAATAAGAATCATGGCGGTAATACGTCACTAATTTAACGTAGTCCCTTCCATGTATCACAATATTAATTTCAAACTCAATATGATTCATAATGAACTTTTTCATTATGGTCAACAATAATGTCTTTGTCAAAGACAAATCCTGTTTATATTAACATAAACATTCATGTATATATACTTCAAAACTAAACAGGATACTGGATACAGAAACGAAGCTATATTGAGCTCTAAGTATCAAATATCAAAACACAAACTTTAACATAATGCTAACAGTTTCCAATAACGCCCATTCTTTCAACATGCTCACTAAATGCCTTTGGTGGCAAGGCTTTAGTTAATGGGTCCGCAATCATTAATCTAGTGCTAACGTGTTCAATTGATACTCTTCGTTCCCGAACATCTTCTTTAACGGCAAGATATTTTAAATCAATATGTTTAGCACCACTCGTATACTTGTTGTTTTTAGAAAAGAAGACTGCTGCGACATTATCACAATAAATTTTCAGCGGCTTGGCAATACTGTCGACAATTCCAAGTCCCGAAATAAAATTCCGCAACCATAATCTATGATTTGTGGCCACAAAACATGCCACAAACTCCACATTCTAAATCTTTCTAATTAAAATTTGTTGATATATGCTTTCTGAGACAATCCTAACATTCCTTGTGATCTATTACGAAATATTTCAATTCCAATCACAAAGGATGCTTCACCCATATCTTTCATTTCAAAATTCTTAGAAAGAAACTGCTTGGTCTCGCGCATTAAACCAAGATTATCAGTAGCAAGCAAAATGTCATCGACATACAGAATCAAAAATATAAACTTGCTCCCACTGACCTTTAGATATATACACCGATCAACAGTGTTTTCCTTAAATCCAAAGGTCGTTACAGTATCATTAAACTTAAGATACCATTGTCGAGAAGCTTGTCTAAGTCCGTATATCATTTTGTTAAGTTTACACACAATGTGTTCCTTTCCTTCAATTGAAAAACCCTCAAGATGCTTCATGTAAATTTCTTCCTCTAAATTTCCATACTGAAAGGCAGTTTTCACATCCATATGTTATAGCTCTAAGTCATAATGAGCTACTAGTGCCATAATTATTCTAAATGAATATTTCTTTGAAACAGGTGAAAATGTTTCATTGAAATCAATACCATCCTTTTGAGTAAAACCTTTGGCAACACGTCTGGCCTTGTATCGTTAAATATTGCCATTTGAGTCGTGTTTGTCTTGAAAACCCATTTACATCCAACCGGCCTACAACCTTCAGGCAATTCAACAAGATCTCATACTTCATTATGTTCCATTGATTTTAACTCATCTTTCTTGGCTTCAACCGATTTAGAATAACTAGAACTATTTATAGCCTGTGAAAATGAAACTAGATCTTTCATCAATTCCAATATCAAAATCTGATTCTTGAGGATAAACCATATAATCATCAGATATAGCTGATCTCCTTTGTCTTTGAGATCTTCTTAATGCTACTTCTGTAGGAATATCATTTGTGGGTTCATTGTTAACTTCAACATGGAGTGATTGATCATTAATCTCTTTATCATTAATTTGTTGTTCAGGCATGTGACTAAATTGTTCAACCATTGCAGGATGAGCAATTTGAGTAACTCCAGGCAGAGTAATTTGACGCATAGGAACAACAAATTTAGAAGAAGATATCGGAGAATCTTGCACCGTAACTTCTTTAAGTTCCACTTTTCGTGGTTCAATGCTCACATTTATGTTATCATTCTCAATGAACTTAGCATTTCCAGTTTCAACGATTCTAGTAGTATGACTAGGACAAAATTAAAGAATCTATACCCTTTAGATTTATCTGGATAACCAATGAAAAATCCATTAGTTGTTCTTGAATCCAGTTTCTTTTCATGTGGATTATAAATGCGTATCTCCGCCAGACATCCCCAAATATGAAGTTACCTTAAACTAGGTTTCCTTCCTGTCCACAGTTCAAAAGGTGTTTTTGAAACTGCCTTACTAGGAACCCTATTTAATAAATAAGCGGCGGTTTTTAAAGCAAATGTCTACAATGATAAGGGTAAAGAAGAATAACTCATCATACTCCTAACCATTTTCATTAATGTACAATTACGCCTTTCTGCAACACCATTTTGTTGTGGTGTACCGAGCATTGTGTATTGAGCACAAATACCACATTTTTTTTCCAAGAATTGAGCAAATGGACCTGGGCATGGTCCACTTTCAATTCAGTATACTTTCCATAATATTCACCATCCCTATCAGATCTTATAATTTTCACCTTTTTGTCTAATTGTCTTTCAACCTCATCCACAAGTACCTCTAAGGCATTTATTCATTGAGATTTTTCATGCAACAAATAGACATAACCATAACGTGAAAAATTCTCAATAAATGTGATGAAATATTTTTCTTTTCCGAAAGTTGGGACATCAAAAGGTCCACACATATCAGGGTGTATAATTTCAAAGAGCTGTGTGCTTCTTGTGGCTGCATTTTTATTTGTGTGTTTTGAATATTTTCCTTTAATACAATCCACACAAATACCGAAATTAGTAAAATCTAATTCATGAAGGATTTCATTCCTTACAAGTCTTTGAATCCTTTCCTTAGATATGTGACTCAAACGTTTATGCCACAAGTAAGTCAATCTTTCATCCACTAAACTTCGTTTAGTTCCAATACAATGATGCAGGGTTAAAAGAGTTTCAACAAATAGATTGTCAAGCTTTAGTTTGTACAAACCATCAAAAAAGAATACCAGAACCAATTAAATGATTTTTCTTGAATAAACTGAAACAATCATTTCCAAATTAAAAGGAAAAACCATAAGAGTCCAGTTTTAACAAAGAAATTAAATTCCTCGAAACTGAAGGAACATAAAGAGTTTCAAACAAATCCAAATGATTTCTAGTATCTAAAATTAAAACGATAAGTTCCAATGGCTTCTACCGAAGCCTTGGCTCAATTCCCCATGAACACATTTTTTTTTTATTTGGCTTTGTGGTTTGGGTCATAAAGAATCTCTGCATTGTATTCGAAACATGAGTAGTGAAACCAGAATCAATCCACCAAGTATTATAAGGAACTTCAGTTAAATTTGATTCGAAACATACTGATATATAATGTATACCTTTCCTTTCGAACCATGCCTTACGCTTAAGGCAATCTTTATGAAAATGTCCAGATTTCTTGCAGAAATGACACTTGTCATTCTTGTGTTCCTTTTTGGTGGATTTGAGAAGAGGACTCATTATTCTTCATTGGTCCTTTCTTACCCTTATGATTCTTCTTTCCAAACTTCTTACTAGCCCTTGACAGACTCATGAGATTAATTGAGTGAATTCCTTGTCCTTTAAGACGTGTTTCCTCTTGAATTGGCATTTTATGCAATTCGAACACATTCCACTTATCTTCAATAGAATTGTAATTCACTTGGAATGTCTCATACTCGAGAGATATAGAGTTTAAAATAAATTGTACAATGAAAGTATCACTCACGTCCATTTCCATGGACCTAAATTTTGTTGCTAAGCTCAACATAATCATAAACAATCAAATACATTGAAGGTCTCCTTTGGGTGATCCAACAACATATAATTTTAAACATAATACGATGCTAAAAAATTCATATACTTGGTCATTAAGTATATTACGACTAGACTTGTTTGCTATCTTTGGATATGCTAAACAACCCAATCAAATATAAATAATTAACCACTATTATGTTTATAATTGTGAAATAATTGATCAACCTTTGGGTGACTCTTAAATATTTCAAAATTACAAAACTTCAATTTACCCAACAAGACAAAACATGTCATCTCATTATAAGCATCACATAATCATGGGTAATTGAATTTTATTTAAATTTGATATCTATTAAAACTTTATAATTTGGACACTTTGGTAATTGAATTTTATTTAAATTTGATATCTATTAAAATTTTATAATTTGGCCACTTTGGTGACTAACAAATCAATCATAATTAGATACCAAGTTAAGTGGATATAATATAATAAATAATATCATAAAATATCCACACACAGCTCCATTTACATAGGTAGGGATCAAACCCTTCACCTCAAGTTTAAGAGATAGGGTTCTGAACCCATAATTAACCCATGATTCTAGTTATAAAGAATTAGAATTAATCTACATACATAATTAACACATAATTAATTAACATACAATTAATTATTATAAAAATTAATCTGCATGCATTAATATAGCGGAAACAACAGATACATGAAAACATCCAACAAATTACATAAGTTTGCTGCATGGTTTGACTCAAAAGGCAAGTAATGAACCATGGGATGTGACCAGTGCATACATACATATGCAAAACAAAATCAACAGTTTGTAAGAGATACATAATCTAATTCTAACATAATAAGAATTCTAATAGAATAACAATTCTAATATGATAACATTCTTCACAAATAATGAGTAGATAATATGCTGTTAGCAATTTGCATCTCTAAAAACAACACAAACATCGGTAGAATTGTAGTCATGCATTCACGTGATCAAAGCTTTAAATATATTCAATCCATACGAAATATATATACTGTAACATACGAAATATAAACATTATATATATATATATATATATATATATATATATATATATATAACAGAACTGGTGGATATACATTCATACAAAAGCATTTGCAAAGCATGTATATTAATTAATGCTGTGTTAATCCTTACTTAATCACATGGTTGCAGCATGTATTGTAATCCATCATATATTTAAACACATCAAAAGCATATAAACTGTACATCCAATACGAAAATTGTACATGCAAACATAAATGTATGAAAAAACATATGTTCTACAACCAGGCTCTGATACCACATGTAAATTAATCCTAAAACATAAGATCTTCAGAACACATGCTTTTCACATACGGTATTTGATTAGAGTTCAATGAACATACCTGGGTCCATAGTTCTCTGCTTATACTAGAAACTTGATTTCTCCCTCCAGACCTTCAACATTCCTTTCTCTAAGAACTCTGATGGAGAGAGACTTTTGTTTTGTTTTTCTGAAGGTTGGGGAGAGGACCAGAGAATCAGAATGGTTAAAACATAATCTCACGGTTCCATCAACGTGAGAGGTTATCTGATGCAGTTAAAACTGCTATTTACCATTAACTGACCAATCATAGAATTATATCATTATTAAATTATAAATAAATATTTATGAGCCATACAATATAATAATGAGCAATGGAATAATAATAATAATAATAGTTATTCCAACATTGGGTTCTTAGAAAAAAAAATATATATTTCTCTCTCTCTCTTTTGTCATATTACTTTCTCTTTCTTCCAACAGCAAAAAATAAAAAATAAAAAATAAAAAATAATAATAATAATTAAAAAATTAAAAAATTAAAAATCCTTTAAAATATACAATTGAACATGCTTTTAGCTCAAAGGATTAGAGACTTTGTCAAATGTCGGGTGTGGATATGATGTTTATAGTACTTTGTTTGGGTGATACACTGATACCTCATGAAAAATATCAATTTTGGCCAATTAAATCTTCAATTATTGATTTCATAACTAATTTGGTTCTCCGTCAAACTGATAGGGGTCTAATTTGATAACTACGAAGGACCAAATTAGTTACGAAATCAATAGTTGAGGATTTAATTGGCCAAATTAAAATTGATAAATGATGACCAATTTGGTATATTAAAAAAATAAGTGTTTGAATTTATAAAATAATTTTAAAATATATTCTAACAACATCTAAGTTCTAAACATTCACAAAGATAGTATCTGTTCATGAATATTTCAAAAAAAAAAAAAAAAAACAAAAATAATTCTCAAATTAATCCAAAGGAAACTAATTAAATATTATGGAGGGGTATAAATTACAATTTTTTCTAATTTGTTATCATGAAACATGTCAATCACATTCATTAGTACATTAATAAGTAATAATATAGTATTGTAATTACCATTTTATAACTACTAAATAATTGACAAAGACTTTGTGGTTAAGTGGCATGAATTGACTCTCTCAAATAGAAGGTTATAGGTTTGAACCTTAGTGGGGTGATATTGATTCGTTGAGAAAGTATATATGAACAGATACTACGACCCAAATGTGTATTGTATTGTCACGTATTTAAGACAGATTTTTACAACACCTTTTGTTTCAAGGAAAAATATAATGAAATAGAATTATTTTTATCAAATGTTAATTTTTTCTTTTCTTTCTCAACTCAATTGATATGATCAAAATACCAACATTTCTTCCTAACATTGTAATAAAAAGTATCGTAAAATTTTCATATTTAAAAAATAGTTAATACATGATTTGGTCTCTCAATTATTAGGATTTCACCACTTTGATCATCGACTTTCAAATTTGCTCAATTTTATCTCCAATTATGCAACTTTTACTTAAAACAATCCCTTGTCCAAACCAAAATAGTCCTGATTAGGACTATTTTGGTTAACAATTGCACTGTTGGGATGAAATTGAGCAAGTTTAGAAATCGGGGATCAAAGTGGCAAAATTATAATAGTCAAGAGATCAAATCGGGTATTAACTCTTTAAAATATAATGTTTACAAGAATAAATAAATAAAATAATCAATTAAAAGAGTTGTTACAACCAATGGATCGATTTTATTATACATACACAGATACACTATATCTAACTTGAGCAACCAAACATAGATACAAACACTTTGCATGTTTTTTTTTTTTTTTTTAAACACTTTGCATGTTTAATAGTGCATTTTTGTCAAAAGTAGCCAACTATATATAAGCAATATTTTTGTCACATAACACTTTGAAAAAAGGTTGCGGAATCTTTGCTTAACAGATGAAACTTCTTGGTCTTGGAATATTTTGTATTTTAGTTGAAGTCTCTCTTCTTGAATTTGTACAAATTTATGTAAGTCCATAATTGAATATAATGCAAGTAATTAAACATGTAAGTCCATAATTGAATATAATGCAAGTAATTAAACACGGTGAATTAGTAATGCAGTTCAGAGAGATTTCTTCTACGTAGAATTTAACCGGTGTCCCCGGTTGCGGCAGGTGTCTAATTAAGTTTGTCACAACGCTCTAGTGTACTATGTGCGTCCTTTTGTCTCTTTTGTAACAACTTCGTCCTTTTTTTGGAAATAGCGTGGTTTCATTATACATAAAATCGATCCATTGGTTGTGAAAATCATCATCTTTTCATATATGAAAAAATGTTCAAAGACTATATATATATATATATATATATATATATATATATATATATATATATATATATATTTATTTATTTATTTATTTATTTATTTATTTATTTATTTATTTATGGGAATATATGTGTATGTGAGAAAATAAAATTAGGGTTTGTTACATTGCCAACTACCATGTAGTGTTTTGGCATTTCGGTTATCATTCCAAATGTGTGGTCATAGGTTCGAATTCTAGGGTTTAAATTTTTTGGGTTAAAATTGTTTGAGAAAGTATAGAACATATATTACCTTGTAAAAATGAAAAATGAAATCTATGAGTTTGCAATTTAGATCTTCCAACATTTGTGCTCACTCAAAACCTAATTCCAATCAAACTTGAGCAGTCCATTCACCAATATCACATTGCCTCCATAAAGAATTCTGATACCATTATATTTGCCCATCCACTAAACAAAAAGTATACAAAGTAGCACACATGCATCCACATTCAGGCTTTGTGCTATCTTGACTTTCAGCTCTTTAGGTAAATATGTCAATTGTTATTTAATCAATGATATAACCTTTTGATAAATAATTACTTTTACTTTTTTGGTCCAACGGTTAGCTGGAGGCTTATAGGGTCGAGCCCAATATTCTGCCATTGAAACGTAATGCAATAGCTTTTGGTATAGTGATAAGTGTTTGATCTTAAGATTTAGCAAGTTATAGGTTTAGTTTTTGGCGTAGTAGTATGCACTTGATCCTAAAACCTCTTCTAATTAAACTAGGTTTTTGCCAGTTTGGTTGGCGTGAGTGGCCGTGCATTCTTGTCCCTTAAGAGAGGTCGGAAGTTCAAATCCCTTTTCATATGGAAAAACCAATTTGGCCAGCACTTTGCCCCTTAGGTGCTTCCTACAGTTAGGGTCTACTCAAGACAACTCGTGATTTGAAGGGGAAAAAAAAAACTAGAAGAAACACATGTCATCTCATCCATACCCATGGATACAAATAATAATAAACGAACTCTTTTTTTTTTTACTTATTTTCTTTAATTATTTCTTATATATTCTTAATTTAATCTTGTAGTGTTTGATAGTACTTGTAATATAGTTTCTAAATATATAAATTTTATATATTAATATTAAACTAAATATTATTTTTAAAAAAATTAAATTGTAAATAATTTAAGTTAAATCTCGTCAATCGAACTAAACACATAAAATGAGATAGTGAAAGTATTTTATTTTAGTAACAATTGCAAATGGATACATCCATTTCTAAATGCTTCATTGTATTAAACAATTAATTAAATGAGACTAAAATTGAGAATCATCATGAAGTCATCTGCAACTAGCAAACTCATCTTTTCTTTACACTTGTGCTTTGGTTTCTAAAGGTTCACTACAACTTTTGTCCGTTAGTTGAGGGACAGGGGACATGCCAACCTTTGGTGCACACCATCGTGATAGCAAACAAATTATAAAATCATTAATGGTATGTACTGAACCTTAATCTAATAATTTTTTTTAAACACTTAATCTTGTAATTAATTTTAATTTCATCACTATCCTATGTTTTCTTTAAGGTGGAAGAAGTTAGGTTTAATTTCACTTTCGGTCTTCTTTACTTCAACTCAATCATTAATTGTATGGATTGAACCTTTTTTTGAAAGCTACTGGCTCTATTAGATTGTAATATATATTCATCTATACTTTCTTAACATGTTGAAGCACAAAGAGCTCTCGATCTCATGACCTCCCATATAGGAGAGTCACTATATGTCATCTGAACCCAAGGTGCTTGGCGTATGTATTGAACCTTAATCTAGTAAAAAAAAAAATTTGTTCGAAACACTTAATCTAGTAATTTTAATTTCATCACTATCCTATTGTTTCTTAAAGGTGGAAGAAGTTAGGTTTAATATCACTTTCGATCTTCTTTACTTCAATTCAATTATTAAACTCCAATTTTATAGGGATAAAATTTAGAGAAAAGGATCAAATAAGCTCTACTTTAAAATCAATTAGACCCTAAACTTTTTTAATTAGCAATTAAACCCATTAACATTTTATTTTGGTGCAGTGAAACCCATAAATCAATTAGTGACATGCGGTAGCAGGTCACTAGGGTCCGGCGAAACTACGCACGGCTCCATTTCCAATAACAAAGCGAACCGGGTCGCCGATCGCTTTGTTATCAGAAATGGCGCCAGAGTTTCATCCGAGAGTTGTCAAAACCCTAGTGACCTATTATCACAGGTCACTAACCGGTTTTTGAGATTCATTGCACCAAATAAAATGTTGATGGGTTTAATTGCTACTTTAAAAAGTTTAGAGACCTAATTGACTTTTTAGGTAAAGTTTGAGGACTTATTTGAAAATTTCCCTAAAATTTATAACAGATTGCTAGGATCTAGTGCAGTAGTAGCATGCATGATGATGAGAAAATTGCTATATACATTGTTTTGTTTGTCATGATTAACATTAGCATAAGTAATCTAATTAGTTAATTTTTAGATCCATTTTTCTCTTGATCTTCTTGAATAGTAAGTGATGTCATATATGGATCTAAATATCTAATTTTAAATTCAGGTGATATTAATATTTTTAGAGTTAGTCACCCTTAGGGGGTGTTTATTTGATTCAGGTCATCTTAAATTACCTAGGTAATATGAGTCTGATAATGTTATATTACCTTGTTTGGTTCAAGTTATAAGATTACCTGGTAATGTTATATTACCTGAAAACTGATGTGGCGGTAATGTTTCAAGGTAATGTGATTACCCCCATTTTTTTAGGTAATCTTAGATTACCTTGAATTATTCTAACTTTGCCCTTGTTAACTAATTCTTATATAATAATAATAATAATAATAATAATAATAATAATAATAATAATAATAATAATAATAATAATAATAATAATAATAATAATAATAATAATAATAATAATAATAATAATAATAATAATAATAATGAAATTAATATATGTTTATATAATCAAATATACATGTGTAAATTTATATATTTAGTGTTTTTAATATTTAAGCATTGATATACATTCATATATATAAATAAATACACACACATTACATATATATATATATATATATATATATATATATATATATATATATATATATATATATATATATATATATATATATATATATATATATATATATATATAGAGAGAGAGAGAGAGAGAGAGGACATTATTGTAAATTGATCTATATAACTTAAAATATAACCTTGAACCAAACAAGGTAATATTATATTACACCATCCAAACCAAACACAAAAGGTAATCTTACATTCACAACATCTCACATTACCTTCCTGAAGGTAATCCTATTACCTGGGGTAATCCAAGATTCCGTGAACCAAACGCCCCCTTAGAGCATTTCCAAACGGCGGTAAATCTGCAAATTTCAGCACCATCACACCATTTTGCCAAAAAATTTCATCTCCAAGGTACAGCACTAAAACGCCATCTCGTCAAACTTTTTGGCGTTAATGAACAGTGCCGCGCCATATTTGGCGTGGCACTGTTCATCTGCGTCAAATATAAAAGGGAGAGAAAAGTACCATTTTGCTCTTGCTCTTTTTTATAATTCCAAATGTATCTTTATTTGATTTATATGTAATTTTTTATTTTGTTAAAATACTTATACTTAAAGTTTGTATTATTAAATATAAATTATACCATTTTAAAGATCTCGTTGAGATGATCGAAACAAGACTAATATTGAATATATATTAATTAAAATTTCAAATGCATCAAACATAACTAGAACATAATAAAAATTAAAATACATACAATATACATCAAATATGACTAGAACATAATAAAAATTAAAATACATATGACATAATATTGATATTAGACAATTTAAAGATAAAGAAACTCATTTTGCACTCTGTAATGCATTGATTGAGCATTTGTGGGAACGATTTAGTAATTCCGATAATTAAATGTACTAGATGTTGTATACTATATTATTATGAAATAAATTAAATTTTTTAAAATAATTAATTTTATAAAAAAATTAATGTTAATGAAAATTATTATTTACATTACAAATTATATTTTATAGTAAACTAATTAAGTTCGAACTAAATTATATTAAACTAACTAAATTCGAACTAATAATTGAAAAATAAAATTATTTTAGTGTAAAAGTTTGGTGTTTTGGTGTTTTGGTGTAAATGGGTTGGGGATGAATAAAATTTAGTGTGAGAATATGCTAAGAATATTTCTTTTGATGTGACATTTGCTACAAAAATTTGGTGTTTTGGAGTTGGATGGATAATAAGTTTATTAAGGAGATTTAAATGTTTCAGCTTTTACCTAGCTAGCTAAATGATGAATACCTTTGTACTCCGTAGTACTTTTAACATTTCTCTTTATATTTTATTAGTCAAAAACTTTAATTGATTATTAGTCGATAACTTTATTTGTCAATGTGTTAATACATTAAGTAAGAAATGTCATCAAATTAATAGGAAGAGAAAAGACCTTGGCCCTGTTTGATAAATGGTTGTTAGCTGATAGATGTTAGCTATTAGCTGAATGTGTTAATTAGAGGGTATAACTTTAGCTGATTGTAAAAAAATATTTGGTAAATTAGATGTTAGCTGATAAGCTGTTTAGTATAATTTCTTTTCTCAAAAAGCTAATTAAAAAAGTCATTAGTACAAAACTGCAGATAGGCAACCATTGTAAAAGACAATAGGCGACCATTGTACAATGGTCGCCTATGAGAGGCTCGCGCAAAAGCATTGACTTTACGCGACCATTGTGAAATGGTCGCGCATTGTTAGTAATACGCGACCATTCTTGACAAAGAATGGTCGCGTATTGCTTTTTTTTTTTTTTTTTTTTTTAATTCGAAGGGAAAACACGACCATTTCTGGCTAGATGTGCACCATTTTGATAATTGAGGGGCAACATTTACACCACTCATAATTCAGGGGTGACATTGATAATTGACATATTATAGAGGGGCATTTTTTACCATTTTCTCTAAACTAAATTTTGAGATAATTTTTATCCCAAAGATGCAAGAATAACTATTAGGTTTCAATGACGGATACACAAATGATGTCAGTTTTATAAAATAATAGGATTATTAGTGAAAAAATTAAAATTTCTGAGCTTAATATTTGAGTACTGTTTCAATAAAAAGGCATGTTTTAAATTTTTCTCTATTTATCACAGGGTCACACTTGTGTGAAACCGTCTCACTGATCTTTATTCATGAGACGGGTCGGATCAATATGCAAATGTAATACTAAATTAGAAATAAAATGTTTGTTACTTATAGGAAAAATATAATTTTTTCAGGACAAATGTAATACAGAGTACTTTTATATTTTGTTGTAAAAGTATTAATTTTTTCATCAAAAATATTATATTTTCCCTTATAAGTAACGTTGCACAAAGGAAAATGTAATACTTTTAATGAAAAAAAGTAATAGTCTTCAAAAGTACTACATTTACCCATATAAGTAAAAAACATTTTATTTCCAATTTAGTATTACATTTGCTAGTATAAGTATTACATTTTATCTGTACTCAACCCATCTCACGAGTCACACAAGTTTTTGCCTTTATGAAATAGAACTAATTAATTCTTTGTACTTTAAAATAAAATATAGAAAAGCATTAATTTGCCAAAAAGAATTTTAGAATGTTCCATTTGAACTTCCCGACTCCTTAAATGTACCAAAAGAAAAAAAAAATTAATTAATTGGAAAATTTGCATTAGCAATGAAGAATTTATGAGTTCAACTTTTACCGAAAGTTTTAATAAAATTGAATTTTGCATCATAATAACTAAAATGCTGAGTATATTCAAACTATAATAGAGCTATGGAATCAAAAATTCTTAAAAGATAGCAAAAAGGAGCAATTAAAGGGTGTAGGTAGAAATCCACACAATATAAAGACATCAACGTACTCATCACTTGGATGTAATTCTTAAATATAATGCCACCATGCAATCAATACACGTTCTAGCTAATTCTATCAAAAAGGGAACTAAGTCTTGTGGAATTTTGATCATTTTTGTTTGCATGCTTTTGAAATTAAAAATAATAATGTTACATTCTTCTCCCAATCTCACCTCGTAATATTTTATATGAAAATATGTGATTGATTTTGTATGCCCTATTATTAATAAATAATTTTTTTTTTTTTAAATGTAGAGTGGGGTCAGCCAACTCACAATAGTCAAACATTTTTCTTAAAAAATTCATGACAATTACCAATCTCAATAAATAGATTTAGCAGCAATGTTGATGTATTAATGATGTAACATTTAATGTCACATTAAAATTTACACTTTTTAATTTTATTTAATAAAAAAAAAAAGAAATTAACTAAGAATTATATATTTTATTAAATAATAAAAAACAAAAATTATTTTTGATTTTTTTTTAAATTATAAATGTTGAGGTTGCATTGTGACATTAAAGAGGTCAAAGTACCTATGAAGTCCATGTATTATAACGTTTTGTTTAATTTAGTCCTTGAACATGTATTCTGTTCAATTTAGTCCATCTACTTTAAAAAGTGGTGAAACTAAGGACAATTGTCCAAATCTCATTAGGAATATTGTTGTAATTATTTATTTTATTTGGACATACTAATTTAATATATTGGTGGTAAAAATAATTAATTTTAAATATTTATAAAGTAATATATGAGTAGGAATATAAATATCGTAAGAGCATGTAACCTAAGTTAATGGTAATATTAACACCGTTAATTATTGTCCTTAATTGTACCATTTTTAAAAGTACAGAGAACTAATTGAACAAATTAAAATAAAGATATAAGAATTAAATTGAACAAAATGATATAGTACATGCACCTCGTAGGTAATTTTACCCATTAGAGAGGTGGATAGTTTCATCGTGATTAAAAATTGTTATCAATTAATCTATCAATTTTATAAGAATAAATTTGACCCAAAAATGAAGTACAAAAATTGAAATTGAACAAAATATGTAGGTAAGGATCTCCTTAGTATTCTGATCATAAACAAACCAATATGTTCTTAATATAATGCACTTTATTATAATTTATTATCCAAATTCTTCACGAATTGATCAAATTACAATAACATGAATACCATTCAAAACACCATAGTAAGGAATTATGTGAATTTAATTAATATAGCACATATATATATAGTATCTTGGTCATATGTATTGGCTAATGCAGACTAATATATATAATAACATTTTGTAAAGGGATTTTTTTTTCTTTTTTTACAAATGAAAGGCCAAAAGTGAAAGCAACGTGCGGAAGCAATAAATTCTTGTACGGATTATTTTGTCCATTATTGGTTTTTGTTGATATCTAGCTAGAGTGAGCCTTATTTAATTTAAACTTTTGTAAACTTACCATTAGGATAAATTGCTTACCACTTAGCCAAAAGCTATAACTAGTAATCAAAGATGTAACTTTATTTTCTTATAGACCGTCATCACATTTTCAAGACATTAAGTGCTGGACTTGGCCTTTAACGTTTACCAGCTTCCGCCCAACAATCCCTCCGTCATCGAGTGCTAGACTTGGCTTTTACTGCATCCACCCAATACTTTCTTTGACTTACGAGAAAGCTTGTAGTAACTACCCAAAAGTGTGTGCAAACTTGTTTTGTGGGCCTACTCAGCAAAGGACCACAATGAAAGATAAATCAGCCTACGTTGTCTATAACCGACCGACTCAAATCAAGAAGTACATACAATAAACAACTCTTAGGAAGAGTCGGTCAAAGTACATATGAGGTCCCTGTACTATAGTCTTTTGTTCAATTTAGTCCTTCTACCTTAATTTTGTTTAATTTAGTCCCTGTACTTTAAAAAGTGAAACAATTAAGGACAATAGCTGATATGGCGTTGACATCTTATCTGTCACGTTATCATACTTACATGCCAACTCATATATTATTTTATAAATATTTAAAATTACTTATTTTTACCACCAATATATTACATAATATGTCCAAAATAAATACATAAATATCAATTATTGTCCTTAATTGTTTCACTTTTTAAAGTACAAGGACTAAATTGAACAAAATTAAGGTAAAAGGACTAAATTGAACAAAATTAAGGTAAAATGATTAAATTGAACAAAACGCTATAGTACAGGGATCTCATAGGTACTTTGACCGGAAAAGTCAAATTACAAATTCTGTATTACCAAGTCAATTGTTTGATAAACATGGATGAGGGTTGCCCCAAACTTTCATCTTCTTGTTTGTTTTGTTTCTTGCATTAAAAAAGAAGTGAAAGAAATAAGCAGTAAAAAGGTAAGCACGAACATATATACAGGTTCACAATTATTTACCATTTAGCCCCCAAATTATAGGCTTTTTAAACTAGCTAGGGCCATAGAATATACTTGATGGCTTCGCAAAATCCTCTTTTCAGTTTTCACCCAATCTGTTCTATGGAGTTTTGGCCTATATATGAATGGCATATATGAATTCACATGATACATTAATACCAAAGTGTACTTATTAACACTGAGTTTTGGCCATACAATATACTCGTTGATGGCCTAAAATGGTTCAGTTCATACGTAAAAAGAAAGTTTAGAATAATCATCTTTCTTTTAAATATTTCAATTTAAAGGTTCCCACATCTCAATAATTAACTTACTCTATTAGCCAGTTTTGTTCCAATGACTTTTTTGAATTCACATACAAGCCAAATGGGACTAGAAAATGTGCAATAGTAACATGTGTGGTATGATAACACATCATACGCGACTAGATTTTCATTATCAATAATATTTAAATGATACTTTACGACTTGAAGTGTTAGTGTTTTCATAAGCAATGCCTTCCAAAATTTTAAAACACAAAATGAAGTCAAAAGTAGTGTTAAGTTAGAGACATAAGAGCCCACTTCTTGTGATTTCTAAATAGAACCGCACCATATATAATGACTTTTAGGGTAGCCTTCCTTTTCTAGGGTAGCCTTCCTAGTTCCGACTAAATAGTGTAAAGTGGCCAACTATTCTCTTGCGATAAGAAGGGTAAACAAATGAGGTCTATTACTACATTCTAAACAAGTGTATATATATAGGAGCATTGAGAATTTTAAAAGAATAGGGAATGCATATGCATGGTGTATTCTTTAACTTACAATTTTTGTTTATAAGTAGTAAACCGGCCTATAATTAACTATATTAATTAATTATTTGGTTTAAGTAATGTAAATTATTAGTTATTCTCATCTTACCTTATTAAAATAGCATGCAATTCTATTATTATTATAGCATGTTTTATTCTATTGGTTCATACAAATCATAAAGGAATTTATTTAGGGGGTGTATTCAATCATGACTTTTGTAGAGTTTCAAAAACTTTTAAAATGATATATTTTAATAAACTTTGATTGACTTTCATAGAGTCGTTCAAAACTTTTTAAAATTTTATAAGACTCTATAAAAGTCTATATAAAAAACATTCATAGACTTTTATCAATTAACTTTTTATTTTAAAAAGTCTACAAAAGTCATTGAAATTCTAATTGAATACATTATTACAAACTTTCAAATAATTTTGATTCTTATCATTTACAATTTTCTTACAAAACATTTATAATATATCATAAAATTCTTCTTATTATATAGTTCTTCACCCAATCAACATTCTCAACATTATTATTTTTATCCATAGTATGCTGAGACTTATATGCTGATTACTTATATATATTATTAATAAACATCAACAAAAAAAAAAAAAAAAAAAAACTATTTCATTAGAAATTCATAACAATATTGAACAATAAAAGTTATAATAAAAGACTTGATCAAATAAAATATTTAAAAATATAATTACAAGTTGCATAAAATAAAAAAATAAAAATCTAATATTAATAATATATATAAAATTATCCTTGATATATTGCTAGGCATCACGCAAAGAACTATTATTTGCAATAGCAATTTGAGACTGCAAACAACAACAAGGTGCTACTGTTTGCACCTCCAAATTGTTGTTACGAACAGTAATTCGCTATTCGTAGTAACCTGTTGTTTAAAAAAAAAATATATATATATATTACGAATATAAACATAAAAATAATAAAAATCAAAATATATAAGTATTCATATGAATATTATGAAACATATACTAAAATTTGACGATAAAAAATTTGCTTTATTCATGTATTTAGGGAGAATTAGAGAAGGTTAGGGATAAAAAAAATTCATAGAAAAAAAAATAAAAACCAATATAAACAAACAATAATGAAGTAAAAATAATATTATTTCGAATTTTTAGATGAAGATTCTAAAGTTTATGAGAGAGAAAATTGGTAGAGTTTAGGTATGAGGAAAATATAGGATAATGAAGAAAAAAATAATTTTATTGAATTTATGTAGGTTTATAGAGTTTAAATAGGGAGAAAAATAGAGTTTAAATAGAGAGAGAAAACATTCAAAGTTGTTATAAAGAAAATTTGAAATCTTGGGGTTGATGGTTGGATTTCAACTATTTATATTTGAGAAGGAAAAGTCTACAAAAGTCTTAAAATTAAAAAGTCTACAAAAGTTCATAACTTTTTGAATAACACATGACTTTTAAAGACTCTTTAAAAGTCTTAATCGAATACCACATGACTTTTAAAGACTTTTTAAAAATCTTGATTGAATACCGCTTGACTTTTAAAGACTCTCTAAAAGTTTGAATTGAATACCTCCAAAATTTTAAAGTTCATAAAAGTTTTTAAAACTCTACAAAAGTCATGATTGAATACACCCCCTTTAATTTGGACTCAATTAACTTTTGATTTATGAAAAAGTTCGTAGTCACTACCCATTAATCTAAAGTATATACTTCATTAACATAAAATACAAAATCAGTTAATATAGTGCGCTCATATGTAAAGTATTTAAGAATGCCTAAAATGGTTCATATGTAAATGCATGAATGCGTTATTTAAGCCTGGTTTGAAATCTTTTTGAGGACTTTTGAACCCTTGACATCAAGAAACGTTTTAAGACACTTTTGGGGGTTTCAACTACTCTTGGAAGACAACTTTACATCTTTGGGGAAGCATAGAATCGGGATTTCTTCACCGATTAAAGGGGTTTTCCTATGTTCTTCGTTTCTTTAATTTCGTTTGTGTTTGCCTCCATGTTTAGATGCTAAATGCTTTAGTACGTACTTGGATTTATGATAAACCCTAGATTAAGAGCATGTTCTTAATTGTTCTTGATAATTTATGATTGTTTATCCTTAGATTCAATTGTGTTTCTTGATTGTTGTTGAATCAATAAATGCATGCTTATTAGATTCTTGATGGGTAAATGATATTTGAGATAGAGATATCCTTAGGTCATCATGTAGATCCCACACAATTGGAATGAGTGAAATGCAACCCTAGAGATAAGATGACATCAATCTTCTATGTTCGAGTCAAATTGTTCAGTAGAACTCACAAATCTTGAATGTAATCCTTAGAAAGGTTTTGATCAAAAGGGACTCTGTTAACCTGCAACCTACGATAAGTTGTTAATACTCTTGTGAAAGATATTAACATAAATTAGGAGCTCTCGTTGTCTCAGGTATAAACAATTGTTATTAGCATGTTTATTTATGGTCAATGATATCCTAGGGAATCCATAGATCCAAGTACCCCTTTTCTCGATTGATTTTCTCAAACCTGCTTGACTTTGTTTCCCTATACTAGGTTTTCATATATGACTTTATTTATTTATTTTTTCATTTTCCCAAGCTTTATTACACATTTTATCAAAGGCTACATAAAAAAACAACATTTGTAGTACTAGTACTTATAATCCTTGTGGGATAGGACACTCGTTACTCAATCCTCTATACTAAAAAACGATAGGTGCATTTCCCTAATTGAATTTATATAGTTGCAATTCAAGTATCAATCGCGGACAGTCCTCGGCCATCACCCCACAGCATGCACTCTTCCTTTTTCTAAAATAATAATAATAATAATAATAATAATAATAATAATAATAATAATAATAATAATAATAATAATAATAATAATAATAATAATATTATTATTATTATTATTATTATTATTATTATTATTATTATTATTATTATTATTATTATTATTATTATTATTATTATTAGAATTAATTCTATTTATTTTCTATTATTTTTTTATTGTAATATAGATCAAGATTCGAGTAGACCGAGCCCATGACTTGGACAAATTTCCAACCCCGCTCTCCTTCCTTACTCACTGTTTCTTTTTTATAACCCGCTCCTTCCTTATTGTTTTTTTTTATAACCCGCTCCATGGTTCACGCCAAGACAAATCATACAATTCTAACTCAAATTGTCATGATTTTGGACTTGGATACATGTACGCCAAGGATGTCATTGAGCAAATCTCAAAGTATTTCTCAATGAAATCCACTACTCGCTGGGTGCCGTAGAGGTCGATCAGACCACATGGTCCCGTTAGAGTTGTGCGCAATAGTGAGCCCCTAACCGATACTTTCAGTGCTTTCATAGATAAGGGAGCACTACATCCATTTGAATGGGTGAGGTCTGACCTCCCACACCTTTTAGGGCATGATGATTTTTTGTTTGTTTCATTTTTTGTCATGGATGAGAATGGTCGAGACAAAGAATCGGTCATTGTAAATTGTTAAAGACTTGAAAATTGGCTCAAAATGAGCCCCAACCATGAATTAAAATAGAAATGGCGTATTTTATTTCTAGATGAAAAGATTAATCTGGGTGGGCCATGATGAATAGTGTTGGTCCTGATTGGTGGTGAAAATTCTAGATGGGGGAGGGTGAATATTTTGTTTTTTTGAAAACCAAGCAAATTAAAATTTATTACACTTTAACAAAAATAACTCCAAGTAAAGTACATTAATGAAAATCTAACTTAGAGTACACAAAGGAATAAATGTACGTAAAGTGCTAATTTAAAAAATGAAGTATTAGTAAAGTATTCAACACATGCAATAGGATAGAAATGTATTTAAGATGCTTGTGAGAACATATATCATGCATGCAAAGCGAAGTGTATGTAAAAGTAGTAAGTAAATAAGAGAGGAAGTATTTTATAGTGGTTCGAAGGTGGTGTAATCTTTCTAGTACACTCTACTCCTATCTCTAGGAGGAATTCACTATTTTCAATCACCCCGATACAATAGTGAAAAAACAAGTGCTAGTTCACCAACTCAGCACTTCTACAACACGAGTTATTCTTACAAAGCCTGCACTCATCGGGGTTTTCATAAGCTTCTCTTGTTACTCTTCCCTCTATCTACACCAGTAGAGAATTTGTTTACAAGAAAATACAATTTTATTTTCTCTCCAACTCTTAGAGACTTTGAGATTAGTCTCTTTTTCTAGATATATTCTATGAAGAATTTTGAACCTGAAGATTTCTTGCTATGTTGCTCTCGTAAATATTGCATCGTGTATTTTCACCCGTGTTTTATTTTAAAAAATCTTCATGCCTTTTATAGATGATAAAATGTATCATTGGAGTAGGATAATTTGATTTTTGAAATCTTGGAAGTTATAGCCTAATATGATAAGTTGACAAATTAATTTCTCTTTTGACTTGATTTGCAACTTGATTCCAATAGATTGATCTTCTCCTTGCAATTTAGTCTATGTACTCAGGCTTTGTTGCCTTTGTAATCCTTTCCACATTTGGCATGTAGTCTTCTTGGAAACTTGCATGGAAATATTTTATTGCAATAGAGAATAATTTCGAATTATACCTCTTTACAATTTTCTTCAAATTAAAGTTGATTACTTTTTATCTTTGATGTGTTTTGATCCTTGAGTCCTTCTGTTGATCTTCAAGGCTTGTGACTCCATGCATGTGGTTAGATGTTAATTGATACTCATGTGTGTTTAATTTTGAATTTAAACATCACTTTGTTCCATGGGTGAGATTCAAACACTTGACCTTAAATTTTCCATGGAGGCTTCTATGCATAATGCATCCTTTGCTATAATAATCTCTTCTATTTGGAATTATTTGTTGGTTCTAGGTTTCGAACACCAAACCTCCACTTGTGCTACTCTTCTACCATCAAATCTTCTACTTGATTTAAATTTCTTTGGTGAGTTTCGAACATATATACAGGTTCACAATTATTTACCATTTAACCCCCAAATTATAGGCTTTTTAAACTAGCTAGGGCCATAGAATATACTTGTTGGCTTCGCAAAATCCTCTTTTCACCCAATCTGTTCTATGGAGTTTTGGCCTATGAATGGCATATATGAATTCACATGATACATTAATACCAAAGTGGACTTATTAACACTGAGTTTTGCCCATAAAATATACTCGTTGATAGCCTAAAATGGTTCAATTCATATGTAAAAAAAGAAAGTTTAGAACAATCATCTTTCTTTTAAATATTTCAATTCAAAAGATTCTCGACCACATCTTCAATAATTAACTTACTCTATTAGCCAATTTTGTTCCAATAGCCTTTCGGAATTCACATACAAGCCAAAGGGGATTAGAAAATGTGCAATAATAACATGTGTGATACAATAACACATCATACGCGACTAGATTTTCATTATCAATAATATTAAAATGATACTTTACGACTTGAAATGTTAGTGTTTTCACAAAGAATGCCTTTCAAAATTTTAAAACACAAAATGAAGCCAAAAGTAGTGTTAAGTTAGAGACATAAGAGCCCACTTCTTGTACGTGATTTCTAATTAGAACCGCACCATATATAATGACTTAGGGTACCCTTCATAGCTCCTACTAAATAGTGCAAAGTGGCCAACTATTCTTGCGATAAAAAGGGTAGACAAATGAGGTCCATTACTACCTTCTAAACAAGTGTATATAGGACCATTGAGAATTTTAAAAGACTAGGGAATGCATATACATGGTATATTCTTTAACTTACAATTTTTGTTTATAAGTAGTAAACCTATAATTAACTATATAAGAGAAATGAAAATTTTTACTAGAAATGAAAACTTGGGGTCAATTAGATATTGAAATTTGCTGAAGTCTTCATGCAACTGAGGGCGGTTTGATGTAAGAACAGAAAATTCCCCAAACTCATACGTTTCATAACAAAAAAGCCAAAAATACACAATTCTCGCTTTTCCGGCCAAATGGCCGATGGATAAGAGGGAGGTGCAGTCTGCACCACTGGCGGAGCTGCTGTCGGCTCCGCCGTCTGGCGGTGGTCCGGCGACGGTCACATCGCCGGAGACTGAAGAAAATGGGCGATCTACTCGCCCAAGCGAGGACTCCTCGAATCTGAAAGCTGGGCCTCAATCTGAAGATAGGTTGGAGAGAAATCAGATCTCCAAAAATCTGGAAACTGGCGAATCGTCGGGGAAGCTCAACGAAGACTCTCTGGATCCAAAATTGAAAGGGGATACTGGAGGCGAATCTTCACCAAACGCCAGAACTCTGAGTACTTGGAAGAAATTAATGGAGTGCTATGGTCTAAATTTAGATGTCGACACCAATCGGAAATCCCTCATGGCTCTCAATCGCCAAATGGAGGATATAATGCGCAGAGTTAATGCCGAAGGTCTTCCAAGTGAAAGCGAGAGCTCGGATGAATCAGTGAGCAAATCATCACAATCGGACAAAATTCTGATTAGAATTGGAAAAGTGGAGATGCAAATCAAAGAGAAAGAGATGGAGACACTACGGAAAAAATCTGGAAATGATCCACTTAAATTGGTGGAGGTGGTAGCAGATTATTTGGTGCAAGATGTAACTGAGGCCTTTGGTTTGGAAGGAAGGGTCGTAGATGTGGGAGAAAACCTCTGCTCGTTGGAGACTGTATTTTGTCAAAAGTTGAAGGGCAAATTAATGAACTGTGCTCCCATTCTAGGGAAATCGGTCTCGTTTGCAGAATCTCCAGAAGTCTTGATTGATAAGCCGGGGAGAAGGGAGGAGAGAACACGAAAGGAAGCTCAGATTCCGGTTATGGAGGCAGCTCAAAGGAGGACTGATGTCTCACCGGGCATTGAGGAATTCCCTGAGCTGGCTAAGAAGAAGAACAAAGAAGGGGACAGTAAGCAGAGCTTATCACAATCAGGTATGGAAGGTGTTTGTGAAAATGTCACAATGGCTGCCTTAAGGGATAGAGGTGTAGGATGCCTAAAACCTATTTGTGAAAATGCCCCAGTGGTATTGCAAAAAGGTTCAAAGGCACCCTATATCTCATCCCTTAATGGCCCAGAACCTGCTTGTCAAAATGCCACAAAGATGGCTCTGTTGCATAATCAGGAAAAGAAAGCAGCTGGGAACACTGCCTGGGTGGGAAATGCTAAAAACATCAACCAACCAAGCAGTGTTCCTGGCCCTAGTGCTGGGGATCAAGTGCAAAGTTATGCCTCCCTATTTGCCAAGGACATGAGCAAAGCAGGAGGCAACATTTTTCACAACTTGCCTCAGCCAAAGATAGGTGACTGGGAGGCAGAATCTCATAGAGGCCTTCCAGCCATAAGACTGGATGAAACTGAGGTTAATCAACTGAATGAAATTGAGAAACACCTCCTGATTGGAAAAAGCTCAAAGGGCAGGCCCCCTCTGGAAGAAATTAGAAGGTATTTTGCCTCTAAATTCATTCTAAAAGGGACCCTTATGGTGGGATGGATGGATTCTAGGCATGTGACTTTAGCTTTTTCACAAGAGGAGGATTGCATCAAAATTTTAATGCTGGATCAAATCTTCTTTAATGGGAAATTCCCAATGAGGTTATTTAGATGGGCTCTTGGATTTTCAACTGAAAAAGAAACAAGTTTAGCTCCAGTTTGGGTCAAGTTGCCTATGTTGAGTGCTAACTTGTTTAATGTAGATGTGCTTAGAAAAATTTGCAAACCAGTGGGGAAATTTCTGGCTGCAGATTATGCAACCTTAAACTTCACTAGACCAAGCTATGCAAGAGTCAAACTTGAAATAGATTTGTTAGAACCACTGGTTAGTGAATTTTTCATAGGCTTCTCCAGGAGCCCAGGGAAGAAGGATGTGGGGTATGTACAAAAGGTGGAATATGAAAGAGTACCACATTATTGCACTAACTGCTTCAAGCAGGGTCATCCTGCTGAAGTGTGTAGACTAGGGAAATCTTCTGTGAATGCAGGTCTTGCAGGGAATGATTCTAGGCTTTGGCCTAAGGAAAGGGGAAGAAGCATAACAAGAAAGGGCTCAGACATGGCTAGAAAAAGATCCTTCAGTAAGGATGAGAAGAGACAGCCTCCTCAAGCAAGGGGGAAAAGTGCAGATGCAGAAGCAAAACAGAAACAAAAGCAGGCAGAAAGGCCTGAGCAACCAGTAGAACAAGGCTCTAAAATTGATCAGCCGGAGTCAAGTATGCAAGCTGAAGAGAGGGGGTGGAGGAGGGATCGTGATAGGCAGAGGGAGGAAAGGCAAAAGCAAAAGTTAGAAGAGAAAGAAAGGCAGAAACAGAAACAAGATGAGAAGGAAAAAGCCTTAGAAAAAAAAGACAAAAGGCAGGAACAAGGGGAAAATGGAAAAAAAAAAGGATCTTTGAGAGGTGGGATGGGAAAACAAGGGTTAAAAGAGGGGGTGGAAACACACAATTCATTCCACACCCTCAGAAACAAAAATGGGAATAGTGACTTTGGTGAGGAGGAAGATAACCCAGGGCCAGAGAAAGACCCTGACTATGTGGCCTCTGAAGAGATAAGTGAGGAGCTAGAAACAGAGGAGGGGGAAATAAGGATGGAAGAAATTGAAATGGAAAATCAGAAAAGATTTAAAGAGATAAACTGGTCACCTGGAAGGAAATTGACCAAATCTGAGAAGAAAGCCTTGGCTAAGGGGCTGTTCGTCCCCAATATGACTGGGAAGAGTGACTGCTCCTCCCTCAAAAAAACACCATGAAGATCATTTGCTGGAATGTGAGGGGAGTGGCCTCCCAAGGCTCCCTTCACAGACTGAAAAACTTGGTGAGAATGCATAAGCCTAAGGTGGTTTGCATTTTGGAACCATTCAGAGAGGCTGGAAAAATAAAAGAGTTGGCCTTTAAGCTGGGGTGGGGAGGGAAAAACTTCATAGGAAATGAGAAAATTTGGATTTTGTGGGAAACCGGAACAGATGTGCAGGTGATAGATGTTTCTGAACAGATAATAACAATCAGAATGGAAATGAATGAAATTGGCGCAAAGGCCATGATATCCTTTGTCTATGCCAGTTGCAATAGGAGAATAAGGCAGGAGCTATGGAGAAAAATTGAAACCATTGCTGAAGATCATGAGGGAAACATGTGGGCAGTCATGGGAGATTTCAATTACATTTTAAAACCAGAAGAGAAAAGGGGTGGGAATGAATATGACATTAACAAGAGCAGAGAGTTTCAAAGCTGTCTGGACCAAGCTGAATTAAGAGAGGTGACCTTCTATGGCAACATCTTCACTTGGTGGAATGGAAGGGCTGCAGACCAAGCCATCTGGATGAGATTGGATAGATGTATAGTAAATGAGAAATGGGAGTCTGCCATACAAACACATGTGCACCACCTGTCGAAGACTACATCTGATCATTCTCCCTTATTGATCACCACTGAGCCACACATAAGGATAGGGAGAAAACCTTTCACTTTCTTGAATGTGTGGTGTGAGCATGAGCAATTTCTGGGCATTGTTAAAAAGGCTTGGGAGGAAGAGGTAGCTGGCAACTCCATGTACAGATTTGTAACAAAGTTGAAAAATGTGAGAAGAACTTTGAAAAGCTGGAATTGGGAGATCTTTGGCAACATATTTGAGAAGGTGAAAGCCTTGGAGGACAAGGTCAAAGATTGTGAGATTGAGTTGCAGAATTGCCCAAACAATGACACCTTAACTGCCTATAAGAAGGCACATGCTGAACTTCAAAAACAAACAAGAATGGAGGAAAGATTTTGGCAACAGAAGGCCCACTCTCACTGGGTGGTGGAAGGGGAAAAAAACTCTAAATACTTTCATGGCATTGTAAGGGAAAGGAGAAGGAGACAATTCATACACAAGATAAAAGGGGAGGGGGGGCAGTGGGTGATCAACCAGAATGAGATTGCTGAAATGGCAGTCCAATATTTTCAGAAACTGTACACTGAGGAGGAGATTCAAACTGACCCTCGAGTCTTTGAAGGGTTACAGAGCTTAGTGACTGATCAGGAGAATGCTAATCTCACTGCCATACCTTCAGAAGAAGAAATAAGGGGCAGTGTTTTTAGCATGAAAATCACAAGTGCAGCTGGGCCAGATGGGTTTGGTGGGGGATTCTATCAACATTGCTGGGACATCATCAAGGCAGACCTCTGTAAGTTGATCCAAGACTTTTTTAATGGCAAAACCTTGACTAAGGCTATAACTCACACTGCAATAATTCTCATCCCTAAGGTCTCTAATCCAGCATTCTTTGCAGAATTTAGACCAATTAGTTTGAGTAATTATTGCAGTAAGATCATCACAAAAATAATGGTGGTAAAAATGGCCAATGTGCTTGCAAAAGTCATATCTCCTTGGCAGGCAGGATTTGTAAAGGATAGAAGTATCACTGACAACATCCTACTTGCACAGGAGATATGCCATGGAATCTCAGCTAAAAACAATGATGTGGTGTTGAAACTTGACATGACAAAGGCCTATGACAGAATGTCATGGGCCTGTGTCATGTCTGTTCTTAGAAAGCTGGGATTCTGTGAGGCTTGGGTTAATTTGATTGAAAAAACCATCAACAACATTTGGTATTCTGTGGTAATTAATGGTGAGCAAAGAGGCTTTTTCCATGCCACAAGGGGGCTGAGGCAGGGTGACCCTTTGTCACCCAGCTTATTCATCATTGCAGCTGAGCTGCTATCTAAGCTTCTGGCTGCAAATGGGGTATCCTTTACTCAGCCAAAGGAGGGCCCTCAAATTCATCACTTGGCTTTTGCTGATGACATGGTTATTTTCACCAATGGAAGGAAAAATGTGTTAGAAAAAACCATGGAAGCAATTAAGACATATGAGGATCATTCTGGGCAGTTAGTTAGCAAGGAAAAAAGTGCTTTTTTTATGCACCCTAAGGCTACAATTGAAGCTGTGAATAGAGTGAGTGGGGTAACCAGTTTTCAAAAGAAGGAATTCCCCTTTATTTACCTTGGCTGCCCCATTTACATAGGAAGGAAGAGAGTTGACCTCTTTAACACCCTGATTTCTAAATTTTCTGCCAAATGTAAAGGGTGGCTAAACAGGCATTTGTCCCAAGGGGGCAAAGCTGTGCTAATCAAAACTGTCTTGCAGGCCATGCCTTCTCATGTGTTTTTTGCAGTAAATCCTCCAAAGACTGTGATTGCAAAGCTGGAATGGATCTTGGCTGACTTTTTTTGGGGAAGAATTGATGGAAAGGCAAAGTACCATTGGAGCTCCTGGGCTAAGCTAGCAAGACCAATAGAGGAAGGGGGAGTGGGGTTCACCAGTCTGGGGGAAATTGTAGAGGCTGCAGGGTTCAAACTCTGGTGGAGATTCAGATCCACCAAAACAATATGGGGGGATTTCTTGAAAGCCAAATACTGTGCAAAAGCACATCCAGTAGCCAAGGCCTGGCACTATGGGGACTCTCACCCATGGAGAAGAATGTTGGAGGCCAGGGACAAAGTGGAAAAAGAAATTGGTTGGCAGATTGGGAAAGGGTGTGTGAATCTATGGTGGGATAACTGGAGTGGGAAGGGGGCCATGGCAACCTTGTACAATATAAGGGGAAAGACTCAATCAAGGGATAAACTCAGTGATTTCTGGGAGAATGGAGCTTGGAACTTGGGAAACCTGGAGGTGCATGTGCAAAGAGAGCTGAGAAATCTGTCTTTAAGACCAGGAGAGAAGGATGTAGCAGTCTGGAATCCTGGGAGGGATAAGGTATTTTCCTTGGCCTCAGCAAAAAAACTCATCAGAGAGCAAAATGTAGGAGGGGATGGCAGGCAGTTCTGGCACAAAAAGATTTGGCTGAAGCATGTGCCATGGAAGGCTTCATTCCTGGCCTGGAGGGTGTTCAAGGGAAAGGTCCCAACAGATGATAGATTAGCCATTTTTGGATTCCAATTTGCATCTAGGTGCTCTTGTTGCATACAGCCTGGCAGAGGTGACTTGCAGCATGTGTTCTGTAAGGGAAACACTGCAAGCAGAATTTGGGCATACTTTGCTAAGTCCTTAGGCCTAGGGATCCAAATCAGAGGGGTGAGACAAGTTTGCTTTGACTGGTGGGGAAGAGGGCCTAGAAATAGGTTGTTGAAATTTATGGCTGATAGGCTCCCAGTCATTATCCTTTGGGAGCTATGGGTGCATATGAATCAGTGTAAGTATGGAGGTGAACAAGTGTCTGAGGCCAGAATAAGGTTTAGGGTGGCAAAGGGCATAGCTGATTGCATCATGAGAAGATGGCCAAATTGGGAGGCCTTCCCTCCAAATTGGGAATTCATGTTGAAAAGAGTAAAAGGGTTTGGCTGTACTAGAATAATAAGAAAGCTATGCTGGAACAAGCCCCCTTTGGGGTGGATTAAGATCAATTTTGCAGAAGATAGTGAGGGATGTGCCTTTTTTGTGAGGAATTCACAAGGTGAATTTATGCGTGCAGGAGTTTACTCAGGGCCTGAGTTGAAGGGCCAGATGCTAGAAGACTGCTGGGAATGGTGCAGAAGAGGGAGGATAACTCAGGTCCAAGTGGAGACTGATCAAAGCCTAGAGGGAAGAAGGCAGCCTGACCTGATAAAAGTGATGTGGTTGAAATGTAATAGAAAAGTGAACTGCATTGCCCATAGCCTATTGTACTGCTGCAGGGGACAGAATGTGGTCTTTATGAGGGCTAATGGTCTCCCAAGGGGTTTTGTGAGAATTTTGGCCTTAGAAGGCTTGCCCCACTTTATCATCCTCCCAGGTTTGGACATCATTGGGCCTCCAGCCAGAAGGATATGGGACCCTGGGATTGGGTAGGGATCCAGTATTGGATGGCTTGGCTAAGGAAATCTAAGGATGCTTTGGCTTGCAGAGGCTCAAGGATGCATAACATAAATCATAGTCCTTCTGACCTGTCAAGGGAAAGGGTTGGGAGGAAGAACAATGAAGCTAATCATCAGATTCACAAGGTCCACAACCTGATAGAGCTTGCAGAGGGCAAACCAGAAGAGCACATCAGAGCTGATGCTGGAGCTAAGGGCTGGATCTGTTCTGATCTACTGGGTAAGAATAACTTATCCTCTTTAGGATGTTTGGTTGTTTTACTTGGCTTGCAGGTTGATCACTTGGCTTATCTTGATATCTATTGCATAGTCTTGAAGACAAAATAGTCTCCTTATGCATGTACTCGTACTAGTAAGGGGTTCTATCTTCAAGGCTGTGAATAGTTCCTGGGAGGGTTGCTGGTGGGAAGATTGCGAACTGGAAATTCTTCAATGCCTTGGGATGTGATCTATGGAGGGAGACTGCCTGTCTAGGAAGAAAGGAAAACAGATAGAAAAGAAAGAGCAAAAACAAAAAATGAGAAAAAAGCAAAGTAGAAAAAGAGAAGATGAAGATGGTTTGAGGCCAAAGTGGCCCTGGCAGTAATAGAATATGAGGTTGGGGCTGGTTGGGCTCTTTTGTTGCTTGCCTCATGAGAGGAAATGGTCTCCCTATGCATGTACGTGGTACTAGTAGGGGGTACCATCTTGTGGGGCAAGAACAAAGACTCTAAGTTACCATTGCTTGACACATGAGGTACAATGATCTTTTTGTGCAAGTACTATGTACCAACAAGGAGTATCATCTTGTGTGTCCAAGGGTGGGTCTCATTGCCTTGAGTGGGGGCATATGTGGCTTCCCCGGTTAAAACACAGGGCTCTGTGCGGGGAAGTTGACCTCGCGCTCTAGGGGTGAGGGCTTAGGGTTCCTCCGTAGTGAACCATTCAAGGGCATTGGTGGGTTTTCGGTGAACATGAGGGCTTGATGGCAGAACGGGGGTTGGATTGTGATAAGCCAAGTGTGCGGCCATGCGAGCAAGTAGATGGCTTGAGGCAAGAAAGGGGAGTAAGGGGATGGCTATTCCTAAATGGTGGCTCAAGATAGATCAAATCCTTAGCTTGGGTACAGGTTTGGTGTGCTAGTCTGGTTTTGCAGCTGATTTGGCATCAAAGGGGTGTAGGCCGAGTGGTTTGATTTTCTTCTTTGTATAATGACTTCTGATTCTTTGTAAGGCCTTGTTGGCCCCTAGTTAGGTAGGCTTTCTGCCTTTATTGTGTAGGGCTTCTTTGGAGGACTTTAGTTGGTCCCTTGTGTTTAGATTGGTCACTTTTGGGCCAAGTGATTCTTTGTAAGACCGTTTGGGTTCTTTTGATGATATAAAGCATTCTCTTTTGAAAAAAAAAAAAAAAAAACTATATTAATGAATTATTTGGTTTAAGTAATGTAAATTACTTGTTAGTATTATTATTATTGCTATTATTATTTCCTTTATTATTCTAGTGGTTGTGGCTTAGTCTTGTGCCACTAGTCTATTAGTTAGGAGTCGTTTACGGGAGTTCTATCTCTTTGTATTGTAATCCTCTTCTGATGTAATTCGAATTGCTGAATCATAATCTCATCTGGTATCAGCTAGCCATCCGATCCTACCTCCTTCCTCGCCAAACCTTCCCGACAACATTGTCGACGAATTCTTCTGAACGGACGGTCACTGCCGCTCCTGTCACCACCGCATCTTCCACCCAAAATTCCCTTTCCTCAGCCCACCATTTCATCTCCATAAAATTAACCTCACGCAATTTCCTGTTTTGGCGCACTCAATTAATCCCGTTTCTCCGTGGACAAGGACAATTGGGTTATGTCGATGGTGCCACCCCATGTCTGCCCGCCACCGTCGAAACCGTGATCTCCGGTGAGTCTGCTTCCGCGACAACGACGGTGTCCGCTGCCAATCCTGCTCATGCTGCATGGGTGCAGCAAGATCAAAGTATTCTCTCACTACTCATCTCTTCTCTGTCGGACGAAGTGATGTACCTTGCAGTGGGGAGAACGATGTCCGGCAAGGTGTGGCAGTCGATCACGGCGGCTCTTGGTTCGTCTACCCGAGCGCGCTGTTTGAACCTCCTAGGACAGTTTCAGAATATTCGCCAAGGGAACAGCACGCCGGCGGAATTCCTCGGCCGTGCTCAGCTTCTTGTCGAAGCACTTGCGCTCGCCGGCCGACCTCTCTCATTGGACGAGCAGAACATGTATGTGTTCAGGGGGCTACGTCCAGAATTCTGAGCCCTCGCTGCTTCGCTCACCGTCACCGGCACACCCGTTTCCCTGCCGCAACTCTCTGATTATCTCCAAGCGCAAGAATTCATTCTTGCGGATGATTTTCCAGCGTCCGATGACAAAATTGCGCCCACTGCTATGTATGTGGGGCGTGGGCAGAATCGGAACCAGCAGAATGGCAACCAGCAGAATAGCGGCCGTGGTGGCTCTGGACGGGGACGCCATGGTCGCGGGCGAAATGGCGGAGGTTCTGGCCAGGGTGGTTCTGGTCGCGGAGGTGTTCCCCGTTGCCAGATTTGTCGCGCACAAGGCCATACGGCGGTGTAGTGCTTCAAGAGGTACACAACGCAGCCACCAGCGCAGGCTCAGGCGAATGTTGCGATGGCAGGTGATGAAACAGCTTCCTCAGCAGCTTCTGCGCAATCTGGGTTCCCGGATACGGGAGCATCGGCGCATGCAACACCAGACGCGTCTATGGTTCACCAAGCCGATGAGTATTCGGGTTCTGATGTCTTAAGAGTTGTTAATGGCTCAGGTTTGGCGATTTCACATGTTGGACATGCATCAATTCCATCCCAGTCAAAAACACTGTCTCTGTCTAATATTTTAATTGTCCCTAAACTCTCTGTTCCGTTGTTATCTGTACATCGTTTTACTAACGAAAACAACGTTTTTTTTTAATTTCACAAAAGTTGCTTTTTTGTGAAGGATTCCCTCACCAAGGCGACATTGCTTAAAGGGCCCGCCTCGGGTGGTCTTTACAAGCTCCCGGTGTCTGACTCGCATTTTGCCTTTCTTAGTTCTCGGGCTAGTCCAGGAGTGTGACATCGCAGGTTTGGTCACTCGCATCATCATGTCCAAAATCGTGTCCTCAAAAATGTTCCGGTCACAAGTAATAAGTCACAGGCGTCGGGCTCGTGTACGACGTGCCATCTCGGAAAATCTTCACGTTTTGCATTAGATAGGGTAGATTCATCTAGTCATAATGTGTTAGATTTGCTGTACACCGATATTTGGGGCCCGGCCCCCGTTATTTCGGTTTCTGGTTTTCGTTACTTTATATTGTTTGTTGATGACTATTCACGGTTCACCTGGTTTTATCCATTAAGGCTAAAATCAGATATGTATAAAATTTGGGAGTCTTTTCGTGTCATGGTAGAACGCCAATTTTCGCGATCTATCAAGTCGGTACAATCTGATTTAGGTGCTGAGTTTCAAAAATTACATAAAATATTCCAAACACTGGGCATTAACCACAGGCAGTCATGTGCCTATACACATGAACAAAATGGCAGAGTTGAACGCCGAAATCGGCACATCGTTGAAACTGGACTAGCCCTACTTGCAGAAGGCTTGGTTCCTATGCAATACTGGGACTACGTCTTTGAAACTGCCGTCTGTCTCATAAATTATTTACCCACACCCATATTACAATTTGAAAGTCCGTACTCACACCTATACAAAACTACTCCCCCATACACCTTTCTGCGTGTCTTTGGGTGTCGATGTTACCCCCATCTTCGGCCATACAATCGGCACAAGATGGAGTTCCGATCGGCCCCATGTGTCTTCTTAGGTTACCCACCGTCCTTTAGGGGATATAGGTGCATGGACCCAACTAGTGGAAAAGTCTTTATCTGCCGTCATGTCCAATTTGACGAGACTACTTTCCCTTTTGCAGACTTGTCTTTACAGGATAAGACACAAGATGATATAACACCGGCACCTTGGGCTTCTGGACCTATTGTGCCACATTCACACCTACCACCTCTGGACCATGTTCCAGTTCCGGCTCCCACTGCCCCGGCTCCACCTCCGAGTCCTGTGCCATTGGCTCAGGAACCTGCTCCGCTGGCTATTAAGGGACCCACACGACGCCGAGCGCGTGTGCGCCAACAACCTCAAGAAAGGGCTCATGTCATGCGCCTCCGACGCATGACCCATGGCACAGGCGAACCATTCCAGGCTCTCAGTGTTACCACAGACCCGACCTGCTACTCACAGGCTGTGGGCCATCCAGAGTGGCGAGAGGCCATGGATCAGGAGTTTAATGCACTCCTCCAAAACAGCACGTGGCGGTTAGTCCCAGCTGAACCGCGCATGGATGTTATTGGGTGCAAATGGGTCTTTCGCACCAAGCGCACTACAGATGGTAAGGTTGAGCGCTATAAGGCCAGGCTGGTTGCCAAGGGGTTTAACCAGGTAGCTGGTGAAGATTTTTTTGACAGGTTCAGTCCGGTGGTCAAACCCACGACTGTACGTCTACTGTTGTCTATTGTTGTTTCCCGGGGCTGGGTGTTACGACAGTTGGACGTTCACAATGCCTTTATCAATGGGCATTTGTCTGAAACTGTTTACATGAAACAACCACCAGGGTACGAGGACCCAACTCATCCCGAGCATGTATGTCATCTCCAGCGTTCGCTCTATGGGCTCAAACAAGCTCCACGAGCCTGGTTCAAAAGGTTGCATGACTATCTACTTAGTGTAGGTTTTGCGTCTTCCAAAACCGATGTCTCACTTTTTCACTACTCAGCTGGACAGGCATGGGTCTTTTTACTCGTGTATGTGGATGACATCATTATGATGGGCAATGACGCAGCACTGATCGACACTCTTCTTCATCAACTATCAGCTACTTTCAAAATTCGTGATCTAGGTTCCCCCAGCTTCTTCATTGGCATTGAGACGCTCAAAGATGATAACGGGATCCTACTCTCGCAACGCCGGTACATGAGGGATCTGTTGAATAGGGCTGGAATGTCTGATTGTAAGTCTCTAGCCACTCCAGCTGCCGTCAGTCAACCAGTTACGGCCTCCGACCAACCATATGACAACCCCACGCAGTACAGACGCCTAGTTGGGGCACTGCAGTATCTCACCATCACACGCCCGGATCTCTCTATTCCGTTAATCGGCTATGCCAGTTTATGCACTCTCCGACGGTTGATCACTGGGCATTATTGAAGCATGTGTTGCGGTATATCAAGGGCACGTTGGACTTTGGGCTCCATCTGACTGCCTCCGACTCTACTACGGTCCATGCCTTTTCAGACTCTGACTGGGCTGGTTGTCACGTCGACAGGAAGAGCACCAGTGGATACGCCGTCTTTTTGGGTTCCAACCTCATTTCTTGGCTCTCCAGGAAACAACGAATGGTGGCTCGCTCCTCTACTGAAGCAGAGTATAAGGCCTTAGCCGATGTCTCAGCTGAGGTTACTTGGGTTGTTTCTCTTCTGCGTGAACTGGGCTTACATTCTGGTGAACCAGCGACTCTATGGTGTGATAACTTGGGAGCTACCTATCTCTATGCCAATCCGGTTTTTCATGCCAGGACTAAGCACATTGAAATTGATTTTCAAATTGATTTTCACTTCGTTCGTGACAAGGTTGCCTTCGGCGAGTTCCGAGTTAACTTTGTGTCAACCAAGGATCAGGTTGCAAACATCCTCACTAAACCGTTGTCGGGCCCGAGGTTTGCTGCTCTTCGTGACAAGCTTAATGTTTTTTCGCACCCACCTTAAGCTTGAGGGGGTGTGTTAGTATTATTATTATTATTGCTATTATTATTTCCTTTATTATTCTAGTGGTTGTGGCTTAGTCTTGTGCCACTAGTCTATTAGTTAGGAGTTGTTTACGGGAGTTCTATCTCTTTGTATTGTAATCCTCTTCTGATGTAATTCGAATTGCTGAATCATAATCTCATCTTACTTACTTTGTCTCATTTTATCTGTCCTACTTATTATTTATTGGTCAAACCAACACTTTCTTCTTTGTTTATTTTCTTAGTATTTTTTTACATATTTTTAAATTTGATTTTTTGTTGTGTTTAATAGTACTTTTAGTGTAATTTTTAAATATATAAATTTTGTATATTAATACTAAACTTAATATTATAAAAAATTATATTAACTATATTTCAGTCAAACATCGTTAATCGAACCAGACACATAAAATGAGACGGAGGGAGTATTAGTTATTCTCATCTCACCTTATTAAAATAGCATGCAATTCTATTATTATTATTATTATTATTATTATTATTATTATTATTATTATTATTATAGCATGTTTTATTTTATTGGTTAATACAAATCATAAAGGAATTTATTTAATTTGGACTCGATTAACTTTTGATTTATGAAAAAGTTTGTAGCCACTATCGAACTGGATTAATCTAAATTAAAGTATATACTTTATTAACATAAAATACAAAATCAGTTAATAGTGTGCCCATAACTTGCAAGCTTTTCTATTGGCTTGTATATACAAGCTATACGGAGATATTGTACAAATTCGATTAATAGAGCATGTGCAGTATAATTTTCATGCTGCTGAAAATAATTATGTAAAAGCATATCTACATACTATATATCATATATATAACTTAATAAGAGCCAATAAAGTTAGGCCCTAACGAGAACTAAAAAATGTTATTATAATTATTTGTTGAAATGAATAATTCATATTATTTTGATTTTAGTATTTTTTTTATTATTATTATCTTTATTACTTTACCTTCTATTATATCATTTACTTTTTTAAATACCATTGTATTCCATCCGGGTAACTTTAGTAACGGAATATTTCATTAACTATTTATTATTCGCTTACTCACTGATTTTCATAAGGAATGTCTTAGGTTTGAACCTCATCCCGATCAAAATTGACATAATTGTTAAACATATACTATGAATATGTTTTTTCACCAAAAATAAATATACTATGAATATGTTAGAGTGTATTACAAAAAATACAATATAACAGTCAATGTGATTGTTCACTCTCTCGACAGAGCTTCTTGCTCGTATACTGATCGGGAGGTGTGAGACGTAGATGTTCCTCATTATATTCGTGATTATTTAATTTCGCAATAATAGTTCGCTTTGATGCTTGTTTTCAAAAAAAAAATATATATATATATATAATATAAAATGTAAAATAAACTTTGGTCAATTAATTAGAATCACGCATTCGACATGCATTGATGAAACGGTACACCTAATTTACAATACATATTCAACACATATGAGAAACTATGTCTATTATCATTGCCTTTTGGGGGAAGGAGATTTTGGTTCTGTTTTTGAAGGTACACTATGCTAAGGCACTAAAATTGTAGTAAGACACACCATAGGACTAGATTAAATCAATAATTCATTTTTGGCAGAAGTGACAACAAGAAGAAACATGAATCACGCCAATTTATAGGGCCTTGTGTTGCAAAAATTATGTTTGAATACTATCTAGTGAGGGTGTTTCCCTCTAAAACTGCTATTGCACCAATTAATTTAATTTATGAAAAATTATGCATGTCACATGTCATAGTGTTATGCATTCTTGAAATATTTACTTTTAAAAAAAAATTGATATCCTTGCATTGATATACGTCAAGATACCAAATGATACTTGGATAAATTATGAAACACTATTTTAAAAATACATATTAGACATTGGACTATTCGCACAATACGCGTATGGTAACTAGTTAATACAATATACTCGTAACTTAAATTATATAAGTATTTTCTTATTACTAGTTCCTGTACGACACTAAGACCAGATATAAACTCAGAGCATTGCATTCAAACAATCAAACCCCTAGGGAGGTTGTTAGCTAGGGGTATAGTTTAATTTGTACCCCTTCCCCAAGTACCCAACATTGTAGCTACAAAACATAATGATTACAACAACAACAACAATAACAACAACAACAACAACAACAATAAAGCTAGCCTCCTAATAAGTGTGGCGCTCTACTCCATAAGTGTGTTGGCCCTCAATAACTCGTGTTCTTTGATGAGGCAGTATACTAACAAGTACATTGGACTCTGCGTTAAGTGCATCGTTCCACCTACTCTCTGCTTTACTTCTGACTGTTACTATTTGACTATGTTAATTGCTTTGACTCCTTCATGCTAAACCAAAAGCGTTCCTAGTCGGGTCCAGTACCTTGTCCAATTATCCTGTCACCAGCGCCCTACTCCCGAGCTACGAACACAGCAGAGTCAGTTAGGAAATAATAATAGTGGTAGACTCATCTAGTTATCCAATCACCAGCCCCTCTACTCCCTAGCCGCGAGTACAATGAAGTCAGCTAGGGAGTAATAACAGCCTAGATCACCCTTCAGAGTTAATTTTTTTTAACCTCCTGCGATAATACCAACACCTCAAAATCAAAGGACTCGCGATTGGAGTAACCAAGAACAAACATTGAGACGGTCAAAGCCATGGGTAGACAAGGACATTGCCCGGCCGAGTGATCGTCCCCAGATAGTTACAAAAAAAAAAAAAAAAAAAAAAAAAAACAAAACAAAAAACAAAACAAAAAAAAAAACAAAACAAAACAAAACAAAAAAAAAAAACAAAACAAAACAAAACAAAACAAAAATTGTTTATATCATTCTCTAGGATGACTTTTTTAGACATAATCCTTGAAAATAACTAGGGACAGGAAATCGGTGGAAACTAAGCAATAACGAAAGAGTGAGGAAATAAGAGCAAACAAAATAATTACATGATCAAATAACTAAAATAGCGCTTGGAATGAGGAAACATTCGATTCAATGCTAACACTAAGAGTTAAGGGGAGCCAAACTCAATTTCGAGTTCCAAGATTGTCAACACCATTTCGGTGGACTAACACACCACTTTCGTTATCCAATGTTAGGTCAAATTGAAAGGCAGGGATTGTACCACTTTCATGACGCTACCAATCTCCTTGATAAAGTTCTAGCAATCTAGACCCCTAAAGTTCTCCACTTTCGTACAGAATCTAAGGGTAGTGAGATAAGTCTAGTGGAATCTTGACGGTTGTGAGACGGGTCAAGAAGAATATTGACCCCTTATCCATCCGTTGTCAAATCTCAAACTAAGAGTGTGTTGGCAATGTTATGCCTCACATCTCAACACAAGAACACAAGATAATCTCACAACAAAAAGAACCCTAGATTGGGTTTTACCCCTCTTATGCAATAGATATCAAATAGGCATTAAGAATCTCATGAAAACCTCAATCTAAACCCTAAACAAAACTACTCACACATAGGAAACATAAATAAATATAAGATAAGCACAAACAAATAGTATAAACATTGCACAATAAAGAGATAAAGAGAAATAAAGTTTATCTATTGAAATGGACGATAAAGTCTTGAATCCAAGTGTAGAACCATCAAAATACAAGCTTCAAATATGTTAAAAAAAAAAAAAAAAAAAAAAAAAAAAAAAAAAAAAAAAAAAAAAAAAAACTAACTAACTAAATCTAAGCCTAATCTAACCTAAAAAATATGAAATAAATGAAGGATAGCGGCAAGGGATCGTCTAGGGGTCATAATCGAATAGAAACTATAAAGGAGCTTAAATAGATGAGCAGGGGGTAGCGCATGGGTGTGTCGGTGCCAGTGCGTAAAATAGTGCGAATAATGCCTTTGGAGAACATTGGCGCACGGGCATGGAGGCCCCCATGCAGCGTTGACAAAACCGCTTCCTTGCTACTTTTGACCATTTTAACGTCAAAATTAGGCTTGATGATCTTCATGAAAGTTGTGCGAGCGATCTCTACTAATTGTCTATTTTTACGCTCAGCCACCCCATTTTACTATAACATACCACGGGATGCCATATAGGACTGAAAAGGATTAGAGAGATATTCCTTAGCATTGTCACTACGCAAAACACGAATGGGTTTACGAAATTGGGTTTGTATTTCATCACAAGAATTTTGAAAAATCTGAAATAATTGAGAACGATCTTTCATAAGGAAAAACCCAAGTGCACCTTGAATAATCATCAATAAAAGTTACAAAATAACGAAACCTAAAGTAGAGTTCACACAACATGGGCCCCAGGTATGAACTAAGTCAAAGAGGGACATAGCCCGGTTATTAACTCTTCTTGGAAAAGACTTACATGATTGCTTTCTAAGGTGACATGACTCACACTTAAACAACTCAATAGTAAGACCTAGGACCATTCGTCGAAGTTTGGAGAGACTAGGATGGCCCAAACGACTATGAATAAGCATAGGAGAATCTGTAGATGCACAGGCAAGATCGCCACCATGCATATAATAGTGGCTTTGTGACTCAAGCCCGGCGCCAATCACCCTCCCCATACTGGGATCCTGCACAACAACCGAATCAGCACAAAAGGTTATGGAACAATTGAGGGTACGGGTAATTTTAATCACAGAAATAATATTGAAAGGACTATTAGGGACATAAAAACATACTCTAAGGAAAAAGATAACATAGGAGAAGCCTAACCAACACCAATTGCTGGTGTTTGATGACCATTAGCTAAAGTAACCATGAGTAAAGTCTTAAACTTAGATACATTATTTATAAGGGATATATTACCATAAATATGATCTGAGGCACCTGAGTCCAATATCCAAGTACTTGGAGTACTGGTTTTGGAGAGACAAACCAAAGAAGATGTACCAGCATTTGGAGAATGTGTAGAAGGGTCAAGACATGATGCTTTAAACTGGAGGTACTCTTCATACTCGGTATGGGTCATCTCAACTGGAGTAGAACTCTAACCATGAGTCTGAATCTCAGATCCAGTAACCTGTACCACATTAACAGAGCATGGAGGTCTACCATGTAACTTGAAGCAACGATCTTTGGTATGGCCTACCTTGTGGCAGTAGTCACAACGAGGACGATTCGATGAGTTCCACCAACACCGGATGGTCCAGAAGAGCCTCTATTTGTAGCCCGAGATGCTAGTACTGATAAATCTCCAATAGGTTCAATTGAGGGAGGATAGGCAACTCGAAGCAATCTGGTAGCAGCTTCAGTCAAGGTGGGCACAGTAAGACTAGCTAGAATCTAATCTCGAACATAAACCAGATCAGGAAGAAAGGTAATCAAGGTGAACACTAAAAAAACTTATTACATTGCTTTACATGACCTTTTGCAGTCTTCAGCATCAGGTTATTATACTCATGTTGTAAAGCTTTGATTCGGCCCAAGAATTTTGGTATACCCATATCAACAATCCCACGAAAGTTAAGCATATTAGAGATTAGAGAATAAAGCCTTTAGACATCATTAGTGTAAAGGGACTTGGCTTTATTCCAGATGTCATAACACGTCTCATATGCCTTGTTGATGTTGTGGAGTTTAGGATCAATTAAATGTCACAACATATTGCATAATAATCCATCTACCTTTTCCAATTATCCTTTCTTTGTTTCTTGAACGTCCTCAACTTTTGTGTCTAGATGATCAAACATACCTTGGCCTTTGAACCAAAGTTTCATAGACGTAGCCTAAGATCCATAATTTTCACTCCCAACTAATTTGTCCATGGTAATAGCCGAAAAAGAGGTAAAAGTTGTTGAAGACGATTCCATAACAATAAACAACAAAAGAAATCACACTAACTGGTTAGCGGCAACAGCCAGCGACGATGGAGAAATTGAAAACACAATCAAATGCGTCTCCTCAGGATGAATCCAAAGATGGCAACGACGTCTAGATCGAGATTTGATCAGAAAACAATGGAAAATCTGGCAACGACTATGCGCGTGGCGACGCATGCAACGGCAAAAGGCACCCAAATTTAAGCCTTAGGCTCGCGACGAGGTTCCGAGTAGGTCTATGGTGTTGGTTTGGGAGAATAACCAAAAGGCAGAAGTTGGAACGAAAGAAACAATAACAGCATAGTGCGACACTCCAGTAGCGACGACGAGGAAAGAAAAAGTTATTTAAGGTAGGCTCTGATACCATGTTAAATCATGTAGAAAAATGAAAAGATTCATTAAATTGTGTGTAAAGAGTTGTACATGTATCAACTATTTATACAGGAATAAGCTATAACCTAATAAGCTTATTCCTAACAGGCTTAGGATTTCAACAAGGAGTGGAAGGGGGAGAGAGTAGAACAATTACATCACCTTCAAACCACTATAAAATTCTCTCTACTTTACTTATTAGTTTCACATATACTCTGCTTTGCATGCATAACACTTGCTCTCACACACAACTCAAATACATTTCAACAGTAATTCTCAATTTTTCATTATAGCACTTTACATACATTTATTCCGTTGTGTACTCTAAATTATATTTTCAAAAGTCTTAAATCTTTCTCCTTATTTTTCTAATACGAGTGGTTTCTTCCAATAAACTCACTTACACCCTATAGCCTTTTTGTTTTAAGAAAGCTGAACTAGCTACCAACTACAATTCTTATGTAAAGACCCCAATTTGACCTCATTTATCTTTCTCTTGACTAGAAACAACCTCTTGAAAGATAACGGGATCATTATTAATAACAAGAAGTGCAAAAAGAGACTATATCCTCAAACTCATACTTGCTAGGTGGTTTGACATTGGCGCATATCATGATCTATCTTTGACCAAACAATAATCTTGTAAATTCTCTGAAATCAAACTTGTTGCATGTGAAATCTACAACTTCTTAAGTCTCAACCGTAAGTGGATTATCTGTTCTTTAATTCAAAAGAACCCGACCTATATCCACTTCTATTGTGACTTTTATTGTGATAGAACCATCAACTAGTGAATCTCCTTTCTTCGATTGAAGCATGGAATATTCATCAAACATTACATCTTCGCTAACCACCACGCATTATTCCAAATTTTGTATAATTTTACACCTTTTTTTAAACTCAAAAAGATGCACTTATTTAACTCAAGTACGTGATTTTTCTGCTAATTTGGTTCTCAGCCTCAGCCTACCACAACTTGAATTTCTCAAAAACTTCATATGTCTACTTCAAGAATTACCATGGTTGAAAAAATCGCTAGCGCCTAGGTGACAATTAATTGTCACCTAATTGTCACCTAGGCTCCCGTGTATTTTTTATTTTATTTTACAATTTTTTTAGAGTTTAAACAATTTAAGGTTATTCAATTAAAACGATGTCGTTTTGAGTGAAATAATCTATTTAAAAAAGAATATAACAATAGTTAATCGGTTGACTAGGCGACCTAGTAGCCAAAGTGGCCTAGTTGGCGCCTAGGAAGCCTAGGCAGTCAACGATTAGGCGGCTTAATCGACCCCGTCTAGCCGGCCAGCAGCTAGACCACCGATTATGATGATACACTAGGAGTCCGGCCAGTGCCTAGGCGGGATTTTTACAACACTGAGAAACACACCTAAATTTTCCTAAAAAAATTATCAATAAATGTAACCTAATACCAAGAGCCACATATGATCCCAGATAAGTCCCTAAACATTAGAATGCACATGATCCAAAATTCTTTTAGTTTTATGCTTCCCAGTAGAAAAGCTAATGGAATGTTTCACAAATACACAGAACTCACATAAATCCATCCTTTAACATTCCTTTTGTATAACTCAGACAAATCACGTTCACCAAGCCAACCCGTTTTTAAATGTCACAACTTAATAATATAATCATTAGACACAATAGAATGTGATCCAACTACAACAGTACTACCGAACAACATATACATATTTCCCGTGGTCTTTTTCCCTTCCATCACAATCAGAGCACCCTTATTGGTTTTAATAATTCTTAATCACTTTCAAATCTATAAATAAAACCATTGGCATGCAAACTAACAAGAGAAGTCATGTTCTTCGTTAACTTTGATATATGTCTAATATCATGCAAAGTTCTAACAATACTATCATACATCTAGATGTGTTAATGTTGATTGGGTTAACCGAGTTCAGCCTCTGCTCAATTCGAGACATGACATGTTGGCTTACCATGGAAAGATGTGGTTAAATGAATGTCTACCTACTTATCACCAATTGTAACTTACAGCAACCACAAAATAGGTAACCCACTGGAAAGTAAGCATAGTCCAACATTGAGATCCATCAATTGGTAATAAAGAGGCAAAAGTATGTCCAATCTAGATGGGATGTAGGAGTAGGTCGGGCCAATTATGACTTACAACAGTTACAAGATGGGTGACCTACTGAGAAGTAAACATAATGCAGCGTTGAGATCCATCAAGATATTAACATCACCAATATCCACAATATTATGACACGTATCATTGTCTACAAAAATCTGACAACTAAAAATCGATGAAACTATTAGAACATCATCTTCACTATAATTCAAGTCATCAGTCTATACCACATTCGTAGCCTCTTACTGCTTATTCAACTTTGAATAGTCTCTTTTCAAGTGCCCAAACTCCTTACACTTGTAACATGGAACTTTCTTTTTGTTGATAGATTTAAATCCAGAGTATCTTACTATCCTAACTCCCTTAGCATACAAATTGTCTCCAATAGATTACAAGTCAACAGGGCTACAAAGATCCATTGAATATAATCGTGACTTTTCCATAGTAAGAATTGTTAGTGTTATTAATATTTATGTTTAATAATGTTTTATTATATGCTTTGTAATAGTGGTTCTCTTTCCTTTGGTTTAGTCTTACCTAGAGTTTAAGAGACTATAGTGGAAGTCTCTCTATAGATCTCTATCTGATGTATCTTGGTAAGATTAGATTTTGAAATTCAAAACTTCTGTTCTCATCTGGTATCAGATTGCGTAAGGTTCCTTACGATTCCCAAACACCCAACACCCACCCTCATCCAACGCGAAACGTTCCCGGCTATGTCGTCCAATTCCTCTGAACGGACGATCACCACCACCTCCCCAACCTCGCCGGCGACCAACTCCCTAACCTCAGCGCACCATTTCGTCTCGATGAAGCTCACCACCCACAACTTTTTGTTCTGGCGTACCCAGCTCGTACCGTTTCTACGAGGTCAGGGTTTACTCGGCTACATCGACGGAGAAATCCCCTGTCCACCGGCGATGCTCACCACTGCGCAGCAGTCCGGCGACTCCACGGCAGTTGCCACTGCCTCCGCCCCAGTTCCGAATCCGGCGTATGGCTCTTGGATTCAGCAAGATCAGACAATACTCTCACTGATCATCTCCTCCCTCTCCGACGAGGTAATGCACCTCGCCGTCGGCCGGAACACTTCGAGGGAGGTATGGCTGTCCATTACATCGGCGTTAGCTTCGTCAACCCGCGCACGATGTCTTAGCCTCTTAGGGCAGTTTCAAACCCTCAGACAAGGGAATGGAACGCCGGCCGAATACCTGGGGAAGGCACAGCTGCTCGTGGAAGCCCCGTCTCTCAACAGTCGCCCGTTGTCACTGGATGAGTAGATCCTTTATGTTCTCAGAGGACTCCGACCGAAGTACAGGGCGTTGGCCAGCAGCCTCACCGTGACTGGTACGCCGATCACACTGCCTCAGTTAGCCGATCTGCTCCAGGCGCAAGAGTTCATCATATCTGATGAATTTTCGGTGGCCGGTCACTCAGAACTCACTGGATCCCCAGCGGCCTTCTACGCAGGTCGCGGTCAACATCACGACGGGCATCCGAACTCCGGTGGGCGGCAGAATTCCGGTGGCCGTAAGGGCGGTCGAGGCGGCGGTCGCGGCAGAAATGGCAGAGGAGGTCGCGGAAATGGTCCAAAGTGTCAGATCTGCAAAGCCTTTGGTGATACTGCTTATTATTGTTACCAGCGATATAATGAACGTGCACCACCGAATGTCAATGTTGCCGTAGAAAATCAAAGCAGTACTCTCTTGGGTGATGCTTGGTTTCCAGATACAGGAGCGTCTACACACGCTACTCCTGATGAACAGATGATGAGCCATTCGGATCCGTACACCGGTGGAGATGTTTTGAAGGTCGGCAACGGCGCAGGTTTGGGGATTTCCCGTGTAGGACATGCCGTTATTCCTTCCGTGTCTAATAATTTACATATGTCTCGTATATTACACGTACCCAAATTATCAGTACCCCTTTTATCCGTTCACCAGTTTACTAATGAAAATAATGTATATTTCGAGTTTCATAAAAATCTTTTCTTTGTGAAGGACTGCACCACCAAGGCGGTTCTTCTTAAGGGTTTCACCTCGGGCGGCTTATACAAATTGTTGGTGCCACGGTCCCATTTTGCGTACATCTCCGCACGGGCTTCCTCCACAGTGTGGCATCAGCGGTTAGGTCACCCGCATCATCGAGTCCTACAGCGTGTCCTGAAAGATTGTCCAGTCACAACAAATAATACCAGTTCGTCTGAAGTGTGTACGGCGTGTCAACTCGACAAATCGGCACGTTTCAATTTAGATAGAGTACCCACTTCTAGTTTCAATGTATTAGATAGAGTACCCACTTCTAGTTTCAATGTATTAGATAGAGTACCCACTTCTAGTTTCAATGTATTAGATTTAATCTATACGGACATATGGGGTCCGTCACCTGTTATTTCTGATTCTGGTAGTCGCTACTTTGTGGTATTTGTAGACGATCACTCTCGCTTTACCTGGTTTTATCCCTTACGGATTAAAACCGATATATATAAAATTTTTGAGTTGTTCAGGGCAATGGTAGAACGACGATTTTCGCGTTCTATCAAAGCCATTCAGTCTGATCTGGGGGGCGAATATCGCCGCCTCCACAAAGTGTTTAAGTCTCTTGGTATTTCACACCGACAATCGTGTGCATATACTCATGAGCAAAACGGTCGAGTCGAACGCCGAAACCGGCACATAGTCGAAACTGGCCTAGCTTTAATGGCCGAGAGTTCAACCCCACTAAAATATTGGGACTATGCCTTCGAAACAGCCACATACCTAATAAATTGCCTCCCGTCTTCAGCTATACAATTCCAAAGCCCACACTATATGATATACAAAACCCAGCCTACATATATGTTTCTCCGTGTCTTCGGGTGCCGATGTTATCCTTATCTAAGGCCTTATAATCAGCACAAGATAGAATATCGCTCGGCACCCTGTATCTTCCTAGGTTACCCTGTTTCCTTTAGGGGATATCGGTGCATGGACCCCCGCACGGGGAAAATCTTTATCTGCCGTCACGTCCGACTTGACGAAACTGTTTTTCCGTTTGCTATGCAGTCTACGCAGGTTAACGCCCGCTCAACACCGCCTGTGCCATGGGGGGTTGGGCCAATAGTGGTGCACAATGACTATCAACCCATAAGTCATGCACCGCCGCTACCACAGGAACCGGAGCCCATCGCTCTACCTGCTCCCACCAGGCCGAAACCACGTGGCCGCAAGCCTCGGGCCACAACGGGTCCACCTCCGGACCCATCGCATACAATGCAGACTCGGCGCAAGACTCGGGGGTCGAATGAAGAGTTTCACGCTTTAACTGTTACTGCGGATCCCACTTGCTACTCCCAAGCCGTGGGTCACCCACATTGACGTGACGCCATGGATCAGGAGTTTAATGCCCTTTTACATAACAATACCTGGCAGTTAATTCCAGCTACTCCGACTATGAACATCATCGGCTGCAAGTGGGTATTTCGCACAAAGCGAAAAGTTGACGGTACAATTGAAAGATACAAGGCACGCTTAGCTGCAAAAGGGTTCAACCAAGTAGCGGGGGAGGACTTTTTTGACACGTTCAGTCCCGTAGTTAAACCAACTACGGTTCGTCTATTGTTCTCGCTGGCTGTCTCGAACCAATGGACACTACGACAGTTAGATGTTCACAACGCTTTTCTTAATGGGCACCTAGTCGAGACAGTCTATATGAAGCAGCCTCCGGGTTATGACGACCTAGCACATCCGGGTCACGTATGTCATCTGCAGCGCTCCCTATACGGTCTCAAACAAGCACCGCGGGCCTGGTTCAAGCGACTACACGAGTATCTTACATCAGCAGGGTTTTTGGCGTCCAAGACTGATGTCTCACTGTTCCATTACACTACTGGTGACTCACGGGTTTTCTTGTTGGTATACGATGACGACATTATCTGAATGGGCAATGACTCACCACTCATTGACACTGTGCTACAACGTCTGTCAACAGTCTTTAAAATTCGGGATTTGGGAACACCGAGTTTTTTCTTGGGCATTGAAACGCTTCCGGTTGACAATGGTCTTCTCTTATCTCAGCGCAGGTATATGAAGGACATTCTAGTCCGAGCCGGCATGTCAGAGTGTAAACCCTTGGCTACTCCCGCTGCTGTCACATAGTCTGCTACACCGTCAACGGATGAGTTTGAAAATCCAACGCAGTACCATCGACTAGTAAGGGCCCTGCAGTACCTGACTATCACCCGACCAGACCTGTCGTATGCGGTCAATAGGCTGTGTCAGTTCATGCACACGCCAACGGATGAACACTGGGGTTTGCTTAAGAGGGTTCTACGCTACGTCAAGGGGACACAAGGTTATGGCCTACGCATCACACCGTCATCTAGCACCGACATACATGCTTATTCAGATTCAGACTGGGCTGGGTGTCCGATCAACAGGAAGTCTACTAGTGACTATGCGGTCTATCTTGGCACCAATTTGGTGTCCTGGCTATCACGGAAGCAGCGCACCGTGGCACGGTCATCGACAGAGGCAGAGTACAAGGGCCTAGCAGATGTTTCGGCAGAGGTCACCTGGATCGTATCTCTTCTCCGGGAACTTGGGTTGCATTCCGGGAAGTCGGCTACTCTATGGTGTGATAACCTTGGCGCGACTTATCTGGGAGCCAACCCGGTTTTCCACGCAAGGACAAAGCACGTGGAAATCGACTATCACTTAGTTCGGGACAAGGTAGCTTCCGGAGATTTTGTTGTCAGTTTTGTGTGTACGAAAGATCAGATAGCAGACGTCTTCACCAAACCTTTACCTGCTCCACGGTTCCAGGCTCTTCGGGACAAGCTCAACGTCGTTTCACAACCCCCTTAAGCTTGAAGGGGTGTGTTAGTGTTATTAATATTTATGTTTAATAATGTTTTATTATATGCTTTGTAATAGTGGTTCTCTTTCCTTTGGCAAATTATGCCCTGGACCCGTGTCCACATTGAATTGTGGACACCGGCCCAAAACGACGTCGTTTTTTAAAAAAAACGCGTCATTTAGTTAAAAAAAAAAAAAAAAAAAAATCGCGCGCGTTTTGCCGTTAACGGCGTTATTTTTTTTTTTTGGATTATGAACGTACAGTTATGCCGTTATGAATGTACAGTTATTCCGTTATGAATATACAGTTATGCAATTATGAAATTATGAACACAGAGCTCTAACGTTATGAACTTACAATTATGAACATATATAGTGATAAAATTATGACCATGGAGCTTTAAAATTGTGAATATAGAGCTTCGAAGATTATGAATGTACAGTTATGGAGTTATGAATGTACAATTATAGAGTTATGAATCTACAGTTATGGAGTTATGAATCTACAGTTATGAGATTATGAATCTACAGTATGGAATTATGAATGTACAGTTATTGATCAAATTATGAACAAAGAGCTCTAACATTATAACTTACAATTATGAACATATAGTGATAAAATTATGAACATAGAGCTCTAAAATTGTGAACATAGAGCTTCGAAAATTATGAATGTACAATTATGGAGTTATGAATGTACAGTTATGGAGTTATGAATGTACAATTATAGAGTTATGAACGTACAGTTATAGAGTTATGAACGTATAGTTATTAACATATAGTAATAAAATTATGAACATATACTCTTACAATAAAGCGGTCTGAAATTTAAAAAAAAAAAAAAAAAAAAAAAAAAAAAAAAAAAAAAAAAGGAGATAACAGTGCCGTTGGCACTGTTACCCGTGTCCAGCAAGCATGCTGGACACGGGTCCAACGCATAACGATTGCTTTCCTTTGGTTTAGTCTTACCTAGAGTTTAGGAGACTATAGTGGAAGTCTCTCTATAGATCTCTATCTGATGTATCTTGGTAAGATTAGATTTTGAAATTCAAAACTTCTGTTCTCATCAGAATAACAAACAGATGTTGAAAGAAAAAAGACAGTGAACATAACAAGATCATCGTCTTGCCTTCTTCAATCTTTGACATCATGTCTAGTAAAACTTGTGATTATTTTACTAAAGACATTAATATGATATACCAAGTCTGAACCCTCCTACATCATAAGCCTAAAGCCTTAGATAGAGTTTGGTCATCAAAAATTTTTCATGAACTAACACTTCAATTTATCCAATTTTCTTTTGGGATTGCCAAGGTCAAAATACGATACATGATTTCATTTGCAACACATAAACCAAAGGATTCATGCGGCACGATCCTTCAGCTGATTGTTCTACCTACAAGTTTTTCAAAAAAAAAAACTTATTGTGCCACTCGAACTGACCATCTTACCCGTGCTTTAATACCAATTCGTTAAAATTAACTAGAACAAGAAACAATAACAATGACAAAAATTAAAGTATGTAAGATTTACATGGTTCGACAATGTATCCACGACTCTACGTCAACACTAGTTAATCTGTTCTTTAATAAATTGTGATGATGATAATCAATTATCCAAGGTTTCAAGCATCACATTATATGTAACCCTAAACATATACAAGTACAAATACAAATATACCTCTATACTATATGTTCAACCTAAATATGTGTTCCATTTATCCTTATATGACATATACTCAACACACCCCTTAGAGTTTATGATTTTGTTCCTTTAAAATAATTCGCTTTAAGTGAACAATTTTTTATTGTTTACGAATTAGTATTTATGATTTAAATATTATATTTAATATTTTCTATTTATGTTTAAGAAGTGGTAGAACTGAGTGAGGTGAAGAAAATATTATACTCGGAAGGAAAATATAAACAGCATATAATTATATAAAATATAGAATTTATATGTTAATAAAAAATGTTTTTATATAAATTCTGTATTAAAGAAATAAAATAAAATAAAATAAAATAAAAAATTAATATTATAAAGAATATATTAAGACAGAATTTACACAATACATACCCTCGAGTAGTAGCTATGAGTTTTCCTCATCACTCAAAGAACAAAAAATGCTAACACTCTTGGCTCATTTTTTGGTCCCGCATCATTATTGTTTAACGGACGGATTAATGACAAAGGGACAAATGTTGAGTAACTTTGTAAGGAATGAGAACATTGACCGGACAATTTTAATTATATTCAAAGCGGATAAAAAAAAATGACAAGAGTGAGGTGGATCATAATCAATTTATACTGCATTTGGGGATAGAAAATATAAAGAAAAGACATAGTAGTTCATGTCATTCTAATACCTGTTGATTGTACGCTTTGCAATCCCTCATGTTGAAATTGACTGTTCTGTACCCTTAACAATTCTTTCAGAGCTTTATGACATCTGGAAGTAAAGATAGTGTTAGATCCAGTATAGCTAAGTACTTTAGGGGAATACTAGCGTGTTCACATACCTCCAAGGTAGATGATCAAGAAAAATAGATGGAGATACTATAAAATCTCTGAAGGATTCTCGATTGGCAATATATGCCTTAAACGTGCAATTTGTCTCCCAACTTCTCCATCGCTTCCAGAAAGGCGTATCATGGCCATCGTTTTGTGGTATGATATGGACGAGAAGACCTGGTAGAAACATCTCCGGGAGATTCAAAGATGATCTGCTACCCGGACAAGGGACAGCTTCCATAAATTGAGTGAAAGCATCATCATACAGTATACCAGTGGATGGTGTAGCATAACTAGCCGATGCGTTGGTTGAGCATTCTGCTCTACCAACTTCTTGCCAAGTGGAATTCCGCCTGCTCTCTGGAGAGACAGATAAACCTTGTTAGAGAACACTTCTGTATCAATAGTGCTAGAACTGTTAGGGATGATGCCCAGTTTTGAGCAGCATCATAGTGCACACACCCAATGCAAATCAAAGTGTTAAACAATACGAGTACCATGGAGAGAGTCTGGAAGATTTGGGTCATCCTTGTTCTTTTGGCAAACGGTCAGAAACATGAATTGTCTAGAGAGTTTAGAAAGTGTGGTCAAGTCCATGATGCCATCTTGTGATAGTGCCTTAAGTGCAGCTGCTTGAAGCCTCATAATTGATCCAACAGAAAGGCGTGCTGAAAATTCATCGTTGTACACAACGCTGAGAGGATTTCCATAGATTTATGTCAGTCTCACTGGATAGAAGGAAAAATATATGCGCTTTTGAGCGTGCACTGCATAAGCTACTTAAAAGAAACATCAATGTATGTAAAGGATAGGCACAGTTAATAATTAAACCATCCTCTCTTTTTTTTATCTTTTATTCTTTGTTTCACGTTACCTGGTAATAAACTCTTTACATGCATCTGCTACCTCTAGATCCACACAGGGGAGAGGACCATATGCATAAACATGTAAGTTAGGAAACTGTCGGTGCAACTGTTTGAAGAAATACAAAGAAATGGAGAAAAAAAGTCACTGTTTCAGTGAAGTTCAACCTGGACAGTTCAAACATTTAAGAAGATATAAGCAAATGATGAATAATACAAAGTGTCTAGAATAACTTACTGCTTCACAACAACAGAAGTATTAATCATTTGAATCACAATTTCATATTGTAGCATAAAAATCAACCATTCCGTATTAATTTAACACCATCAAGAAATTTGTTTTTCCAATTTGACTGAATTGAGGGATGAGGCGATGAGGCATGTACTTTTATCTATATAGGCAGTTATAATCCTTTGTGTAGGATGTAAACTAGAGCTAGACACTGGTTGGTCACCCCCCCAAATGGGGACCCTGCACTGGCCCTAGGAGGTCTGGGCTAGGGCTGGTCCCGAACCTCCCCAAGCCAGTTACAGCTTAGTCAACAAAGTGAAGGTTCAAACCTTTTAATTAAACTTCGTAATTACAAACCACACACTCCAACTATCTGAGCTACCTCAACTTGAAGTAATAAACTAAATATCCGAACTTTCCACTATGTTAAAAAGTACAAATAATAAACAAAGAAATATATTAAATCTTTTGAGGAATACAACCACTAAAAGAAAGCTTACCCGGATGCCTAGCAAAGCAGCAATGGCTCCTCCAAGGGAATGCCCTACTATTCGGAGACTATATCCACTACACTCACATCCTGATCCCAATAATGAGGAGAGAAACCCACCTGTTTAGGTGAAAAGTATGTGTGCATGTGCAGTTTTATCATGATCATTAAAATAACCAATCAAAAATTTGATAGCAATATCCAAAGGCGAAAATAAAGCTTTTTAAAATAAAACCTTTGGTTATTCTATATATAACCAAATTAATAAGCTCACAAGCTTTTGGAATATATCACCATTTAGTGAAGTTCCAAATGAATTTATGCCGTAAATAGTACCATACATTGGAAAATTGAGTAAACACTCTGACCAAAGAAAGGGTGAGGCAAGTCAAGGAACAATTATGTCTAGGCACATAGTGTATGCACACACACAATCCACAAACATAAAAGAAAAGTGTGGTGTTGATTCTTAAGGAAGGAAAGAACATTATATCAATTCTTGAAGAAGGTGCAGTAAAAAGATCAGTATACACAGGTTCTTACACCCAAACATAAGTTAGAATAGTTCTTGCTAAAGTATGTCCTCAAGAAAGGTGCATTGTGAAGGAAAAAGGCTCAATGCCCCATTTCTGGATTGCACAACACCTTTTTTATGCGAACATTGGACCTAGTTGAACAATGTTAAGTATCACTTTTCATGCAAAGAGGTTATCCATGGTGAATTAGAAATCCTAGATGCTTGGATGCCAAGAAACAACACATCAATTACACGTGCAACTCTTAGGATCCATTGCTAAATCCAAAATCATTCTAGATAAGAACACTCTGGAACCACCTAATTTCCTAAGGAATGAGAAACTTAGTGTGTTTCTAAAGGTAGAGAGTTGAGACTTTTGTGCTTTTGAACAAAGTTAGCTATGCTACTAGTCGATTGTTCTAAACTACTAATAGTAGCACAGGGACATTAATTCTATCTTTTGAACTCATTTTCAATGTTAAATACTATGTAGGTTTGCATTAACAGAAATATAATATCCATAGCTCCATACCATCCACAGAATTTCCTTCAACTTGCATATACAGATCACGTGCAGCCTCAACTACTCCAGCATGGGCATAGTGCAATAGTGACGAAGCCTCTCTATCCATGATCCCCAACTGAACATTGTTGTCACTATAATAAAGACGGAAAAGTAAGCAAAACAGACACACATATTGATAGGTAAAAACTGAAAAACACAAAGTACACACTAATGCACATACATATATTGATAGGTGAAAATGCAAAGCACATAGTTTATTTATTTGTGTGTCTGCTAATGATGACTACATGCAAAGCTCAAATCACAGTTCCCACAGCCAAATTAAATTTCACCATTTTTGTGGCATGCCGCTATTCGTCGACCGCACCGATAGGTTTCAAGCCCCGTCCGACCAGCGCGTGAGCCCCACACACCGGCGCCGTCTTGAGTAGTCTAACATTTATTCTAGCAGTCTTATCATTCTTGGGAAAAGTATTAGGTTTCTTGGGCAGTCTAGAATTTATTTTGTGCTTTTTCAATGCTTTGGGTTTGCCTATATATTTGGTGTGTAATCTGAAACTTTGTACGTAATAAGATGAAAACTTTGTCCTATCTATTTATACGATTTCTCAACATGGCATCAGAGCTTACTTATTGGGTGCCTGAAATCTTTTTCAGATAAACACAGTACACACAGGTGTGTAAATCTTAACACTGCTACTACCTCTCTTTCATTTTTCCATCCTGGGGAATTTCTTTTCACAAACTGGTGTGTCAAACCATCTAGAGAACTGTCGGCGACCCTGTCTATCCTGTTCCTGTCACCAACAGCCTATACACGCACCACCACACAATTGAGGGTCTGGCTTCACGCGTCGGCGCCTGTATCACTTTTCTGGCAATTTTTTCCAGCCAATTTCTCCAGATCAGCTCGTCTCCTTTCTGCGACCCTACTATGTTTTTCCCACATTTTTTTGACAAATATGGCAAAAGGGGAAATTTTAAACAATGTCAAACTCCTAGAGAAGTATCGGCGCCCCTGGCCATCCTCTTGTGGTCACCAACAGCATACACAAGCGCCTCCACACAATCAAAGCTCCGGCTTCACATGCCTCCACGCGCCGGCGCGTGTACCACTTCTCCGACGATTTTTTCCAACCAAATTCTCCAGATCAGCTCGTCTCCTTTCTGCGACCCCAATGTGTTTTTCCCACATTTTTTGGACAAATATAGCAAAAGGAGAAATTTTAAACAGTGTCCAAAATCCTGCCCAACATAAAGTCTATGGCCCAAATCTCTCAAGAAACTTGATTATTACCACTGAAAAACTCATTGGGTCCCAAAATTATCAAGATTGGGCATCAGCAGTTGAAATATGATTTATGGGTCATGGTAAGAAATCCAACATGAAAGAGACGTTTGGCAGAAGGTCGATGCCCAATTGTGCAGCCTACTATGGCAATCCTTAGCCCCAGATTTGATTCCTATGTTTAGGTCATTCAAAACATGTTCATCAGTATGGAAACCATAGTTATCATGGCGTCGCCTAGGCGACGCCTTGGCGTCCTGTCGGTGGAGACAGGACGCCTGGGGGCTTGACTCGCCTGAAATGGGCGAGTCGAGAAATGGCGTCGACAAAGCGTCGCCATGACGTCCCATGCGACGCCATGGACGCAAATCCGACGCCGAACCCGCAAACCCGGCCCATTTTTGGTTTTTTTTTTTTGAAGTTGTTAGAGTACTGGGAGAGAAAAAGAATACCTCTTGAGAGTTCTCCTCTTTCTGTCTGTCTTTAGGGTTAGTCAACCTCCCCTTAAATACTAGCTTGATCTAGACTGATATGGTATGCTAATATTCTAGTTTCTTAAAATATAGGATACTCAATCACACAGAATATTCTATAACACTCCCCCTCAAGTTGGAGCAAAGACATTGATCATGCCCAACTTGTTACACAAATAACTGACTCGGGTTCCAGTAAGGGCCTTCGTGAATAAGTCCCCAAGTTGTTCTCCTGTCTTCACAAATCCTGTGGAGATTAACCCTTGTTGTATCTTCTCACGTACAAAATGACAGTCAATCTCTATGTGCTTAGTTCGTTCATGGAACACCGGGTTTGATGCAATATGAAGAGCAGCTTGGTTATCACACCATAACTTTGCAGGAATTGGAGCTTTGAAACCAGACTCATACAAAAGGTTGTGTATCCACATTACTTCACTCGTTGATTGTGCCATCGCTCTATATTCAGACTCTGCACTCGAACGAGAGACTACATTCTGCTTCTTACTCTTCCAGGAAACCAGATTACCTCCAAAGAAAACACAATATCCAGTTGTTGATCTACGATCCTCTTTGGAACCTGCCCAATCCGCATCAGTAAAACACTCAATCCGAGTGTGACCGTGATTCTTATACAAAATTCCGTGTCCCGGAGCTCCCTTTAAGTAACTCAAGATGTGCTCTACAGCTGCCCAGTGATCAATAGTTGGAGATGACATGTACTGACTCAAAACGCTAACTGGGTATGCAATATCTGGATGGGTTACGGTCAAGTAGTTTAGCTTCCCAACCAATCTCCTATACCTCTCAGGATTTTCAAACAATTCCCCTTCCTTTGACAATTGCAAGTTCGGTATCATGGGAGTATTGCATGGTTTAGTACCTAGTTTTCCTGTTTCAGAAAGTAAGTCAATAACATATTTTCGTTGGGAGAGTAATATACCTGTTTTGTTCCTCATAACTTCAATACCCAGGAAATACTTTAGTGGTCCCAAATCTTTCGTTTGGAATTGACTGTGATGAAATGACTTGAGAGACAAAATCCCTTCGGTGTCGCTCCCTGTAATGACAATGTCATCTACGTAAACCACCAACCAGATGATACCTGTTTTGGACCACTTGTAGAACATGGAATGATCCGATTTGCCTTTCACCATCCCAAACTTCTCAACAACTTGGCTAAATTTTCCAAACCATGCACGTGGACTTTGTTTCAGCGCGTACAACGATCGCCGAAGACGACATACTTTCCCAGACTCCCCCTGAGCAACAAACCCAGGAGGTTGCTCCATGTACACCTCTTCATGAAGATCCCCATGCAAAAAGGCGTTCTTGATATCAAGCTGATGCAAAGGCCAATCATGAATGGCAGCCATTGAGATGAGTAACCTGACAGAAGTAAGCTTAGCCACAGGAGAAAAAGTGTCAGAATAATCAACTCCATAAGTTTGGGCATATCCCTTAGCCACAAGACGAGCCTTCAATCGAGCCACAAACCCATCAGAATTAACTTTGACAGTAAACACCCATTTACAACCAATAGATCTTTTACCCGCAGGCATAGTGACCAACTCCCAAGTACCATTGTGATCCAAAGCGTTCATCTCCTCAATCATGGCATTTCGCCACCCAGGATGGGACAAGGCATCCCTAACAGTCTTAGGAATGGAAATAGACTCAAGGGAAGCAATAAAAGAACACGAGGCATGTGACAACCTATCATATGATGCAACAGAGGATATAGGATAAGTACAGGTACGTTTACCTTTCCGGGTGGCAATCGGACGGTCATCAATTAAGACTGGATCTGATGACATAGAGGTGGTGTCAGGGTACGGAGTCTGTACCGAGTCTGGAATGGGAGGCGGTGCCGGTACGAGTGTGTCAGGTCGAGGTCGACGAGAATACACTTGCAAGACAGGAGGGGTAGGAACAGGGGAAGGAACAGACGACGTTACCGTATACATCAATATATCATCCTCCTCCCCCTTACGAACAGCATCTGGGGATGAAGGAAAGAAAGGGACGTCCTCATGAAAGGCAACATCAATGGAAACAAGGTACCTACCAAGCTCAGGAGAGTAACACCGATACCCTTTCTGCACACGTGAATATCCAAGAAACACACACTTCAAAGACTTGGGATCTAACTTGGTGACATGGGGACGGACATCTCGAACAAAGCACACGCAGCCAAATATACGCGGGTCAACATGGAACATAGGCTTTGAAGGATACAGAGTATGGAAAGGTGTTTTCCCACCCAAGACCGCAGAGGGCATCCGATTAATCAAGAAACAGGCTGTGGAAACGGCATCACTCCAAAACTGCTTGGGAACCCCCATTTGAAACATCAAGGCCCTTGCAGTTTCAAGCAGATGCCGATTTTTGCGTTCAGCGACCCCATTTTGGGAAGGTGTATCAACACAAGAGGACTGATGTAACATACCCTTCTTACGCATATAAGAGACAAAGGGAAAAGAAAAATATTCTTTTGCATTGTCACTACGTAAAACTTTGACAGGAACACCAAATTGAGTCTCAATTTCAACACACAATCCACAAAACACCTCAAAAAGTTCAGAACGAGACTTCATTAGATATAACCATGTTATTCGGGAAAAATCATCAACAAACGTAACAAAATATTTAAAACCAAGTTTAGAGGTCACAGAACATGGACCCCAAATATCAGAATGTACTAACTCAAAAGGAGCAGACGCTCGTTTGTAAACTCTAGGACTCAAAGGCACACGATGGTGCTTGGACAACTGACACGACTCACAATGTAAAGAAGACAAACTAGAAAACTGCGGACACAATTTCTTCAACAAGGGAAGGGAAGGATGCCCCAAACGACAATGAGCTTCTACTGGAGTGACAGCACCTGAACAAGCAATAAGCTCTCGCCTCGTGGTGTCAAGAACGTAGAGGCCCCCAGACTCGCGCCCCTTACCAATAACCCTCTTCGTCAAAAGATCCTGAAACAGACAATAATCAGGGAAAAACGTAACAGAACAGTTTAAAGTACGGGTAAGCTGGCTGACTGAAATTAAGTTGAACGAAAAGTTAGGTAGATGCAAGACAGAAGACAAGGGGAGCGAGGGGATGGGCGTAATGGTACCGGACCCAAGAACATGGGAGGTAGAACCATCTGCTAAGGTGACGGGGGAACTATGTGGGCGAGAAGAAAGTGTGGAAAACAAACTAGAGTTACCTGTCATATGATCCGTGGCACCCGAGTCTATAACCCACTTGGAGGAGGATGAGAGAAGGCACGTAGTTGCATTACCTGAGACAGCAATAGCAGTGACTGAAGAGGAGGATGAACGCTTTAAAGATTCTCGATACTGAGAGAACTCAGCAAACTCATCAGCAGAGACAGTGACCGTCTTGGAAGACGCCTCAGCGGTGGATGCAACATTAACAGTCGGATTTCCTCGTTCCCTCAACCATCTCCGACAATCCCTTTTTATGTGGCCAGGCTTATGGCAATAATGACACACAATACCACCAGAAGTGTATCCCTGAGAATTTTTACCATTCCCACTGCGAGGATGACGGCCAACAAGAGCATTGTTTGACGGGATAGTAGCCTCAAGCACATTTGGTTGCGATTGCACCGATCGACTTAGACGTGGGAAAACATCAGCAAGAGAAGGGATTGCAGAGCTACTAAGAATTGCAGACCTCGCCGTGTCATACTCAGAAGGGAGACTTGCCAAAAAACTCAGAACACCCAACTGTTCACGTTGGGTTTGCTGCTCTTTAATGTCAGCAGTGAATGGCATAAGCTGATTAAGTGCCTCAAAAGTCTTCTTAAATTCCATAAAGTATGCAGGGAGAGACAAATCACGTTTTTCAGCACGGAAAAAAGACTTGCAAACATCATAAACTCGAGTGACATTCCCCTTTCCAGCATACAAGTATTCCAAATACTCCATTAACTCCTAAACAGAGGCACAATGACTAATGAACCCAACAACACCCTCATCAATAGAATTACGGATTTGTAGGAACAAACGGGCATCATCTCGAACCCAAGAAGCATCTTGGTCAGCCAAAGGTTTGGACAAGTGGTCACTCTTATCCAAACTAGTAAGATAAAGTTTAACGACATGAATCCATTCCAAGTAATTAGAGTCATTAAGCTTACAATCCGTGATTTTAGAACTAACAGGAACTATATCAGTAACAACCACAGACTTATTCTCAGCCATACCCACAAATATTTGAGCCCAAACAGACCAGAATTTATGCCTAAAAGTGAGCCTGGAGGGGTACGAAACAACCTAACCTTAGAACCGGAGCGGCGATGGTCCAAACTAAGTCCAGAACTGAGAAGAGGGGACTTAGGCGACCCAGAAACTGTCGTCGGAAAATTTTTCCAGTGGCCGGAGACGGCCCACGCGCCGGCGCGTGGAGGGGGTGGCGGCGGCGAAGGTGGCGCATGAGGCCCACGCGCAGGGCAGTTCGTCGGGAAACTTCTGCAGCTGTGGTCGCCGGACTCCGGCGGACCCTTCTGAACCGGCGGTGACGACAGGATATCGACGGAAAAAAAAAATTTATTGAAGTGGCTCTAATACCATGTTAGAGTACTGGGAGAGAAAAAGAATACCTCTTGAGAGTTCTCCTCTTTCTGTCTGTCTTTAGGGTTAGTCAACCTCCCCTTAAATACTAGCTTGATCTAGACTGATATGGTATGCTAATATTCTAGTTTCCTAAAATATAGGATACTCAATCACACAGAATATTCTATAACAAAAGTTAAGTAACAACTAATAAGGAAAAAACCCTAAGATAAGAAATAGAAAGTGCGAGACTTTCAGACTTAGTCAAAAACGAAGAAATTGCTGCGACTCTGCGACCTTCAGTGCGATTCTGCGACCTTCGGTGCGACTCCGACGCCGACCCTCCCTCCCTCCACTGCCGTCGCCCACGGACCACCGCCATCACCGGACCACCGCCGTCGCCGGACCACCGTTTCCCTGTGAGTAGCTTCCTGATTTCTTCTTTCTTCTTCGTTAGGGATGGCAATGTGCCCCGTCCCCGTCGGGGATCCCCGTCCCCGTAGGGGATGGGGACGGGGACGGGGAAAAATTTCGGGGATCGGGGACGGGGACGGGGAATTTTTTAAATTCCCCGCCGGGGACGGGGACGGGGACGGGGATACCCCTCCCCGCCCCGCCCCGTCCCCGTCCCCGAAAATTAAAAAATATATATTATATATTATATTAGGAATTAGGAATTAGATTATTAGTTATTTAGTTAATTAGGTTTATTAGATTTTAAAATTAAAATTTAAAACACACTCAATACTATTCAACTATTCAAACACTGTGTATATCTTGGATGAATTGAAATTTGGAATATATTGAATATTGATTGATTACATTGCATGCACTGTGAATATTGAATGTGTATATATTGGATTAATTAGATTATTAGAATATATTGACTATGGATTTCAATTTTTTTTGTTTTTTTATTTTTAAAAATTGTATTACTTTCACACATTGAGTATGGGTTGACTGGGGATGGGGATTCCCCGTCCCCGCCAAATTCCCCGCGGGGACGGGGACGGGGAATTTTTTCAATTCCCCGCCGGGGATGGGGACGGGGACGGGGATAGGGTCGGGGTCGCAGGGACGGGGATAGGGTCGTGGTCGCGGGGACGGGGACGGGGAGTATACTCCCCGCCCACGCCCCGCCCCGTTGCCATCCCTATTCTTCGTTGTTCGTCACTGACTCACTTCGTCGATTTTTTTTCTTCTTTTTTTTGTTTGTTTTCTCTTTGTTTTGCACTTGTAGTGGCTTTATATACCAAACAAATGAGTCAAATGACTTTGTTTGGTATTTAAGCCTTATGGCCACGTGGGGGCAGTGAGCAGAGGCAGTGCTCATTGCCTGCCACTTGGTCATTACTTTTTTTTTTTTTTAATTTTTTTTTTTTAAATTGTACATTGTTTCATGATTGGACAGTAGGATTACACTCAATTATGGCTGCAAATTCGGAAAATGAAAGCTATGATCCATCTACCGACCCTAAGAGGAAAGCTAAATCAAATGATCCGGGATGGAAGTATGGTTTTTGGCCGGACTTGGCAAACAAAGATTTAGTCGAATGTTCACTTTGCCACAAACAAATGCATTCGGGAATCAAAAGACTAAAACAACACTTGGCGACGGGTTACGGAGATGTTGCTAAATGCCCCAAAACAACTACGGAGATTATGAGGGAAATGCAACAATATATGCAAGGCACATCAAGAATGAAGATATCAAGGGCGGTCTTGGATGATAATGTGGATGATGATGTGCAAGAATCGGCAAGGGAAGAAACACAACCATCATCTAACGATTCCGTTACTTATCCAAGTTCCGGGACGGCTAGTAAGAGAAAACAAACCATGTTGAGATTTGCCGAACCGCAACCGAGAGTAGGAAAACAAACTCAATCCGTTGCATCACTACTTAGAAAGACCCCTGAAGAAGTAGTTGATGAGAGGCATTCCAAGGGTCCTACTCAAAGAACAATTGAGGCTTGTACGAAGAGTAAGGAAGAAACAAAGAGGACAATGCTACATATAGCAGATTTTTTTTATGAGAATGGCATACCATTTAATGCGGCTAATTCAAGAAGCTTTGAAGTAATGGTTGAATCAATTGGACAATGGGGGCCGGGATTGAAGCCTCTTAGCTTTCATGAGTTACGAGTACCCCTCCTTTTGGACTCAAAGCAAGCGACTGATAAGTTGAAAGAAAGACATAGACTTGCTTGGAAGCAATACGGGTGCACACTCATATCTGATGGGTGGACCGATAGGAGAGGTAGACATTTGATTAATTTTCTTGTGAATAGTCCGATAGTCCCAAGGGGACTTTTTTCTTGGAGTCGGTTGATGCATCGAGTGAGTCACACGATGCAAGAATGTTAGCTGGATTGTTGGAGCAAAAAGTTGTAGAAGTTGGGAAAGAAAATGTCGTTCAAATAGTGACCGACAATGGAGCAAACTATAAAGCCGCGGGCAAACTTTTGGAGGAAAAGATTCGGACATTATTTTGGACTCCTTGTGCAGCACATTGTCTTGACCTCATGCTAGAGGACATTGGGAAGATGACGGAGTTCAAGTCCAAGATTGCAAGTGGTAGAAATATTACCACTTTTATTTATAGACATGGGCGAATCCTTAGTGCCATGAGAGAGCATACGGGTGGGCAAGATCTTGTAAGAGCTGGAGCTACTCGATTCGCCACAGCATTCCTCACTTTACAGAGTTTGTACAAGCACAAAAATGCTTTGAGAGCTCTATTTGTTAGTGAGGATTGGGTTCGCTCAAAATTATCCAACACCGAAGCAGGTAAAAAGGTGTGTGAGATCGTGTTGTCGTATAGATTTTGGACTGCGGTTGAGGATTGCTTGAGGGCATCACATCCCATTCTGATTGTGTTGAGGATCGTTATTGCTGATAGTACTCCAGCTATGCCCGAGCTTACGATGGCTATGTTGACTGCTAAGAAAAAGCTCAATGAATCATTTGCAAGCAAGCCAAGGCTATTGGGAAAGTTGATGGCTATTGTAGAACGAAGATGGGATGATCAGATGGGAGTGGATTTGTATGGAGCCGCCTTATTTTTAAATCCCTCTAAATACTTTGACCTTAAGGCGACGGATACTACATGTGCTCGTAAGCAACGAGCCATGTTCAATGCAATCCTTCATAAGATGATTGACGATGATGACTTGCAAGTGAAGATCAGCAATCAAGCAGATAACTTCGATAATATGAGGAATGACTTTGGAATGCCATTAGCAGTCAAGCAACAAAAAGCAAAGACTCCTCGTAAGTAATACTATCATACTAAGTAAATAACTACTAAGACACTAAGTACAAAGTATATTAAATATTATAAATCTTAAACTTATTTTGTAGTTGATTGGTGGAATGCTTTTGGTGGACTTAGCATTGAGCTTCAAACACTAGCAATGCGCATCACAAGCCTTTGTTGTTCATCTTCCGGTTGTGAGCGCAATTGGAGCACATTTGAATTTGTGAGTATAGTTTTCCTAATTAGTAAAACAGTAAATAGTATTGTAGAAATTATAATTTATCTCAAATTTTAATACAAGAATTTTAAACTTGTTTTTGTTTCTACTTTTACTTTTTTAGATCCATACAAAGAAAAGAAACCGCTTAGAGCATAAAAGATTGAACGACTTGGTCTATGTTCAATACAATCGCAAAATTGCAAGTAGGTTTCAAAAGATGCGTGAACAAGGCTCTAACTTTAATCCATTGGTCTTAGAAGAGTTCCAATGGGACAATGAATGGATTAATGGTGGTGAATCTAGTGATGATGTTCATCCCGGGGGTGATCTTTCATGGAGGCTTGTTGATGAAGCAAGTGGTGCATCATACAATCTTGAGGGCTCTCATCTTTCTACAAGAGCTCACGCGGGGGAAGGTTCACGTGCACAAATGTTGAGCTATTCACGACGCCGCAATGCTTCTACTAGTACTCCTTCTAGTTCTAGGATAGATGAGGAAGAACAAAATGAAGAAGAGCATTTTCCTAATGATGATGAAGACATTGAAAATGAGGATGATGTTCAAGATGATGATGAAGTGGGAAATGAAGATAGTAATGATGGCAATGGGAGAGAAACAAATATTGATGACTTCTTGATGGACCTTTGAGACTTTGAACTTGGATATTGTTGTCTTGTTGATTATTCTAGTATTCTGCTTGTGTAGTTGTGTTACTTGTGTGTTATGTAGTTGGTAACTTGGTACCTTAATATGTTGAATGCTTGAATACTTGAATATCTTTAACTGTTTAGAGTTTAGACTTTAGCATGTTTAAACTTTAGAATTTTAGATATATATTAATATATATATAATTATATATAATATATATAATTATATATATATTTTTCTTCCTAACTTGTCGCCTAGGCGACAAGTCGGTCGGGGGGCGCCGCGACTTAACAGGGCGCCGTGATAACTATGATGGAAACATGTCGTCTCTCTACACAAATGAAATCTCCCGCTTTTACTCCATTGTTAATGAGATACTAAATGTCAAGAAGTCAGAGATGTCAATGGAAAAATTTCTAGGGAAAGTACAAGGGCTTATGGCTGAATTCAACAAGCTCATGCCTCTTGGAGGATCACCAAAAGAGCAGCTTGCCCAACGTAACAAATTCTTTGTTGTCCTTACTCTTGCCAAGCTTGAACCTGAATTTGAGCAAGTTCAAAACACTATACTTGGGGATGGAACTATTCCAAACACCAAAGAAATGTTCAAAAGACTCCTTCAAGTTTCTTCTGTTTACAAAGAAAATACACCATCCTCTACCATAGTTGATCACTCTGCCCTTACTAATCAAGGTCATGATGGTTACAACAGAGGAAGAGGTCGAGGAAGTAATCGAGGTAGAGGACGAAATACATCCCTCGTTTTTGTGATTTTTGTAACAAGCAAGGACACACTCGTGAGGTTTGTTGGAAGCTCCATGGGAAATCAACTGTGATTAATGTAGCTAAGTCTACATCTGAAAGCCCAAGTACAGAGGACTCAAATACTCATGTGCTCTCTAATGTCAAGTATGCTGAATTTTTACAGTTGAAGGCTACCAGAACCAACATTTCTCCTAACATATCCCACACTGTTCTTGCTTCACAATTAGACTCGGTTTGGGTCTTAGACTCTGGAGCCACTGATAACATATCTGGTAACCCTTCTTTTTTCTCTCATTGATTTTATGGACACGCTTCCTGCTGTTACCTTTGGTGATGGATCAAAACGAAAGGCTAAAGGAATTGGGAAAGTCAATACTCATTCCTTGTCTTTATCTAATGTCCTTTACATTCCTAGTGTCCTTCCAATCTTATTTCGATTCATCAACTTACACACTCCCTTAATTGTTGTGTTACCTTTTCTTCTGATTCTGAGGTGATCTAGGAACGACAGAAGAGGAAGACGATTGTCCTTTATCTAATGTCCTATACATTCCTAGTTGTCCTTTCAATCTTATTTTAATTCATCAACTTACACACTCCCTTAATTGTTGTGCTACCTTTTCTTCTGATTCTGAGGTGATCCAGGACCGACAGACGAGGAAGACGATCGGTAAGGGATATGTGAATCACGAGGACTCTACCATCTTCATTGCTCCACCTAGGACAACACAGCCTGCACTATTACTATTTCACCCTTTCTGAATCATTGTCGTTTGGGACACCCTAATCTCAATAAATTAAGACAACTTGTTCCTGGTTTGTCAAACTTAAAAACCATAAAATGTGAATCGTGTCAACTTGGGAAACAATCAAGAGCCTCGTACCCTTGTAGGATCAATAGGAGAGCCAATGCCCCATTCTTCTTAGTCCACTCTGATGTTTGGGGACCATGTCGTGTCTCAACAACCTAAGGATTCTCATATTTTGTTGTCTTCATTGATGATTGATTATTCTCAGTGCACTTGGGTCTTTTTAATTAAAAAAAAAAAAAATCATTTTGAATTATTCAATGTGTTTCAAAAATTCTACAATGAGATTGTGAATCAATTTGGGGCATCTCTCAAAATCCTACGGTGATAATGCAAGAGAATACTTTTTCTGACCCTTTCACTTCTTTATTCTCTTCACATGGAATTCTTCATGAACCTTCATGTGCTAGAACTCCACAACAAAATGGAGTTGCTGAATGAAAGATTCGACATCTTGTTGGCACGGTCCGTACTTTGCTAATTCACAAGGTTCCTAAAAAATCCTCTTCATATCTTACTCCCACAAGAACCCCTCCATAAGCTTCCACTACGAATTTTTGGGTGTACCTACTTCGTTCATGATTCTTCCCCGGGGCATGACAAATAAATCAACTTAATAAGTACTTTCTTGGGAAATTGAAGTACTTTCTTGGTATTGAAGTTGCTCAGTCTAAAAAGGGTATTTACGTGTCCCCGACGAAAATATGCATTGGATATTCTTGAAGAAACAAATATGACAGATTGCAAACCAGTTGACACATGGACCCAAATGTCAAACTTCTTCCTGGATACCGAAGATTAGTCGACAAGCTCCTATACTTGACATCACCCTTCCAGATGTCCCTTTTGCTTTTAGTGTGGTTAGCCAATTTCTACAGGAGCCATGTCAAAGTCATCGGGTGCAGCCATCAGAATTTTAAGATATGTGAAAAGGTCACCAGGTACACGATTGCTTTAGAAATATCATGGACATACAGAAATTATTGGTTATACAGACGTAGATTGGGCTGGATGTCCATGGGATAGGAGATCAACATCAGGATATGGTATCCTATTTGGAGGTAATCTTGTGTCTTGGAAAAGCAAGAAACAAGACGTAGTTGCACGATCAAGTGCAAAAGCTGAATATTGAGCAATGGCCCTTGGGATATGTGGGTTAATTTGGGTTAAGCAACTTCTCACTTCTCACAGAACTCAATGTCTATAAACTTGGTTCTATGAAGTTAATTTGCCACAATCAGGCAACTCTACATATTGCATCAAATCTTGTTTATCATGAAATAACCAAGCATATTGAGGTCGATTGCCACTTTATTATTCAAAAAAAAAAAGTTGTATCCGAAGAAATCATTACTAACATTTGTTGGGTCAAATGATCAACTTGTTGATGTTCTCACCAAATCCCTTCGATGACCTAAGATTGAGTACATTTGTAGCAAGCTTGGAGCATTTGATTTATATGCTCCAGTTTGAGGGGGAGAGTGTTGGAAAATAGGAAATACTTATCTTGATCACTCTAACATTTATTCTAGTTGTCTTATCTATTCTTGAGAAAACTATTAGGTTTCTTAGGCAGTCAAGAATTTATTGTGTGCTTTTATAAATGCTTTTGGTTTGCCTATATATTTGGTGTGTAATCTAAAACTTTGTATGTAATAAGATGAAAACTTTGTTCTATCCTTTTCTACTATTTCTCAACACCGTCCACCGCCCTTCTCTCACGCGTCAGCGCGTGCGGCGTCTCCGGTGACCAAAAAAGTTTCCGCTTGGCAGTTCCTAGGTCACCTGAGTCCCCTCTTCTCGGTTCTGGACTTAGTTTGGACCATTGCCTTCTGTTCTACGTGTAAATGTGTTGCTGTTGTGCCTCGGACGAAGAGGGTTATTGGTGAAGGGCTTGCTTCAGAGGGTCTCTACAATCTTGACCTCTAGAAGGATGGAGTTTGATCCTTGTTTTAGTGTTGTCCCTCATTTTTGTTGCTCATTGTCGTTTGGGGCATGTTTCCCTTTCGTTGGTAAAGAATTTGTGTCCTCCGGTTCGGAGTTGGTAAAGAATTTATGTCCAAGCTTGTTCGGTTCACTTTGAGGTCACCCGGTTTTCCGTGGTATAGGTGGCATCCAAAGTTTTTGTTTCAAGGGAGTGTCCTAAATGGATTTGAGTTATTTCGTTATTTCATTATTTTGGGTTAGTTATATCTGGGTTATCAGTTATTTGTGTAACTTAAAGGGGAGTGTTATGGAATATATATATTTGAAATCTTTATAGACTAGACTGTCTTAGGGATTTAGGTAGGTAGACATATAGAAACTTGTTTTCTATTCGAAGTCTTCTAGCATGTATTTATAGGGCTGTGTATTCTCTTTTCTATAAGACAACATATTCAGAAATCTTCTATTTACATTCGTAACAAGGACAAAGGCAAATTCACCATCAACGATGTTGCTGCTGTTGGAACTTCATCTATTGATCAGATCTGATAATACTATGGTTTCCTTTGCTTATTTCTATGATTTGAACTAAAACGTAATCCCTATGTTTCTCGAGTAACTGGGTATTTTTAAAAAATATTTTATCAAAGTGAACCTGTTTCTAGTGCCTTTTGAAGCTTAGGACATTGTGGACCCATGATCACTAAAATATTTTCCTTAAAAAAAATTTTAACCTCTAGAGTTCAAACAAGGTAAGGAAGCAACCACACAAGACAGTAAAAAGGAAAAACTGTGTTCATGAGAGAGAAAGAGAGAGAGATACTTTACTAAACCATCTAAATCCCCTTCAGAAAGGCTGCATTCCCTGCATAACCCATCAGTTATGAGGTCTTCAGGGGTCTCAGTCCCACGCACAGCAATCACAACAGTTTTCAAATGGTGCAAAACAACAATGAAGTATGCTGCTTTACACTTATCCTGAGAAAAAAGAACGTGAAACAGAAATTTAGTTACATTTATGAGGATGTGTACGTCTGAACTCTAAAAGTTTCTTCAGATGAGAAAAGAGATCAAATAAGTAACACTAAGGAATCTGAGTAAGTATAATTTAGTTTAGTCTACAAAAAATACTATAATATTCAAAAGAAAGTACCCAATTCCTTTTATGTTTCAATTACTCCAATTAGTTTAAACAAATAATCCCTAGAAATTAAAATAGATCATGAAAATTAGAGTACTTTGTATTATAGCATATAACCAACACTTCATATTCTAATATCTGCTATATTTGCCAATAATATTAAACCCAAAGCAGAGAGAATGGAAATGTAGTTTTGCACCATTTGCCATGAACCCATGCTATATAGAACCCTACTTGAATGCGCATGAAGTTTTCTTATTCCAGTACAAATAAATCTCAATAGACATTTTTTTGAACATGCTAGAGGAGGAGGATGGAACTGCGAAATTTAGGAAGCCACTCCTTTTGCCACTTGAACTAGACACATACATTGTCCCACTTTGTATGTCTGGTTCAAATAATGATAGTCAACATGTTTTCAGTTCAAATTTTGTACTGTTTAATTTAATGTTAGTAAATAAAAGTTATAGTTTTAGAAACTACACGTTCAGAGCTATTAAACAAGAAGGCAAAAAATTAAATTTGTAAAATAAAAATTAAAAAATAGCAAAAGAAAAGATAAAAGTTAACTAGACCCTCAAATAATAAACAAGACAAATAAAATGAAAGAGAAGGTACTTAACTAACTGTTTGTTTTTGTTTTGAGTTTTGAAAACAAAAATTTTCTTGTACTCTATATGTGCTATTCTAAACTTCAAACTGTATTTTTGCAGAGACAATTTAAATAAAGCAAGCTAAATAATTTATAAAGAAAACTAAAATACACAAATAGTTAGTAATAACCAGGGCAAAGCACTAGCGCATCTAAAATGAGATCAATGTGTAATTTATTAGGGACCAAATTAATTAAGGGACATTGAAGAGATTAATTACTCCTACTGCACTCTGTCTACGCATCAGCAATTTTTGTTACACAATGGGATTTCACATATTTTAAGTGGGAGAATTTAAATAATTGCTACATTAAGGCACATCTTTCATTTTGTTAAGAACTTCTTTTACCTAGAATCAGTATTATATACTAAGAGAAAATACAGAAAAGATCTAGAGATGGTAATTAACAATATTAGAGCCCATATTTAAACTATGACTTACTTGGTTAACACGTCCCTTTCTAAGTACATCATCTGTCAATTTGACATATTTCAAGAAAGCTGCTGCATGACCTCGCCACCAATTATCACCTTCAAGTAAAGGTCGACTGTAATAAACAGGTAAACGCTGGCATATTAACTGCTCAAAACAAAATGTTGCACCACAGTTTACAGATAGAGAAAATTCAAATACCACTATACCAGTGCACATGAATGTTCTGAAGTAATCCAAACTAATATTGTTCCCAATATATATGGGAACATTCTTTAAGTATTCTAAAATAAACAAACTAGTGTAAAAATCAAGGGAAATGGGAACAAGATAATAGCCATGAATTTTGGCCTTCAAAAAGCTTATGATTGGCTAAAAACTGCATAGGAAAAAGGGTGCAAGGGTTGTAGGAACCATTTGTTGAATTCCATAGACACACCCTAGGAAGAGAATAACAATGTACCACTAGAGAATGAGGTTGAAAACTCATAATTACATGAAGACTACAATATTTGGAGAGCCATAAAGGTTATCTTTTAGACCTTTCTCAATTCAAAAAAATACTCCAACACTAATTAGGATATTAACAATCGCCACACCCAACAAGACAATTTACTAAACAAAATTCAAACTCAAAGTCACCAAGTCTGGAGACTACAACCCCAAAACTAAAAATTCCCAAAATGCAAATAAAAACAGAACAAAGAATGAAAAGTACTCAATCTAAGAATTTAAACTAATGATGCAAGCTCACGAATAGCTTCTACTTCATCCAATAAACCCAAAGTAATGCCCCAAACTGCAAAACACCTGTTAGTAGGTTGTTAGAGGAAGTCTCCTAACTACCCATTTGAATTTTGAAATAAGTGGTTAGGAGTTTCCCTTTAGCTTGTATATAAGCATAGGCTTCCTGTACTCTATTGATTGAATTCATTATCGCACTACATATATGCACTTCCTTCTTTAGAGTTCAACATGGTATCAGAGCAGTAGATGTGGGTGGTGGGCTTTGGTCGGAACGAGGAGGCGCCGCCGCCGGGAGGATCGGAGCAGTCATCGGAAGGTCCACGCGCCGCCGCACTCCCGGAGCTCCGACACCACGCGCCGGCGCGTGCGGTGTTCTCCGACCTCGGCTCCGGTCGCCGCCGACGCGGCTGGGATCGTCTCCGTGCGCCCGACAGTCCTATATGAATATCTCCGTCTGGTGTTGAGGGGATTTTGAGTGGGCTGTTTTCCAGATCTGCGTTGCTGCCAGAGAAGTTGAAGCTGTTTTTCCAGGTCTGCTTTGCTGCGTGAGATGTGAAGCTGGGTTGTGTCTTGTCATCTGCATAGAAGTAAAGCTGCGTTTCCAGGTTGGTCTTGTGTGTGTTTATTATGGCAGAAAATAGGACTATTACAGTGGTGTCAACACAATCTAAATTGGTTGATTTGGTGTTGGCACCTGATGGGTCCAATTTTGGGGAATGGAAGTTCCTAGTTGAAGTGAACTTGAAGGGTATGGGTAAAACTGGACATTTAATTGAGACATGTCCGGATGACCCTACCGAAGCCCAAGCGTGGCAGAAAGATGATGACGCATTGTTTTCACGTATAATAAATTGTATTGATAGGAAGATAATCCTATCTTTACAGCACTGTAAGAGTGCGAAGGAAGTGTGGGAGTTAGTGAATCAGTGGTTTAGCGGGGCAAATAATTTAAGGAAGTTATATCAGTTATCCCAGGATGTTCATCGACCGTCTCAAAAAGGGCGGGACATTAGGGATTACTATTATGACTTCAAGAATGTGAGTGAGGCATTATGTGCTGCTATGCCAATTACTGATAAAGTGGATAAAATGAAGAAACAACGTGATCAATTGCATATTTTTAGTTGGATTTCTTGATTGGATAAGGAGTATGATGTTTTGAAATCACAATTATTGGGGAATAAGGAATTAGACTCGCTCGACCAGGTTTTTTCTATGGTTCAAAATGCGTCAGTGAATCTTGGTACTGATAGTACGTTGGAGAAACAAGCCTTTTTCTCACAGGGAGATAGTGGGACTGATAGTCGAGGAGGTCGGTCCAGGGGACGAGGTAGAGGGCGCGGAGGAGGTCGTGGGCAAAGGGCTTGCTATAATTGTGGTGATCCCGGTCACCTGCGTAACCAATGCCCACAACTCTCCGACCATAGGAGGTTTGCTAATTCTGCCTCTAAACCAGAAGGGACGGTTATGATAACTGAGGAAGAGATGGCTTTGTTTAATCAGTTAAAGTTGTCTTCCTCGCAGTCTCCCGCTAGTCCAGGGTCATTGCCGTCTCCGTCAGCTACCTTTGTTCAAACAGGTAATCCTATTGCTTGTGTTTCCTCCTCGTCTCGACAGTGGGGTCATTGATTCTGGAGCCAGTGACCACATGTCAGGTAATCTAAGTATGTTTTCCGAATATTGTTCCCTTAAATGTGGTCCTACCGTTACCTTGGCAGATGGTTCATCCACCTCTGTTTTAGGTAAAGGTAGTGTGAGTGTTAGTTCGTCGTTACCTCTCACTTCTGTGTTATATCTCCCAAAATTCCCGTTCAATTTATTGTCAATTGGTCAAATTACCCGGGACCTAAATTGTTGTGTCATGTTCTTCCCTGGATATTGTCTGTTTCAGGATCTGTTGACGAAGACGATTATCGGTAAAGGGAAGGAGGTCGGTGGGCTGTACGTGTTAGAGCGGCTGTCCAAAGGTTCTGGAGGTGTTCCGGTTGGTTTATTGGGAAATATGTCCCCGTTGCAGTTGCACTCCCGGTATGGTCATCCGCCTTTGTCTGTCTTAAAGAAGTTGTGTCCGGGGTTAGAATCTCTATCTAGCTTGCAATGTGAGTCATGCGAGCTTGCTAAGCATTGTCGGGTGCCATACCCTCCTAGAGTCAATAATAGAGTCGAGTCTTTATTTCAGTTGGTTCACTCAGATATATGGGGGCCATGTCGAGTAGTATCAAAATTTTGTAACTTTTGTAGACGATTTCTCTAGACACACTTGGCTATACCTCATGAAATCTAGAGATGAGTTGTTTGGGATCTTTTGTAATTTCTGTGCAATGGTCAAAACTCAGTTCAATAAAATGATACAGGTGTTGCGGAGTGATAACGGGACTGAGTATTTTTCTCGTTCCTTCTCAAGTTATATGAGTCAGAATGGGATTGTACATCAGTCGTCTTGTGTCAGCACTCCCCAACAGAATGGTGTGGCAGAACGCAAGAACCGCCATCTGTTGGAGGTTTCTAGGGCGTTGTTGTTTCAAATGAAAGTCCCTAGGGTTTACTGGGCAGATGCTGTTCATACAGCGTGTTTCTTAATAAACCGCCTACCTACAAGGATCCTTGGGGGTCAAAGTCCTTGTCATTTCGTCTATCCATCCAAACCATTGTTCTGCCTCCCTCCTAAAGTGTTTGGGTGTACGTGTTTTGTCCAGGATGTTCGTCCTCAAAGAGGGAAACTCGATCCTAAGTCATTAAAATGTATTTTCCTGGGATATTCAAGTACTCAAAAAGGGTATCGGTGTTACTCCCCGGATTTGGGGCGATACTTGGTTTCTGCAGATGTCTCATTCTTCGAGAATACTCTATTCACAGAGGAGTTCTCCAGTTCGTCTGGTTGTAGTTCCGAGACAAATGATTTTCTGACATATACTGTTACCATTCCTGACTCCGTAGGAGTGGATTCTAGGCCTCCTGTTACGCAGGTCTATCACAGGCGGCCCAGAGAAGGTGATACGCGTGCAACCCCACCGGTTCCACGAGTAAATCCTCCCTTACCAGAATCTTCGTCGACAGACCAGGATGTTCCTATCGCTGTTCGGAAAGGTACGCGTCGTTGTGTTCGTCCCGTTCCGTCCTTTATGTCATATACCAATTTATCGGCATCTTCACGTGCTTTTGTGTCCCAGTTAGAGTCTGTTCCTGTTCCGAAATCTTTGAGTCAGGCAATGTCCCATGATGGTTGGAGGCGTACGATGGTAGAGGAGGTAGACGCCCTTGAGGAGAACCAGACCTGGGATCTAGTACAACTTCCCCCTGGTAAGGTTGCTATTGGGTGTAAATGGGTGTATGTGGTGAAAATGAACCCGGATGGTTCTGTGGCTAGACTCAAAGCGCGCTTGGTGGCAAAGGGGTACGCCCAGACGTATGGTATAGATTATACCGAGACGTTCTCTCCAGTGGCCAAGTTAACTTCTGTGCGGATATTCATCTCTTTGGCAGCTTCGAGTCATTGGCCCTTGCATCAGCTTGATGTGAAGAACGCTTTCCTACATGGCTACTTGCGTGAGGAGGTTTATATGGAGCAACCACCGGGGTTTGTTGCTCAGGGGGAGTCTGGGAAAGTGTGCAAGCTGAAGAGGTCTTTATATGGGCTGAAGCAGTCTCCGCGTGCGTGGTTTGGGCGGTTTAGCAATGCAGTCGTTGAGTTTGGAATGCAGAGAAGTGCATATGATCATACTGTCTTTTACAAACATACTAACTATGGGTGTGTTTTGTTGATAGTATATGTAGATGATATTGTTATTACAGGCAGTGATGCAAGTGGGATTGAGGCACTCAAGTCCTTTCTCGGATCTGAGTTTCATACTAAGGATCTGGGAGTATTGAAGTACTTTCTGGGAATTGAAGTTGCACGCTCTAAGAAAGGCATATTCCTCTCACAGAGGAGATATGTGTTGGACTTGCTCGGGGACACGGGGCTGCTTGGGTCAAAACCGTGTGATACGCCCATGGATCAAGGCGTGAAGTTACTGGCAGGAGAAGGGGAGCCGTTTGAAGATCCGGAGAGGTACAGGAGGTTAGTGGGAAAACCAAATTATCTCACAATTACCCGTACAGATATTGCATTTCCAGTGAGTGTGGTTAGTCAATTCATGAGTGCACCGACACAGACTCACTGGGAAGCGGCGGTTCGGATTGTGAAATACTTGAAAGGTGCTCCTGGAAAAGGGATCCTTTATGCTGATCACGGGTATATACGTGTTGAGGCGTTCTCCGATGCAGACTGGGCTGGTTCACCGGGTGATAGGAAGTCTATGACAGGCTATTGTGTGTTTGTAGGAGGCAATTTGGTCTCGTGGAAGAGTAAGAAGCAGAATGTGGTGTCACGCTCAAGTGCTGAATCGGAATACCGAGCTATGGCTCATGTGGCGAGCGAAATAGTCTGGGTGCGTAACATTCTAAAAGAAGTGGGTGTTGAAGTGAAGTTACCGATAGATTTGTGGTGTGATAACTGTGCTGCCATACACATCGCGAATAATCCGGTCTTTCACGAGCGGACGAAGCATATTGAAGTTGACTGCCATTTTGTACGGGAAAAAGTGGAGCAAGGACTCATATCACTTACACACGTTCGGAGCGGTGATCAACTGGCTGACATATTCACGAAAGGGTTGTGTAAAAATCGGGTTTCATATATATCTAACAAGTTGGGCATGTTTGATATCTATGCTTCAACTTGAGGGGGAGTGTTAGTAGGTTGTTAGAGGAAGTCTCCTAACTACCCATTTGAATTTTGAAATAAGTGGTTAGGAGTTTCCCTTTAGCTTGTATATAAGCATAGGCTTCCTGTACTCTATTGATTGAATTCATTATCGCACTACATATATACACTTCCTTCTTTAGAGTTCAACAACACCAAAGCTCTTCAAGGTCTCAAATTGTTGCTGTCAATTATTTCCATAAAAGGTGTATTTAACATCACAAAGCATGTAGAAACAAATACATTTCTCACCTTTTACGAGCCCAAGGAGAGAAGACGCCTTGCCTACATAGCCATGACAATGGAAAAAGTATTGGATTTCTTCCAACATCAAGTAACAGACCCTGTATTATACCCTTTCCACATTAAAACACACTACAATAGGTTGAGATATTTTATATAAATTGATAACTAAAGTCAGCATACAGTATAGGCAGCTTCAGCAAACGGATGAAAGAGAGCAGCCTCATGGATCCTTTCCTCAGGTACTGGTAGTGCCTCTTCACATAATTTAGAGGATGAACTATACCTATGCAATAAAGCTAGTCCTGAATATCAAAAAAAGATCATTTTGTTTACTTAACATAGTTAAGGAAAACTTGAAGAGTAAAACAGTGTAGAACTTAAACACTCATCACTCTTCTGTGAGTTCTAACACAAGAAGAAAACTATGCCAAACAAAAGGATTAAACACAATAATGCAACAAGTAATTATGAAAGTATATCATGAAATGTCTATGCAAAAGAGATTTTGAAATCCAGTCATTCATTATTCATCAACTACTCTATCACTTCCGCATTCCATGTCTACTGCAGTACTGCACTACTGGTACACTATTTTCAGCTTATAACATACATGGCAACACAGGTGGGCATTCAAATTGGAGGCAATAACTTGAAATATCTGTAATATTCAACGTCAACCATTTAAATTTCAAGAAATTGCATATTGACCTAAAGCACAGGAAGGAGTGAAGAACAATACAGCTATCTACACCTAACATTTTGACAGTAAATGCTGTATTAGAATGGAATTTTTCTAAACAAAGATGGGAAATTTTCAGTTGGTATGGGAATTCTAGATGTTACACACTTGAGTGCAATGCAGCAACCAATTGACTCATTATGACTAACAGTAGGGAGTGTTCATTTCCTATTTTCCACAAACTGAAGGCATGACATTTTCTGGTGAAATACCATACTTCATGTAAAGTCAAACCACCACAATACTTTTATTTAAGTTTAACTTAACTATAGGAAAAATATACAAATACTATGCAAGAGAAAGAGAATCACTTTGACCAATCATCATAACATAAGAGAAAAACGAATTACTCAACCAGGTCACGACTTGCCAAAAACATATTTCAGAGATAATTAGAATATTACTTTAGTAACACAAACCTGCCAAGAATTCCAAATGCCCAGTTCCCGAAACACGATAACTAACAAGATCACCCAAAAACTCGGCTACTGAGTAAACTTCATCTTCATCCATTGCAGTCCTAAGCTCATAAGAGAACAAAACAAATGAGAAAAGAGGGAACAATCTAAACATCAATCAAAACTGTGAAAACAGATGCAGAGACACCTACAAGTAATTGAACCGTCCTAGACAGCACAATGCTTCACGAATGCCATGATCAAATACTTCCCTATAGTGTGCCTTCCATGCATAGTCCTCTGTGGCATAGAAGGACCTCCATTTCAAAACATCTGATCCTGTGAAACATTGGACTGGGGCTACATAAATTACCATGGTAATGAAAAGGAGAACCATGTTTCGCTGCCACTTTTGACCAGTTAAGAAAAGCTCTGCAAGATGGAGTTGAAAATATTGTTATCTTTGGTGCTACAAGGATCAACATAAAATTTTCAGTAAAATAATTGGCAAATAACCTTCCACATGAGTTACAGTTGAGCAACATCTTGTAAGCATTAATACATTTATAAATTTAAAATAAAATTAAAAAAATTAAAAAAATAAATTAAAAAAAAAAAAAAAAAACACACACACACACACACACACATCAAAAATACTATATTCTTTCAAAAGTCCATGCAGGACCAGGTTTCATTCTCCTCAATAATAAATACTCAGAAAATAAGAACAAAATACACATGAAGCAATTCAAAACTAAGATTACCTAGAACACAACTAGTCGGTGGACCATCTTGATATATAAATTTCATGAGAATAAACAGAAAATAAGCTGCCCCGAGGAATTGCAGTGCGGTAATTACTGCAGCAAACCGACTCCACCATAACCATCTCCGGTATCTCCTCTTTAGTGTAACGTAATAATCAATCAGGAAACACAATTTAAAAGTCAAAATGATGATGATCAATGAATTCACTGAAAAATATTTGTTATATTAAGCCTTGCATCGAATCGATTGAAATGAAAAATTAATATTAAAGAGGGAAAAGTACCCGGCGTTCCTGGCGTATATTGGGATCGGAATTGGCATTCGGAGAGAGGATGGTGAGAGCGGAAGCCTTCTGGTTGACTCCAGTGCGAATCATTTGTAGAATTCTAGCGCAAGAGACCAACGCGATGGCGGAGATGGCCGCAATGTCGGCCCTCCCGCATGACGGAAGACTGGCCTCCGCCGCCATGACGACGGAGATTCCCAGGACAATGATCAGACCGTTGGATGCTCCAAGAAACCACGCCGACCATCGCACTCTCCTGATTTGAATTTGGATTTGAGCCATTTTACATTCAGATGTTTCTCTCTCCGTTGAAATATATAATAGCTTCCATTTTCTCTGGCTATCGTCTATCTCACCTTTTTTAAATATCTTTTTATTTGTTTACAATCTCACCCCTCCTCGAAATTACCGTTGTGGGGCTTTTTGAAATGGACAAATTTCACTTGGAAAAAAAAAACACATTTTACAAATTAGACAAAAATAATCAAAATTTATTTAGGAAAATCATTCTGATCAGACATCTCCTAAATAAGTTTTACTTCACTCTAAAATCAATTTTTAAAATTTTCATGAAAATTAAATGTCAAAAGTATTTCTCAAACACATTTAATAATATTATTTTTAATTACGTCGTATATAAAAATGTACTTTTCTTGTTCTACATGAAATGGATTTCAGAAATGTGTTTGTTATATTATATAGATTATTCATGCGAGAAGCTTTTTATAAATAAAAAAAAAATTAAAAATAGAAAATGTGTTTATTGTATTATATTAGTTACCCATAAAAGAAGCTTCTCATAAAAAATATTTTATCATGTAAATAGTTTCATTTTAAAACCAAACACATTTAGTATATGTATTTGGTTAAAATTTACAATATACTCTTTCACAATATTACTTTAGCAAAACAATTTCCGCAAATGCATCCAATCATGAAATAATTAAGGTGATGAAGGGAATGAGTTTACCCCTAAAATTCACAAAATTTATGTATCATGTAGAAATAATTATATGAGATTCAAGTGAATTTTGAAATATGTTTGAGCTCAAACTAAGACGTGCATTATTTTTTAAATTAATTTTGAAATCATTTTAATTTTTTTTCTTAAACACAAATAGTAATATAGATTAGGCACTGAAACTAGTACACTAGTTACTGACACGATACAAATTATATCCAACTTTAGTACTAGTTAATGTGATGGCATGGAAAGCTAATACATATCATTAATGATATAATTCGATCTCTTTTGTAAACAATGGCAACATCTAATGTCGTAATTAATTTGTTTCGTGAAAGTGCTTTACACATGTGGTCTCCAAGGTTCATCTTATTTTGAAAATTGGAGTATTTGAAAAATACTTTATCAGTCAAAGTTTAGCTTGTTTGACTGGTCAAACAGCTAATATAACCATGTAATTTCGTTTAACTTATTAATGTTAATAAGTTAAAAATGAAAAAAACTAATTTAAGTAGCTTATTGATATCATATTTTTGGCTTACATTAACTAGTTGATGCATTGTCTAGTCTCATGGCATAGACAACATGGACATCATACATTGTGTCTACAAACAATTGTTGTGTACTTCATAGTCTCTCATTTACATATCTTATCCATTATTTTGTGTGGCTACAAGAGGCTAGCTTGTTGTATCAGTAGTTTATTTGTACACATGTAAATATGACAACTATGTTTTCATGTCATCTTGACTAAGGTGTGTTACTAAAAGACTTTGAACTCCTTAAAAAAAAAAAAAAAACAAAAACAAAAACAAAACAAAAAAAAAAAAAAAAACAAAAAAAAAACTTTGAATTATTTGTGGTAAGTATCATAATAGAGTGTATATCTAATTAATCTAATCTAATCTAAAAACATAATAAGTCTCAATCTAAATTATATCATTGGTTTATATTAGTTTTTACCATTTACTTTTATACATTATGCTATAAGAGTTATATTATACAATTTTTTGGACAAAAAAAAAAAAAACCCTACTGTTATAACTTATTTTATCTTTTCCCATCTATTATGAGAAATAAGTTTTTTTTTTTGAAAGCTACTGACTCTATTACATTGTAGTATCTGTTCAAACATACTTTCTCAACCTATTGAAGCACAAAGAGTCAACAACGCCTCCACTGAGACTCGATCTCATGACTTCCCATATGGAAGAAGTCACTACATGCCATCTGAGCACAAGGTGCTTGGCAAATAAGTTTAATTTCATTATATTTTAATTAAATATTATCATAATTATATTTAATAATTTATCATATATAAAATTATATATTACATTAATAGTATTAATCATATCATAATTATTACTCAAATTATCAACTATATTTTTAGTACAATATGAATATGAATTCTACAACTATAAATTAAATAAATTAAATAAAAGAAAAAAAAATATATATATATACTAAATACTAGTATACATATATATTGTGAAATGTTTCATAAGGTAATTGTTGTCAATAACATTTATCATCCTCATACCTCATTACAAATGAAACAGTTTCATTGTACTATTGACTTGGCATCAACCTCAATAGTCTTTATTTTTTTGTGATTTTTAAAGTGCCAATTAAGATAAAGAAGAGGGAAAAAAAAAGGAGAAAAAAAGAAAAAGAAAAAAAATTGACAAAATTTTTAAAAAATAAAAGGGAGCCACCAACAGTCATTTCTCCAGAGTGGCCAACACACGTGCCCGTTGGGGCGCGCAATGCACTTCAAATACGTCTTCTGACATTTTTTTCTCCTGCAAAAATCAAGATCTTTGCACCAAAAAAGGTCTAATAAAAAATCAAACTTCCTATTTGTCAAAAAATCTCAACATCAGTTTTTACTTTTTACTACTACAAAAACTTGACCAAAAACACTAATGAAGATGCTTAAAGACTTCAACTTCTTAGTCTTGTACTTTGCCGTTAAATTGGAGTACATGTGAAAAAGACGAATTTAGATAGCTTACAAAAATCTTGTAGCTTTTAAAAGTTACCATTTGAATTTTTACTATATGTACTCTCAAATTCTACTCCCTCATTTTTACTCCCTGATGTGACAAACAATAATAGACTATTTCATCATGTAGATCCCAAGCAAAATGTCTACATTAAAAATTTGAGAATGGAAGTAAAATTTGAGAATGAAACTTGAGAGTCCACATAATAATTTTCTCATTTCTATTTTAGTAATTTAAATGAGCATAACCAAATACAGAAAGACAGCTCTTCAAATGTCAATTTAAGTAACAAAACCATATAATTTGAGATCAATATCATGAGTTATAATATAAATAAAGAACGCTACATAGGCAATACAAAATCAAATTTTTAACCCAAACTAAGTTAGAAGAACTACTAGGCCTGAAGGGATGGAAAGTTCACAACCTCATAGCTGACAAGGTGAAGAGAAGTTACAACCGTGTATAGCTGACAAGGTGAAATCTAATTTAAGCATATCTAACATGAAAGCCTATAAAACAGTTTATAAGATTCTACATAAATCTCACAAGTCAAAAGATAATAAACAATTGACCAAGACAATCAAGAGTCGCCAATCAAGAAGAGCTCCCTCGCAGACGATCCAGAAGCTGAAAATGAAATGAAATGAAACTAGTTACACAAGCTAAAAGAATATCACAACGGAAACCCCTTTGGTACCTTGACATAGCTATATCAGTACACAATCACAAAATGTTTTTAACTTTTCGCCGACTACAGCTCATATTTCAAAATATAGATCTTGTAGAAAATATCAGTTTACAATAATAACCTAACCCATTAAAACCGATAGAGAGAATAGCTCGCTTTGTACCTCAATAATAGCAAATTAGTTACTGTATTTGAGTCCCTAATTAGTAACACCAAGTACAACACAAAATGTGGTCCTTAGTAATCACCTAATGATGCAAATTCTATGTCCAGCCTACGGGAGTTATTAACTTGTAAAGGAAAACATGAAAACCCCAATGCGAGGGGTAATTCTGGGAAACAACATATAATATACTCTTCATCTCAGACCTGAGAAGAGAGGGGTAATCACTTTTCAGATCTCTTCTTCAAGATATGCCAGACACCACTGAAGCACATAGCTGACACACTCATCTCCATTCTTGTACATCATCAAGGTCCATGACCATGAGCTAAGAACAGAAATGTCTGTGGAGAAGGAGATCAAAAACATCTGATTGAACCTCAAGAAAATCAGAGAGGTATTGGATGATACAGAGAAGAGAAGCTTGAAGGAAAATGGCATCAAGGTCTGAGTCGAAATGCTCCAAGACTTCTACAACATGGACATTGTTCTCAACATCTGCCACACAAGAACTCAAAGAACGGCTGGAAAGGTCTGAGATCACAGCTTCAGAAATTCATAGAAAGGCAAGCTATAACTCTTTTTTTCCCTTATTTGTAATAAAAAGAATAAAATTAAATTTAACAGAATGAACAAGAGTCCACCAATATCAACATCAGATGCTTTATTGATTCCCGTGTGAAACTTCAGTGTGTTCCAGTTTCAATGAGTCTCGGCTGTTATGCTAAAGGAGACTTATAGTTCCCAGAAACTGCCCTAGTCCTATAAAATATATATCATCCAGTACATTTCCTAGAGCCTCATTACTTTAGTATTCAGAAATTATGCCCAATGGGTGGAGCATCCCCATCCTTAGCTGCCTCTTTTGCTTTAAATTTTATAGAATTATCTGCCAAAGGACCAAAAATAGTAGAACAGTAGAACCAATTCCAGATTTGAAGTTACAAGAAGTCAAGAGGAAGCTTTGGAACTAGTAAAACAGGGACCTGCACTCGGAACTTTTGCAATTGAAGGTTGGAATCCACTGGTTTGTTGTTGGAGGAAAGAAAACAAGTCATAACATTGGAATTTCCAATATTTTCAAGAAATAACGAAGTAACAACACTATGAAGAATGGTGTTGTGTATATAAGCAAAAAGGAAAAAGGAGGGCCAAATGGGCAATATTTGCTAATTACTAAGGACCACAATGCTGCATGACCAATTAGGTACTCAAATAACTATTTTGCTATACTCAAATAACCAATGAGGGATGAAAAATACTATTCTCCCAAACAATAACTAGGTTTGCTGACCATAATGAGGGCAAAAGTTAATCCAAATGGAGAGAATTATATTGCCACAATCGACTCTCCCTACAACCCCAAAACCTCATAATCAACCAGCCCCATTAACAAGAAAATGCCAACTACAATGAGTTTAATGTTTAAAGCATGGCATGAGGACAGGCTGAAAATTACACTAGTGGTCCTTCAACTTCATCTGTACATGCAGAAGAGAAAACAAAAACAGTACACAAAGCTCCCACAGCAAGCAAGATTTGTGTAAAGAATAAACTTTTTAAAATTATATATTTAAGTATTTTACTGAAAACACCAATAGAGCATGAAACAAGTACAAACGTTCACCAACTAAAAGAAGATATACTATTCATAAATCATAACTCAATTTTTTAAGGTAATGGCATAACAGGATTAGTGCTTGTTTTGTCCCTTGGAAGTTCTCTCAAGTGCTTTTCAGAGAAAGAAATAGGACACTATTTCATTTTCTAAAGAAGATAGATCTTTCTTTTGCTTGGTTATTAATTCATTTTTTGAAAATAAATAAGCAATTTCATTAACCTTCAAGCAAGGTTATCTAGGCGGACAAGCCGCCGACCGCCTAGTAGACTAGGCGATGAGTAATATATAATATATATAGTTATATACACTAAATTGTCTAAATATGCAATAATTTAAACATTCAAATCAAAGTCAAGAACCAACATCACACAATACTATGATACTAAATATCCAATGTCTCAATTCTCAAACTCCCAAGTCTTAAACATCCATTAATTCAATCCCGTGCCCTTCCCCACCATCGTCATCACTCTCAATTCCCTCATCTTCTTTATCATCATTTGGGAAAGAATCTTCATCATCTACTTCATCCCTCAAACCTCCCACTGATGAAGTATTGCGACACCTGGAATATTGTATAGGTGCACTCGTGCCTTCACCTGCATGAGCTCTTGTAGGAAGATTCTTCCCTCTAAATTGGCTGAAGCACCAAGCACTTCATCAACAAGACTCCAAGTAAGGTCACCGACATGAACATTATCATTATGATTACCATCCACCCATTCATTTTCCCATTGAAATTCTTCAAGAACTAATGGATTGAAGTTGGTTCCTTCTTCACACCGCTTTTGAAACCGACTAACAATCTTCCGGTTATACTTCACATAAACCAAATCATCAACCGTTTATGTTCTAATCGGTTTCTTCTCTTTGTGTGAATCGAAATCATAGAGAATAAAAAATAATTGGCAGTGTTGGTTACTTGGCACACTGCCAAGCATATAGAAAAAAGAAAAAAAAAAAAAGCAATTGTCAGTGTGGCACACTGCCACACTGCCAAGTAACCAACACTGCCAAGTAACCAAAAGAGAAGAAACCGATTAGAACATAAACGGTTGAATGAATTGGTTTATGTGAAGTATAACCGGAAGATTGTTAGTCGATTTCAAAAGCGGCGTGAAGAAGGAGCCAACTTCAATCCATTAGTTCTTGAAGAATTTCAATGGGAAAATGAATGGGTGGATGGTAATCATAATGATAATGTTCATGTCGGTGATGACCTTACTTGGAGTCTTGTTGATGAAGTGCTTGGTGCTTCAGCCAATTTGGAGGGAAGAAATCTTCCTACAAGAGCTCATGCAGGTAATGCAGGTGAAGGCACGAGTGCACCTATACAATATTCCCAGCATCGCAATACTTCATCAGTGGGAGGTTTGAGGGATGAAGTAGATGATGAAGATTCTTTCCCAAATGATGATGAAGATATTGATGATGATGATGAAGATGAGGGAATTGAGAGTGATGACGATGGTGGTGAAGGGCACGAGATTGAATTAATGGATGTTTAAGACTTGGGAGTTTGAGAATTGAGACATTGGATATTTAGTATCATAGTATTGTGTGATGTTGGTTCTTGACTTTGATTTGAATGTTTAAATTATTGCATATTTAGACAATTTAGTGTATATAACTATATATAACTACATACATACATACATATATATATATATATATATATATATATATATATATATATATTACTCATTGCCTAGTTGTTGCCTAGGCGGCCGCCTAGTCTAGGCGATCGGCGGCTTGTCGCCTAGAAAGTCCGCCTAGATAACCTTGAGATGAACAATTATGGAGACAAAGGATCACCTTGTTTGATCCCCCTACATAGGAAATAAGACCTATTTCATCTATCCTTTAAACAAAACATGATATTCCACAGTAGAAATAAGCTCCATACAAGAGAGAACCATTTGTCACAAAAACCCATCTTCAATAAGAGACTTCTAAGATAGTTCCACTCAACTCTATCATACACCTTGCTCATATCCAACTTGATGTCTCCATATCCCACCTTGCCTTTTTTTCCTATTCAGATAATGCTTAACCTCATATGCTATCATTATATCATTTGTAACTCGGCAGTCTAGAACAAATGCACTTTGGGCTTCTGAAATCAAATCATCCAGGTGAGGCTTTAATCTATTAGCTAGAACCTTAGCTGCTATTTTATGAGCTATCCAGCTTAGTATTTTCTGGAATCAAAACCAATTGAGTATGATTTACTCCCTCAAGCAAAGAACCATTTTGAATATGAGCCCACAATGTCCCAAAAGTGATGATAGAATCCTGGGTTTATCCCATCCCAATATGGAGATTTGTCAATATTCATATCGAAAAGAGCATTCCTAACTTCTTCCCTATCAACCCTTCTAAGAACTGAATTTTTCCCAGCCGTGATGGAGTTTTCGACACAGTCCAGAACATAAGAAAAATCGCCACAATTCAAATTGTAGATTTGTTGAAAATACTGCAGCATCAACGCACCCAGACCACTTTTATCAGTAACCCCAATTCCCATCAGTGTTCTTTAATTTCTCAATTTCATTGTTTCTTCTTCTACGATTCACAACGTTATGAAAGTACTTGGTATTTGAGTCTCCATTCCTTAGCCAGAATTCTTTTGCCCTGTCTCCACACGTATTTTGTTGTTCAAGCAGGTGAAGATAATCCTTCTGGGCTCCTCCGAAACAATGTACCCCATGAGAATCAGCTCTATTTTGAAAGCAGGTCATTCTATACTTACAAGTTTTGATTTTAGTCTGGAACTTTCTCATGAACTCCTTCCCCCATTGACCAATATCCTTGCCACACCAGTCAATGTGCGACCGTGCGTCAAGTACCTTTACCTCTAGACAAGTTCCAACTATGATGAACAATCTCTCAGCATTATTCTTCTTGAAGCTAATACTTCTCAAACTTGAACCTTTTTCAAACATTTATCCAAGTCAAAAGGAACTGGCCAGAGGACCAATGGTAAATGATTGCTGCATACAGCACACTTTACATACTTTTATACAGGGTGATTAAAATCATGTAAACAGAAAATTACTCAGCAGATAACCTGAAGTAGCATTGGCTTCTATTTCTTTTTGTCACTTCTGTACATTACAGACATAGTTATCACGGCGTTGCCTAGGCGACGCCTGGGGGGCTCGACTCGCCTGAAAGGGGCGAGTCGAGAAATGGCGTCGCCATGGCGTCCCATGCGACGCCATGGACGCAAATCCGACGCCGAACCCGCAAACCCGGCCCATTTTTGGTTTTTTATTTTTTTATTTTTTTTTTTAAGTTAAGTAACAAAAGGAAAAAACCCTAAATAAGAAATAGAAAGTGAGAGACTTCAGACTTAGTCAAAATTCAAAAACGAAGAAACTGCTGCGCTGCGACTCTGCGTCTCTGCGACCTTCACTGCGACTCCAACGCCGGACCTCCCTCCCTCCACTGCCGTCGCCCACTGCCGTTGCTTGACTTGCTTCCTGATTTCTTCTTTCTTCTTCGACAGTCGACTGACTCACTTCGTCGAGCATTTTTCTTCTTTTTTTTTGTTTGTTTTCTCTTTGTTTTGCATTTGTAGTGGCTTTATATGGCTTTATATACCAAACAAATGAGTCAAATGACTTTGTTTGGTATTTAAGCCTTATGGCCACGTGGGGGCAGTGAGCAGAGGCAGTGCTCACTGCCTGCCACTTGGTCACTACTTTATTTTTTTTTTTTAATTTTTTTTTAAAAATTGTACATTGTTTCATGATTGGACAGTAGGATTACACTCAATTATGGATGCAAATTCGGAAAATGAAAGCTATGATCCATCTACCGACCCTAAGAGGAAAGCTAAATCAAATGATCCGGGATGGAAGTATGGTTTTTGGCCGGACTTGGCAAACAAAGATTTAGTCGAATGTTCACTTTGCCACAAACAAATGCATTTGGGAATCAAAAGACTAAAACAACACTTGGCGGCGGGTTACGGAGATGTTGCTAAATGCCCCAAAACAACTACGGAGATTATGAGGGAAATGCAACAATATATGCAAGGCACATCAAGAATGAAGAGATCAAGGGTGGTCTTGGATGATAATGTGGATGATGATGTGCAAGAATTGGCAAGGGAAGAAACACAACCATCTTCTAACGATTCCGTTACTTATCCAAGTTCCGGGACGGCTAGTAAGAGAAAACAAACCATGTTGAGATTTGCCGAACCGCAACCGAGAGTAGGAAAACAAACTCAATCCGTTGCATCACTACTTAGAAAGACCCCTGAAGAAGTAGTTGATGAGAGGCATTCTAAGGGTCCTACTCAAAGAACAATGGAGGCTTGTACGAAGAGTAAGGAAGAAACAAAGAGGACAATGCTACATATAGCAGATTTTTTTTATGAGAATGGCATACCATTTAATGCGGCTAATTCAAGAAGCTTTGAAGTAATGGTTGAATCAATTGGACAATGGGGGCCGGGATTGAAGCCTCCTAGCTTTCATGAGTTACGAGTACCCCTCCTTTTGGACTCAAAGGAAGCGACTGATAAGTTGAAAGAAAGACATAGAGTTTCTTGGAAGCAATACGGGTGCACACTCATGTCTGATGGGTGGACCGATAGGAGAGGTAGACATTTGATTAATTTTCTTGTGAATAGTCCCGAGGGGACTTTTTTCTTGGAGTCGGTTGATGCATCGAGTGAATCACACGATGCAAGAATGTTAGCTGGATTGTTGGAGCAAAAAGTTGTAGAGGTTGGGAAAGAAAATGTCGTTCAAATAGTGACCGACAATGGAGCAAACTATAAAGCCGCGGGCAAACTGTTGGAGGAGAGGATTCGGACATTATTTTGGACTCCTTGTGCAGCACACTGTCTTGACCTCATGCTAGAGGACATTGGGAAGATGACGGAGTTCAAGTCCAAGATTGCAAGTGGTAGAAATATTACCACTTTTATTTATAGACATGGGCGAATCCTTAGTGCCATGAGAGAGCATACGGGTGGGCAAGATCTTGTAAGAGCTGGAGCTACTCGATTCGCCATAGCATTCCTCACTTTACAGAGTTTGTACAAGCACAGAAATGCATTGAGAGCTCTATTTGTTAGTGAGGATTGGGTTCGCTCAAAATTATCCAACACCGAAGCGGGTAAAAAGGTGTGTGAGATCGTGTTGTCGACGAGATTTTGGACTGCGGTTGAGGATTGCTTGAGGGCATCACATCCCATTCTGATTGTGTTGAGGATCGTTGATGCTGATAGTACTCCAGCTATGCCCGAGCTTACGATGGCTATGTTGACTGCTAAGAAAAAGCTCAATGAATCATTTGCAAGCAAGCCAAGGCTATTGGGAAAGTTGATGGCTATTGTAGAACGAAGATGGGATGATCAGATGGGAGTGGATTTGTATGGAGCCGCCTTATTTTTAAATCCCTCTAAATACTTTGACCTTAAGGCGACGGATACTACATGTGCTCGTAAGCAACGAGCCATGTTCAATGCAATCCTTCATAAGATGATTGACGATGATGACTTGCAAGTGAAGATCAGCAATCAAGCAGATAACTTCGATAATATGAGGAATGACTTTGGAATGCCATTAGCAGTCAAGCAACAAAAAGCAAAGACTCCTCGTAAGTAATACTATCATACTAAGTAAATAACTACTAAGACACTAAGTACAAAGTATATTAAATATTATAAATCTTAAACTTATTTTGTAGTTGATTGGTGGAATGCTTTTGGTGGACTTAGCATTGAGCTTCAAACACTAGCAATGCGCATCACAAGCCTTTGTTGTTCATCTTCCGGTTGTGAGCGCAATTGGAGCACATTTGAATTTGTGAGTATAGTTTTCCTAATTAGTAAAACAGTAAATAGTATTGTAGAAATTATAATTTATCTCAAATTTTAATACAAGAATTTTAAACTTGTTTTTGTTTCTACTTTTACTTTTTTAGATCCATACAAAGAAAAGAAACCGCTTAGAGCATAAAAGATTGAACGACTTGGTCTATGTTCAATACAATCGCAAAATTGCAAGTAGGTTTCAAAAGATGCGTGAACAAGGCTCTAACTTTAATCCATTGGTCTTAGAAGAGTTCCAATGGGACAATGAATGGATTAATGGTGGTGAATCTAGTGATGATGTTCATCCCGGGGGTGATCTTTCATGGAGGCTTGTTGATGAAGCAAGTGGTGCATCATACAATCTTGAGGGCTCTCATCTTTCTACAAGAGCTCACGCGGGGGAAGGTTCACGTGCACAAATGTTGAGCTATTCACGACGCCGCAATGCTTCTACTAGTACTCCTTCTAGTTCTAGGATAGATGAGGAAGAACAAAATGAAGAAGAGCATTTTCCTAATGATGATGAAGACATTGAAGATGAGGATGATGTTCAAGATGATGATGAAGTGGGAAATGAAGATAATAATGATGGCAATGGGAGAGAAACAAATATTGATGACTTCTTGATGTACCTTTGAGACTTTGAACTTGGATATTGTTGTCTTGTTGATTATTCTAGTATTCTACTTGTGTAGTTGTGTTACTTGTGTGTTATGTAGTTGGTAACTTGGTACCTTAATATGTTGAATGCTTGAATACTTGAATATGTTTAATTGTTTAGAGTTTAGACTTTAGCATGTTTAAACTTTAGAATTTTAGATATATATTAATATATATATAATTATATATAATATATATAATTATATATATATTGTTCTTCCTAACTTGTCGCCTAGGCGTCGCCTAGTCGCCTAGGCGACAAGTCGGTCGGGAGGCGCCGCGACTTAACAGGGCGCCGTGATAACTATGATTACAGATTTGGCAATTTGAGTTTTTAGCAGGTAGGGTTTGTAGAAAATCTATTTCTTGTAAGACCTGAAATTGGAACTTTAGCAGGTCAGTCTTGAAGTAAACCTGCTTTACTTTTCCAGTTCATATCATCACTTACATCATAGATAATGTAATTTTGAATTTAGCATGTCAGGCTTAAACCGATTCACCAATCTTGATCTGACATGGTAAGGCATCCAATGAGACCTAAATGGTCTTCACTTTAATGGAGACCAAATAACATTCCTTCCATTTCACACTCCCATTATACAAACACCAAAAGAAATCTCACTCACTCTAGCTTTTCCCATTCACTACCTTGATTTGGATAAAATTGACTACTACTTCATAAAACTTTTCTTTCTGCCTTCCAATAATCTGTCATGTTTGGGAAGTAAACACTCTCTTAAAAACATCTTTTCCAGTAATTTTCCACATATGCAGTTAGTATCCAAACCTTATCTGATAAAAGTAGTGTCCAATACAGTGACTAGAAAATTAGAACTTACATTAACAGTTTAGAAAACCTTTCAACTAACAGAGGTTAGGGAAAAAAAAATCTTCAGCTTATAAATCTAAATCAATGATGTAGTTAATTGGAGTCCATGGATTTGAAAGAGAAAGATGGACATGGCTTGTTTATATCGATCATTCTTAAAGAAATGAGTTCTTGCAGATAAATTTAGGGCAACATGGAAAAGCAATAGCTTAGAAATTGCAAAAGGTAACATAGATCACTGCAATTAAACTGGACCTGTTTTGCAAATGGAAATATGTACCTAATGCCCTGGGTATGCTTTCACTGGTTGAGACTGCCTTAAATGATCCAAGATATACTATAGCACATTTACTGATCAAATGTAGGAAGATAAAAGCACACTTACCAGGGTAGGGTATCTTAGTATCCATCCAATGACAGGAATCTGATAAAGAAAAACCTTGACAGATGGCCAAAAACCACTGCATGAAACATATCAAAGAAACAAGAATTTAGTAACATCACATGGGAAAAGGAATTAAAGGATAAAATGAAAAGGGGACATCATAGATCATTTGTAAATGTATAAAATCAGGAGCTCACCCAAAGAGAACAATGCAGCCATATATTTCCATAATTATACCCAAGATTGGCCAACGAACAAATATTAAGAAGATTCCAAGAAGAATTGAAGCTGAGCCCTATATTGATGCGGACAATTAAATATTTAGCACCATTTACTGGAAACTGCTTAACACTCCAAACCTTACACAGGAATCAATTTACAAATGATAATAATACCAACACAATATGGAGGAATAAGCCATAAACAAAGAGTCAACAAAGAAAGAAGGACATAAACTGAGGACTAGAAAATTGTGAAGATTAGGACAGAAGACCCCGGGATGACATGCATCAATGCTAATAAGTCAACGAAGTATACTCAGACACAATACTGGAGGAATAGATCATAAGCAGAGAGTCTAAGAAAGTAGGGCATAAACTGAGAGCTAGAAAAATTGTGAAGATTAGTAAGCCAGAAGATTCAGGGATGACAAGCATCCAAGATTCAGCCACAAGATAGCCAACAAAGATTGAACTTAGGAGTCTTGAAGGTAAGAGATTTTGCAGAAGCAGGAATCAGGAACTAGTAGTTCACAATTGTGTATCAGCCTTAAAGAGGAAAGACATTTAGAGTTTCCATCAAAGAAAAGTATACAAGATATGTCATTTCAGCTGCAGTGTGCCAGGAATATTAGCCATAAGAAACTTCCAGCAGTATATAATATTTGCCAGTAAGTTCCCAATTGCTATAATAAAGCATTTGCCCACTACTGCAAAAATCCTACAATCTAGTACATGACCTTTTTTCAGGATCTTATATGTTTCAACCCCTTTGTACCTTGTAGTTCATTCTATTAGTGAAAATTTGCAGAGTAGACCTCCAACCCAATAAAAGGGATACACCAGCCAACCATAATATCTAATGACAAAGGCGGGAAGTAAACATTAGTTCTGCTAAAGTCAAAAGATAATTATAAACAGAAAGATCATTGAAATTCTTACATTACCCAGAGCAAGCAAACCTCTGTCAAAAAAGAGAATGATGGCAAGGAATGTGAACAGGATACCAAAACCAATAAGACCTAACCCAATCTCTGCAAGGATCAATTCAATTTGGTCAATATCAAATGCTCAAAAAGGATAAATGGACATTATGTAGAAAAGTGTAGTAAGTAACACATGGATTAGAAAATGATGGTTTTAACTCCACAAGAAATAGAATAATAGATAACCTTCCATAAGTATCTCTTCCAATTTCCCAGCTATTGTGAGAATCATAACTGATGATTTTACATTTTGAGCATTCTGAAGGAGAGATACATATCATGAAAGAAAAAAAGCAATGATAACCCCCTGTGGCCATCCCCAAAAAAGAAAACCATGAACCTTTTCCATTTCAACAGTTTAGTGCAAGTGCATCTGTTGATTAATGTTAGAGAGTACTGGAGATAATGTTAGATCAGAAAAGTTCTTATGTTTGTTGTTCAACATCCTTGATAGGATACGTTTTTATGCTGAATGGAAATAGATGCAATGTGAGAATAGCATGGACATTACGGGAAGGCATACCCTGGTTGCTGAATAGCAACATTTGGAAAGGGCCCAGTTTTTCCCTTTTAGATCTTTATAGTGCTTTTTCTCTGGAAAAATACGGTAACATGGATTTGGGTAGAATTTTACAGCATGGGAAGGGGAAGCAATAGGAAGTGATAGTTCTGATGTGCAAGTTTCAGTTAAGATTTGCAACTGAATTTCCATGGAAGAAGCAGACTGCTGAAGAAAATAATATTGCTACAAGCACATTGAAGTGAACTGTCATTTTGTATGAGAGAAGATTCAGCAAGGATACTTTCTACTTCACACATATGGAGTGGAGAGCAACTAGCAAATTTGTTTACAATTGAACAGGTTTGTGTCTATTTGTAACAGCTACATATGATCAATATCTATGCTCTAGTTTGAGGGGAATGTTAGAGATACTCAAAGGAGGTCAAGTTGTTACCTCTTTATCCTCACTTCCATTCAAAATTTTGTTGTTTTGTCTTTTAAATGTATATATGTGTGTAAATAGCCTTAGTGAAATCATTAGAAATACAAGTTTTCCCTTTCAAATGTAAGAAATAAGTTGCAAACATGACTTGCAATGCAAATATGTGATAGTGTTAAATATAGTACACTGTAGTCTGTACTTACTTTTTTGCTCATCTATTTCATATGCCATGTTGTTGATCCTGCAGGTCCACGGTTAAAACCAGCCAAGCAACACCTCCCTACAAACTGCAAGAACTACTTAGCATAAAATGAGTAGCATTTAAGAAGTTATGTATAATAAAGTGTCATCCATTGAATTGTAATATATGACCTGTATGTGCATCCTTAGAAGAATGTTATACATTCCTCACAAAGTTGAATATCGGAATATATACATTCTTAGAGGAAAATAAAATTCCCATTGAAAAAAAAAAAAAAAAAAAAAAAAAAAAAAAAAAAAAACCAACAACAACAACAACAAGAGGAATTGAAGCCATTTTCCCATTGTTGAAAAGACCATTTCATGTGAAAAGTAGTGTAATTATGCCAAATTTATAGAACTTACACTGTTGTTCTGCATACTATGTTTAAAATAATACAATAAGTTCTTCCAGAAACAGGTAAATTTTTGAAGTATTGCTCAGTAACGATTAGGCATTTTTCATCAAAAGAAAAAGAAACTCAATTATTAATAACTACCAAAAACCTCACATTCTCATTCTCGGGAGCAACTCGCTAAAGCAAGGTTAGTGACATTTTTAACTTTTGCGAAAATAGAAATAATACATTTAGCGCGAGCATTAAAGGAAATTACCAGTCTGACGCCGGTGGAATGATCCGATTTTCGCTAGAATTCTGGAAGGCAATCTTCAAATCACAATCGAAGAAGTTTCACGCGGCGGGGAGTGGGGGTTGATGGCGAGCAGATGAGAGGAAGACGCTAGTGAGGGTATAAGGCTGTGGTCAAGTGGCGGTGCTCGCCAGGGTCAACCTGGACAGATAAAACAACCGCTCAGGATGTGCATCGGTCGTCGGGCAATGGCATGACCAGCGCATGTGGTGTCAATGACCGCACTAGGAGTTTAGGGAACATTTACTTCTTTTTTTTTTTTTTTGAGAAGCATAATATATTAAATACGATCCAAAGACAAGATATTAAAGATAAAAGGAAGGAGGATTCAAGAACCACTCCGAACAATTAGGTGGACTGCTTAGCTACCGCGTGAGTTGCCTGATTTGCTGATCGTTTAGCAAAAATAGCAAATGCATGATAAAAAGTACTCAAATGGTGTTTAATGTCATTGACAATTAAATGGAAAGAAGAATCTCCGTTCGCATGTTTCAAACTTTGTACCACCTTTAGAGGGTCAGTTTCAATTTTTATGTTGTCCATATTCATGCTCTTGATCCAACTTAAAGCTTCACGGATTGCAACAGCCTTTGCTTCAATTGGCGTAAAGTTTCCTCTCCATTGGACGCCTCTAGCAGCAACAAAGTCACCTTCTGCATCTCTAATTATACTGCCGAACCCCATGGTATTATTGTTATTGTCGATCGTTGCGTCAACATTCATCTTGAGGGTGTTTTGCCGTGGTTTCTCCCATATGATAAAAGCCTACTGTTGAATCTTCTCTGTGCTCGGAAATGATGCATTGAGCCATTCATTTAGAAAAGTTATAGTCTTAGTCAGCATCGCTACAACAAACATAGGATTCCTTGCATTCCAAACCTTTTCGTGCTTCCACAATTCCCAGCAGGTTGTGACAAATATTTTGGTTTATTTATTTTGGTACAATCCGCAGGCTGCAGTGGAGGGAAGTATCCACGTTGCACAGCTTGACAGATGGATCCTTCATTCTCATAAAAGAGATCAATATAAAAGCTACGTAAGTGGTTTATAATCTCAGATTCATCGGGAATCCATTCCCTAGAGGTGGATCTAATCCCTCTGATTGTGGAAGCTAGTTTCCTCAAAGTAGTAGCCGCATGGTAATAATGTGTGTTGCAGTCGCCAGATACAAGCCACTCCTCTCGTGACCTTTGAAACCAGATGAACTCTTCTTGATAGAGAATGTCTTTGAGCTCACGACGTAATTTGCGATCAAGTTTTATAAGATCCGGCCTGTAATAGTTCGCTAGACTACGTTGAACGCCGCTGGTCCTAGCCAAGACACGCCTTTTCCTATGAAATATATTGCCAAATGTGTGCTTGTTCCATACATCCAACTCCTCTACTAGGTGAGTAATGTTGGCTTCTAAATCATCGTCAGGCCTCCAATTCCGATGAATGCATGCCTGGAAGTCAGGATGGGTACACCAAGCTGCATTGAATCTAAATCATTTGCTAAAGTTACCTTGCGCAGGTTTCGTCAGTCGCACAAGTAAGGGAATGTGGTCTGAATTCACCATGAGAAGGTGTAGTACTTCTGCCTCCAGGAAATTTATCCTCTAATCGGGTTGCAAAGTGCCCGATCGAGCCTTGCACCTTTGAATGGGGTGGTCAGTCCTTGCATCCATGTAAATTTGGGGTCGGAGTAACCAATATCCATCATTCTTTCTCGAAATACCCATTCCTATAAATATGCACAAAAGGAAAAGAAAATATATCAGTGCTGCTAGTTTCTTCCTGGCATAAAACAGAGTTGTAATCCCCATAGATAACTATGGTTCGGGGACTTGGAATTTCTGTTGGGAGAGGTCTAAGAACAAATTTCTCCTAAGTGCATGGTTGGGGCTCCCATACACAATAGACAAAACCCAAGGTTCATTATCTTCCATGCTAACTTTCAAAACTACAAATGCGGATGTGTATGGATGACCTCAATCTGAATTGAGTCTTTCCATAACACCCAAATTCCCCCTGAAAAGCCTACTGCCTCCACTCTCAACCATTCATCAAAGCTAATTTTAGCACAAATTTTGTCTGCATGATCTCCTAAAACCTTAGGTTCCAAAAGGCACACAATCAAAGGGTTATGTTCACTAATGAGAAGCTTCAAGGAGCGGTAGAATGATCTAGATGCCGCTCATTGACAGTTCCAAACAAAGCAATTCATAGATAAAGATTGCAAGCACAATCTCAAGAGAGCGTGTGGTTATCCACTTCGGGGCCATAAAGGCCAGTATCACAGTCATCCATCATAATGTTGTCGTTTGGAGGGTCAACCATTTCCAGAAAGCCATTGTCATCATTCAGGGTTCGTAGTTGTCCCTAAACTCGAGTGGTTGTCCTGGTAAATCCTCACGGTGGTGCACAGTTCTTCTAGTGATCACTCTGCCTTTAGAAGAACCGCGGACTACTATGTGCTATGTTTCATCTGCAACCCTCCTAGGTGGGTTTCTTCTTCCCCCTCGTCCTCTATAATTGCCTCGTAAAGCGCCTTGCGTTTTCCTAGTCTGGTCGTCATTGGTGTTTCTCAAGATAGGTCTCGCCTGAGGCAGCTGAACGTCTATTTACACATTGAGCCCTCTCTACTCTTCCTGTGGATCCATGCTGGTATGGATTACTCTAGGCGTCACGTTGGGACGGGGCAAGATTTCCTCTGGATTGGAAACATCCTCCAGGATTTGTTGGGGATAAACTAGATGTTGTGACCAATCTCTGCTGCGTATGCACTGTAATCGAGTCATGTTGCCTGCCTTTAACAATTGGCGTGAGATTGGTTGTTGTGATCAGCCTGTCTCTTCTGGGTTCTCTTTCCTTGCGCGTAACTAGTATCTAAGAACCATACTTATTACTCCCCCAGTCCCGAATTAACTGTCATACTTTGCTTTTACACGAATTTTTAGGGAGCAATAAAAAGAATACAGGTTTTCCTATTTTACCCCTAACATGCCATGTGCTGATTTGACTATTCTATCACTTTAGACTCAACCACTAGTGCTTTTATTAAATGAAATAAGGCATTTGTATTTTTATTAAAACAAACAACCCAGGCCATCTGTATTTTTGCTTTCTCTCTGACCTCTACAATCTACGCATCTGAGATTTCAAGATCATCATTCTTTCTCCTCTTTCACTTCTTCTTCCTCACCTCTACAAAAATGGAGTCCACCACAAATCTAGCAAAATCTCTATAGTTTTTCTTCTTTACAAAATTGATGGACGACGATGTTTTCCTCTAACTAGCATTAGGAGCTTTCAACCATTGATTGGAACCATGAGCAATGGCAATCATCGATTCAATTGAAGAAAAGTTAGTCTTTTTAACATCATCTAAGGTTTAGTTTTTGCAAAAAAAAAAAAAAAAAAAAAAATCTAATTTTGAAGATAATTTATACTCCACAATAGTTGATTTTTTTGGATCTATAATCTGGAGTAGTTGATTTTTTATTTTACTTTTACGGAGCGTTTGTTTGTTTTTTTTTTGTTTTTTTTTTTTTTTTTGGATTCTAGAGAGAATATTTTCTTAGGTAAATTTGGATTATCACCTTGATCTTTGTTTTCACTCTCTATTTATATAGATATAGAAGAAGAATCAGATTTGGTGAAAAAATCGCGGTAATTTTTTTGCGCCAAAAATTGATTTGACATTTTAAGGATTAAAATATGGAGCATCAATAAAATGACAGTATACTCTGTATTTACCTTTGCAAAAATACTCGTAGCTTCTTTTACTCTTTATAAAACTCTTCCATACATCTTTAGTTTTTTCCTTTTCTTAATTAGTGCTGTCAATACGAGCTGGCGGGGCGGGGCGGGCTGCAGGCCTAAGCGGGGCGGGCTAAAAAGGCCCGCTCCTAAATGGGCTTGGGTTTGGCAGGTCCGAACCGCCCCGTCAGTAACCCGCGGGCTAGGCGGGCCCCCGCCCAAACCCCATCTTTTTAAAAAAAAATGTTCATCAAACTAATTAAAATAAATTGATACATAAGTCATAACTCACATAAAACATAATAATCAAACATTAAATATTAGTTCAAAGTTCATAATTCATCAAACATCAAACTAGTCACAACTTCAAAGTTCAATATCTAAAAACATTACACATAACAATAATTTTAAAGTGCATAATCTAAAATTATAAAGTTCACAAATCACAAGTTCATAAATTAATCAACCATTAGACATCCCATCATTCAATCAATTCATTCTCATTCATATCATCTCATTCATCTACTTCATCTCCTTCATCTGCTCCATCTCCTTCATCTCCTTCATTTACTTGCTCAACTTTATCAACATCATCACAATCTATATATAAAATACATAAAAAATATTTAAAATTAAATTACTAATTTTTATATATAAAAAATCAATTCAATATAACATAAGACTTTATAAATTTACTTACCTGGTTCGAAACCATGCAACCAATTACGAGTGCAAATAAGAGTTTGCATTTTTTCTGGCAACAAAGAACTTCTATACTTTGTGAGAACACGTGCACCAATAGAAAATGCGGACTCCGATGCAACAATAGTTATAGGAATTGCCAGAAGATCACGCGCCATGCGTGAAAGTATGGGATATCCTTGAACAAGACCCCGTCAATGACTTAACACGTTCAAATCTTGATAAAATTTCATCTCATAACATGGCTGGTCCAAGTAACGATCCAATTCAGAAATTTCAACAGGTGTAACAACTTCATCAGTGACATCTAGAATATCCTGCATTAGTTCAAACACAATAACTATACAAGATAACAAACAAGTAGCAACTAAGATAATATAATAAAAATATTAGAATAAAGTGTTAGCAAGTAGCAACTAAGATAATATAATAAAAATATTAGAATAAAGTGTTAGAATACTTACATCAAACCATCTTTTTTCCCAACGTTGTCACTACTTTTTGACTTTCCACTTTTGAGTGCGTGACATTTGAAGAACGTAATTGTGATGAACTTGATCCAATAACACTCGCATATTGATCATAAAGCTTGTGAAGCTTTGTTTTCAACAACTCAATCTTTTCTTTGCATTTAGTAGGATCTGTCTCAATCTTAGCATAGAGTTTCTCCAATACTTTTAACTTAAACCGTGGATCAAGAATATCACCAAAAGCAAGCACTACACTATATTCACTCCAATACTTGTCAAATTTTTCTAACATCTTTTTACACATTCCACTCATCAATGTGTCTTCATCACTTAAACCGGCTTTCAACAACCTTTCAATTTTCCAAACTTGCAAAAAATACACATTTGATGTAGGATAAGAAGAACCAGAAATCAAGTTCGTGATTTCATAAAATGGCTCAAAGAAAGCACACAATCTTTCACCTAACATCCATTCTTCATTTGAAGGACAAGCCTTAAAATTCTTATCTCTCAATTGAAGAAGACTAAAAACTTTTTTGTATTGAATGACACTATCCAACATTAAATACGTAGAATTCCAATGGATTGGCATATCCAACCGTAAGCCAATTGAGGTATCAACGCCAGCAACTTCAGCCACACACTCTTGAAATTTTGCATCCTACTTTCAGTACTTTTGACATACTTCACAGATTCTCTAATTTTATGCATACTTTGGTTGGCAACTTTTAAACCTTCTTGGACAATCAAATTCAAAATATGAGTTGAACAGCGAATATGGAAAAACTCCCCCTCACACAACAAACTATCATGCATAGTCAATTGATCCTTCAATTTATCTTGCATACTATCATTATTACTTGCATTGTCCAAAGTCAAAGAAAACACCTTCTTTTCAATCCCCCAATCCTTCAAGATTTCATATATTTTTTGTGTCAATTCAAAACCAGTGTGTGGAGGAGGCATCTTTTCAAACGCAAGTATTTTACTCTTTAATTTCCATTTCTCATCAACAAAATGACCAATCAAACATAGGTATCCTTCAGTAGTACAAGAAGTACATAAATCAGAAGTCAAGCAAATCCTATTTGGAATACTAGTCATCACTTGTCGAAGTTTATATTTCTCCTTCACATATAACTTGTTAATGTCAGAAACCATAGTATTTCTAGAAAGAACTGAAGCATCAGGATTGAGAAGTTTATGGTACTTCCTAAAACCAGAATATTCAGCAAATGCAAAAGGACAATCATGTTCAACAATCGCAGAAGCAAACACCTCACGGGCTAGCTCTATATCTAATTTTTTAGACCTAATTTTTCCATCAACATCAAAAATCATTTGACCTATATCGTGAAAGTGAATTTTCAACAATTGGCATGATTTCATATATCGTCTCAGTGTTGATGTTCCATGTGTTTTATCCCCTGATTTAAAAATCTTTTTGCACCCTATACATTGAGCTCTTTGTATGCAATCTTCAGCCAGCCCCATATCTTTAAAATAATTCCAAACATATGAGGTTTTACACTTACTTTTTGATGCAGTACTAGCTTGAGTAGCTTCCATATCAACCCCCGCATTATCTTGATTTGGTTCAATTTTTTTTTTTAATTTTACACTGCAATAAAATAATACACCAATGAACACACTGAAAAAATTACTTTTACACTCCAAAAAAAACAATACACTGGCTCAGACGCACAAAAATAATAAAAATAAAATTAATAAAAAAATACACTGCTTAAACAAAAATAATAAAAATAAAACTATTACCTATTGTTATCAATGAAATAATACACTAATAAAATTATTACCTATTGTGGCGGAAGGCCGGACTGGCGGTGGAGGAAGGCAGGACTGGCGGTTGAGGAAGGCCGGACTGGTGGTGGCGGAATAACTGGAGGCGGACTGGCGGAGGCAGACTGGCGGTGGTGGAAGAAGGCCGGACTGGTGGTGGCGAAACTACTGGAGGCGGACTGGCGGTGGCCAGACTCTGCGGAGTGGAAGAGAATTCTAGGAAGTAGATGTAGATCTAGGGTTTGCGCCTTTGCGGTTTGTGGAATTGTGGGCGGACAGCGGACTGCGCGTCTGACTTAAGAAATAGACTAATAGTATCTCTATTCTCTAAAATATCTCTAGAATATTTTATATTAAAAAATAAATAAAATGGCGGGCAGCCCGCCAGGCCCGCCCCGCCACACCCGCGGGCCTAAGCGCGACGGGCCAAAAAGGCCCGCTCCTAAATGGTCCTGTATTTTCGAAACCCGCCCCCTACCTAAGTAGTGGCGGGGCGAGGCGGCCTGACTGGCTAAGCTTGTTTTGACGGCTCTATTCTTAATGGAGGTTTTAGAAGAAGAAAATCCTAATGATGTTCAAATATCCAAATCTGTTAAGAGAGTGACTAATGATAAAAGAAAGGTTATATTTGAAGCTTTATTGAATTACAATGTTGAAGGAAAAGTAAGACATGAAGCAATTAGAGATGTTGTAAGTATACACTCTGTTTCTTTAAGGACTGTTAGTCGAATATGGAGGAAGGGGATTGATTGTGTTAAAAATGGTGTGCCTGTTGATACTTCTATGAACTTGGCAGGAAATGTTGGCAGAAAAAAGATTCAGATTAGTCCTGATGAAGTTTCCAGAATTCCTTTGAATCGTCGTATAATAATCCGCTCAATGGCTACTGCTCTAAATATGTCAAAGACAAGTCTGCATAGAAGAGTTAAAGAAGGATCCTTGAAGTCACACTCAAATGCTATAAAGCCATTATTAACCGAGGAAAATTGAAAGGTTAGATTACAATTTTGCATATATATGATAGATTCGAATTCACCTCCACATAATCCATCTTTCATAGATATATATGATCCTGTTCATATAGATGAAAAATGGTTCTTCCTCTCTAAAGCTTCTCAAAAATATTACCCATTGCCCGATGAAGACGAACCATAACGTACTTGTAAAAGTAAAAAGTTTATAGCCAAAGTGATGTTCCTATGTGCTATTGCTCGCCCCCGATTTGATTCAGGGAGAAATGAAATGTTTGATGGAAAAATTGGAATATTTCCATTTATTTATAAGGAAGCAGCTAAGCGTAGAAGTAAAAATCGAGAAGCCGGAACACTGGTAACTAAGCCAATTGAATCAGTAAATAAAGAAGTTACTAGGAAATGGTTGATTGATTATGTATTGCCTGCAATACGGGAAAATGAACCTTAGTAGTTCAAAGTCTATATATATATATATATATATATATATATATATATATATATATATATATATTCAACAAGATAATGCAATGCCACATATTGGTGTAAATGATGGTGAATTTCTTGAAGCTGCCCAAAAAGATAGCTTTGACATTCGCTTAACATGTCAACCTCCAAATAGCCTGGACATGAATGTGCTAGATCTTGATTTTTTTTAGAGCTATTCAGTCTTTGCAATATCAAGAAGCCCCACATAATGTTGATGAACTTGTTGTTGCTACTCAAAAAGCTTTTGATGATATATCAACGAAAAGTCTTAGTAATGTTTTTTTGACTCTACAACTATGCATGGTTAAAGTCATGAAAATTTTTGGAGGGAACAATTACAAGATTCCGCATATAAATAAGCAAAAGTTGGAACGAGAAGGTCGACTACCTAGCGGACTACAGGAAATCTTTCATTTCCCGACGAAAATTTTAACGACGCTCTAGAAAACGTTGCTAAATATTACAATTTGTGACGTTATATTGAATAACGTCACTATATATTTTGATAGAGACAATAATTTATTTTCGTAATATTTGCTGACGAAATATAATATTTTTGTCAGTAAAGATATAGAATCAATGACATTTTTTAATAAACGTCCCTAAATGTTTTGTTTTAAAAATTAATTTTAGCATAAAACGTCAGGAAAAAATAAAAATATTGTGCGGAAAATTTTTATCATTTACCGCCATGAAAAAACGCTCTTCAGAAATAAAACAATCTGCAAAAATCCAATTAAAGTGTTCGGACCCAAGCTTACAAAGAAAACATCGCCACACTCTCCCTTCTCACTCTCTCAGATCCACCGCGAACCGTCACAGCCGCCGACTCTCTCAGATTTTTCTTCTCCACCGGTCGGTGGCGCCCCAGCCACGCTCCACCACCATGCCCTTGTATTCTCCGATCTGTCTTTCCTCCTCTCAAGCTTCTTCTTCTTTTTCAGATCTATAGTTTTCTTTCTGCAACCCTTTTTTTTATAAATGTTCTCACCGGCGACGACTGTTTGTGAGGCGAGAGCAGCGACAGTGAGTTTCGGCTTCGACTTCGACTTCGACACCAGCGGCGAGGACTTCAACAACAGGTCGGTCGTTTTGTTTTTTCCATTCATACTAGGGGTTTTTTTTTTCTCAGATTTGAACATACTTGATGGGGAGGGATTCACAAATTCACGGATGAGGTTGGAAGGCTTGGCTAGATCTCTTTCTAATCCCATTTTTTGAGGTAATCAGGTCTTTATGCTTTCAGAAATATGGAATCCAAGGTGATGTTCCAACACTTGAAACTTGGAGTACTTGAATTAGTGAACTGGTTGTATCAGAAAACGAATGCCAACAAACATATTAAACACGCAATGGCTGCACAATTTTATCACCAAATTATCAATCTTGTTATTCAGTTCAATCATAACCATGCTACTCTTGTAATCCACATTTTAGGAACAAATTAGTCTAAGCATTAAACACTTGGAATATCTCTCCTTTCTTGTCCACAGGAATGTGGTGTGAGTTCCAGAACAGTAAATAACACTATAGAAAAGTTGACTATGTCAATAAAATGACAATGCTCATAGAGTTCATGGGGCAATGAGCATTTACCTTGTTTGATACTCTAGGACACCTTACAAGTAAAATTATTCATTAATATAGCACATTACATAATGAACAATGCTAGATGCCCCTACATCTACCACTCACAAAATAGCCACTCCCTCATGTGGCAAGTTTTAATCCACATTTTAGGAACTCACAAAGTGTTGGGAATATCGCTAATTCAAGTACTCCAAGGCTTGGCTGCATTTTTCAAGATTTAGATTATGTAGTATCATTTTTAAAGTTAGGGAGATGGTGAGTGAATTTAGTTCCTAATGACTTTCTATTTTTCTTAGTGGAATCCATTTAGGTATACGATCTGATTATTTATGTCATCAACTAACCATTATCAGAAAGTCATTGCACCACTACTTTAAGTGGCCTTTTAGATACAGAGAGCTATTAGCTTATACAGAGTAGTTTTGACTATGCAGGGGATTATGAAATTATATAACTCAGGGAAGCCATCTTTAAACCTGTGCCACAGTTCTGTACATGCTTGTAGATCAAGTTAGTTGATGACTTGATATGATTTGGATGCTGGCACGAATTGTTTAGACGTATTTCACTGGATAGTTGTGTAGCAGCATTCCTTTCTAGTATTTTTTGGCATACTTAATTCATTGAAACTACAACATTTTTGAGTCATTGCCCCAACTTCTGGCACATTAAGTCATTAAGGGAGTTGGAAACCTGATGGAATTTCTTGAATTAAAATATGCTGTGTAATAAAACATCAGAAAATGTATTTCGATTTGCAAAATATTTTTTTGAACTGGTGATCATATTTGTCCAACGTGCATCTTTTTTTTTTTTTTTTTTTTGGGTATATTCTTACTAGTAAATGGTAGAAGTATATATGTAGTGCTTCACATGCTCTCTGTATTAAGTTTCTTAAATCAAGATTAAGAAGCAGTTATGTTACACTCTGTCATTTGATATTATCTAAAATTAACAATTTTACCAATATACACAGTGACTAGGAATCTAGGATATGTTTGGTGGGTGTTTTGCCTATGTTACAAGGGAAAGAGTTCTCATATGTTTTCCTAGTTTCATGAGCAATTGTTCTTGGTTAAGACTTAACTATGATTGAACTAAAGGTGAAAATACTTCTGCAATAAATTCAATAATGTGATACTATTGAATTTAAATTGAAAATTATATTATAAAATGAAAAATGACTTCATCTTGGGGATGGATAAAATTTCTGCAGATGGTCCCCCTAATTTGTATTTTTAATTTGCTGCCTTCTCTTCATAGGTGATTTATATGCAGATTCATGGCTGACAAGGAAAGCATGCTTTGCCTGCTATGAAGTTATAACATTTTGAGTTGTATATATTATCTTTTACATTAAATGATTGATGTTACCCATAATTTGCAGCAACCGAGAGCTCTCTATGATTCTTGATACACTCTTGAAGATTTGTATTCATCAGACAGAATATTACAACGTTAGAACTTAGAACTTTCCCATATCCAGGCTGCATTTTATCTTCTCACCCTTCTTCTTGATCTCTAGACCCAACTGTGCATTCTACTATGGTTAAAAGATCTTCGTTTCATTTCGTACAATCTGACTTATAACTTATCTTTCAATTTAAGGTTTTGGAGCAGATACTATGAGTGCTAATCAAGCTTGCCAAAGATATAAAGTTGAAACATCAGCATAAATTATGTGAGTTTAGTACTGCATTTTGTTTTCGTTAGAAAGTATCTTAAGTTATCTGTAAGAACACTGTCTTGAAGGTATATATTGCGTGTGGTTCCTGGTCTTTTACCATTTTCTAGCAGATTTTTTATTCTTTTTTTATGTATTTACTAATAGGATGAGCTGCAAAAGACTTGGCTAAGCAAAAGATGTCATACCAAAATTGAGATATGACTTACCCATTGATAATTCTTGTTGCTTTTTATTTAGCTAATGGGTGTGTTCTGTTGATTTTATTTTTTGATTTCGTGGTACACTTATGCTACATGTATGAGAAATTTTTTGGAATAGTAATTACAATTAAAAGGGTTTGTTTCTTTAGGTCAACTGCTTCTTGGGAATAATCTTCTCTAAATTTCAGCATAAGCATCTACTGAGCTAAGTTTTTTGTTGTGCACCAGACTGAATTTCCAAATCTTAACCTAACAACAACAAAGTAAATATAGTGAATTAATAAAGATTACTATGATTTGGATATGTCTTGTCTCTTTTTGTGTTGAATAATATTTTTACATAGGTCGATGATAGATTTATCAGTGTTGTTTCATATGATTAGATAAATAACAAATGTTTAGCTGCTTCTACATGTTCCATGATTGTTTTTAACAACTTTGAGTTCAAGCTAGCCGGTTTTTCAGGTCTGAATTTCTCTTTATTTCTTATTTTGTGTTTTATTTCCATATGTGCAATTATGATGCATTTGTTGCTCATAGTTTCCATCTTGTATAGGTGATCTGTCTTTGAATATATAGTTTTGAATATGTTGGAAATTAAATGTAAATTAACTATCTGATTGGGTTGAATATATAGTTTTGAATAATTTATTACTCATGCTTGAAAAACATTTATGTTTTTTGGTGGCAGGGAATTATTGCATAACTAGATGTACTCATCAAATCAGACCTTCTCCCCAAGACAAACGACTTCCAAAGTGCTGGCCTGACCTTATTTATGTGCATAAAATTGTATATATTTTCGTGAGATGAACATGGGAATTATTATCCATATTTATGTGCATTGATGAACATGAGAATTATTATCCATATAATTATTATGTCCATAAAATAATATTGATGAACATGAGAATTATTATCCATATTTATGTGCATAAAATTGTATATATTTTCGTGTCTAGTCTGATCTTATTTAAGAATCATTTGTATCACATTACATCCTTGTAATTTAATATTATATTATGAAAAATATTCTTCTATTTTGAACATTTAATTGATGTTAACATATTTTATTTTCAATTACATGAAACTGTTGTGTAAACCATTCTATATACAAGTATATGTAAATTATCACCAGTCAAGGGTCAAAAATTGCAAAAATCTCCAAATATAAAATTTTGCGATGAAAAACAAATATGGAAAAAACGTCAGTAAATGTCTTTTTATTGAAAGCATAATAATGTATACAATCGTCAATAAATGTTATTTTATTGATGCATTTCAGTTTTTGTCACCAATTAAATTTATTAATGACAAGCATTATTGTATGGAAAACGTCACTAAAGACACATTTGCTGACGAAATCTTTTACTTCGTCACAAACTATTACCAACGTTTTGTTAATATTTTGTTGCAAAAAGTATGTATTCAAGGACATTATCAAGACCATGCAAAAACGCCAGTAAATGTAATATTCTGTGACGAAATATTAACTTCGTCAGTAATACCTTTCCATACGCCGCTAACCCGACGGTCTGGGTGACGTTTTTATTTCGTCAGTAAAGACATTTGGCGACGTATTTTTGTTTTTAGCAACGTTTAAAAAGCGTCGCTAAATATTAATATTCTTGTAGTATCTCCTGTGATCCGGAAGTTTTAAATGAAGCAATTTCAAGCCTTCAACATTAATGGTTGATGTACATTTTGTATTTTGTGGTTATCATTGCAAAAGTAAGGATTAGTATAGTTTGATGTACATTCTGTAGTCAATGCTTTATTTTGTGTTTATGTAGTATGGACTATGGACCAATTGTAACATGAAACTATGGTGATTAATGACTTAGTACTGTATTTTGTGCTTTTTCCTAAGCCAATGGAATAACAGAATGTAGTGGTCATAGAACTATGGTTGCTTTGAAGAAGTTAGTACTGTATGACTTGCAGGTTGTAGATCTTTGAAGAAGTTGCTTTGATTAATGACTTAGTAGTGTATTTGACACTATTACTGTATATTGCAGGTTGTAGACTTTGAAGAAATTACAAGTCTTATCCATTTCTTTGTGTTTTTTTTATCTTACATTTATGACAGATCACTAAGGGGATGTGGTTATCAAAGTGCTGCCTATATCCACAAGAGATACTCCATTTTTAAATCTTCATAATTAATCAAAAATCGGAATTTGGTTTTCGGTCGGTTATGTTGATTTCGAAAAATTGAATGTCATAACCCATTTAAAATCGATTTGTTGAACAATCAAAATTTTGAATGTCCATAACAGATTTATGAAATAACGAAAAATTTTTGAACGCAAATTTCCCAAGTGAATCGGGAGTTATATTTATGGAGTATTTAGCTTACGGGTGAGCACCGATAAGTTACGATCAATAACCGATAACTATTTTTAAATCTTCATAATTAATCAAAAATCGAAGTTTGGTTTTCGATCGGTTATGTCGATTATCGAATGTCATAACCATTTTAAATCGATTCATTGAATAATCGAAAATTTGAATGTCCATAACTGATTTATCAAAGTACGGAAAATTTTTGAACGCAAATTTCTCAAGTAAACCAGGAGTCATATTTATGGAGTATTTAGCTTACGGGTGAGCACCGGTCAGTTACGATCAATGATCGATAACTATTTTTAAATCTTCATAATTAATCAAAAATCGAAGTTTTGTTTTTGGTCAGTTATGTCGAATCTCATAACCCATTTAAAAGTGATTCATCGAATAATCGAAATTTTGAATATCCATAACTGATTTTTCAAATAACGAAAAATTTGTAACGCAAATTTATCAATTAAAACTAATAATCGATAATTAACCGAAAATACAAAAATTTTGATTGATTCGATATCGATTATTGATTTCGTCATTTTTTTCGGTAAGTATACTCACCACCAATTTAGTTCATCAATAATGGAAAATTAAAATTTAAGAACAAAATTATATTGGTTGTTTAAATAAAGAGTAGACAAGTAGGTAAAATGAATAAAAATAGTCTTATCATTTTGACTACAATAAGTACTACATAGTATAAAGTACAATAAATTAACTCAAAAGTATTAAATACACATAAGGGCAAATTTTGAAAAATAGAATGATAGTGGTGTTTAGTTTAGGAAAGTGGACAACATTATGAAACAAACAAAAAAGGAAAGTAAGACAGGTAAAATGGGACGGAGGGAGTTAGTATACTGGGGAGCAGCTGCAAATTCAGGTCTTTGAAGAGGCCCAAAGGTATTGGGATCCTGGCCTCCTTCTTCCCCATTATTGGTGGTTTGTCGCAAGTCCGGATTGTTGGGCAAGTTAGTAGTTAACCCACATTGTTCTTGTCGATGTCCATACAAGCCACATTTGAAACAAATGAGATGGATTCCTTCATATTTAATAGGGCAAGTCTTTCGGCAGAGTCTAAACTTGGCTAGCAAAGGCCTTGTTACGTCAACTTCCACACAAATCCGGGTGAATCTTCCTCTGGAAACCAGACTTGTTGCGTCGTCTATCTTAATCGAGCGACCTATTTTCCTCCTGATCTTCATTAAGAACTCTTTGTCAAAGTACTCAATAGGGAGTGAAGACAGCCTCACACAAACTAGGAGCTTCTCCGTCTTGTTCGTCATGGGGTCAAAGTTCGGTGCTCATTCTTGAACCACAAGATAGTGATCCAAGATCACTCAAGGGCCCTCAAATCTGGAAAAAATCATAGACACGCTGAGAATCAAACTTGACCAAGTATATTCATGATATAAGGCAATTGGCTCCATATGGCTTTTTGGCTTCTGAAGATTTTGCACTTTGCGCTGCAAGTAGGGGTATCCCACATTTCGTCCAAGAACTATGATAATAAGGGATCTGCCGCCACGGTTTCCTCAGTCTCGTTTTCTCTTACTATTCATTGGCCAAACCAACTCTTTCTTATTTGTTTATTTTTTTTAGTATTTTTTACTTATTTTTAAATATGATTTTTAGTGTTTAATAGTACTTTTAGTATAGTTTCTAAATATATAAATTTTGTATACTTATACTAAACGTAATATTATGAAAAATCTATCTATACTATATATAAAAAAAACAAAATCCTCCATTTTAACTTCCCGCCCAAAACAGTCCTATACTATTAAGATTTGCGTAATATTGTAAAATAGTGTAATACAATTCATAATAAAATATATTGTTTCCTACTTTCCTATTCGTACTACAATTCTGCATTAAAATTCCTATTCTAATATTATAAAATAGTGTAATACAATTCCTAATAGAAGGCGAGCTTGGCAGGCCCCGTCGTCGAAACGTTATGTTGTGCAACCGTGTGCACCATGCAAGGTGCACACGGTTCCAATTCATCATTTCTATATTATAGATTCATAATTTCTATACTATAGATTCATAATTTCTATACTGTAGATTCATAAAATCTATATTGTAGATTAATAATTTCTAAACCGTAGATTCATAATTTAAATACAATAGATTCATAATTTCTATATAGTAGATTCATAATTTCTATACTGCAGATTCATAATTTCTGTACTGTAGATTCATAATTTCTAAACTGTATAGTTATCAAATTATGAACATATAGTTTTGTGATTTGTGAATACAGAGTTCAACAATTGGGAATATAAACATCGAAAATTATGAACATAGTGTTCTGTAATTGTGAATATAGAGTTCAATAATTATGAATATGAAGTTCAAAAATTATAAATATGTAACTTTATAATTATGAACGTATAGTTTAGTAATTATGAACATAGAACAGGGTTGCACAACATAATTTGCCCCGTTGTTCTGCCAAGCCTACCATTTTGGCAGGACGGGCTAAAATGTTTATATTATTTCTCTACATTTCTCTACAGATAATAAAAGCAGTTGTGTACTTGTGTTGTCAAAAAGAAAAAAAAAGGTTCAATGGGCAGTATTTGGGAGAAGAGATCAATGTTCGAACCTCGGCAGCGGCAGTGTGGGAATTATGTCCAAAGTGGGTAGATCGGCAAATTATATCGTGCACTGCGACGTTGTTTTATTTAATGAAAAGAAACAGAATCCGTTTTACGCCGTTGCGCAAAAAATAACTCTGTTCTTCATTTTCATTTTGTATACACTGCAGTTTCAGTTCAACACAACTACAGTTTCATTTCGATATAACTACACACTCAAATATGTGAAAATGTTATTTAATTTTATTTTATATACACTATAGTTTCATTAAAACATAACTACATGATCATTTCGATTTAATTACGACTTCATTGTACAATATATACTCAAATATGTGAAATGTTATTCAGTTTCATTTTATATATACTGCAATTTCATTTCACTACAACTATAATATCATTTTGATATAACTGCAGTTTCATTTTATTTTGATAATATAAAAATAATACGTGAGGCAGTGTCGGTTTAGATACACTATAGGGTGTCACTCCGTTAACACTAACAGCGCGTCGTTTCTTTACGTTAAGAAACGGCGCCGTTTTAATACGCGGTGCATAATCAATTATGCACCGCGGTCCATGATATAACAATTGGGGCAGATTCCTTTTCCACTGAACCATTGAGTCACGGTGATTTACATCTTTTATATTCTTCCAAATATTTTATTGGGCCGGAGTGTGGGGGACCCCTAGGTTGAGATTCAACCTTTTGGAAGAAGAAAAAGAGAGAAAAAAAAAAAGCAGGTGTTTGTATTCCACATGAGCCCATTAGTCAAAGTCTAAAATACAGAGTACTCCGTATTTTTTTTTTTTTTTTTATTTTTTTTTTTGAATGCTACTAGCTCTATGACATTGTAGTATCTGTTCATATACTTTCTCAACCTACTGAAACACAAAGAGCTAATAATACCTCCACTGAGGCTCGAACTCACAACCTTCCAAATGGAAGTCCAACCCGGGTACCATTGGACCACATAGTCCTAGTCGGAGTACTCCGTATAATTTATCTTACAATATATTTATTAGTATAACCGAAGATATAATAAAAATAAAATTAAAAAAAATTCGCTGTCTCTAAATTTCCTGCGTGGAAGGTGCGCTGTCTTTTGCTCCTTCTCGCTTTCTCTCTCATAAATTTTCATTTTAAAGATCAACAAAAGACAGCTCTCAATTGTTTGCAGCAAGGAATTTTTAAGACGCATTTCGCGTTTTGCGCTCTCTCCCTCTTTCGCATCAGATCAGATCTGATATCGGAGGGTAGGGTTCGACGCCCGATCAGGTTTGATCTTGCATTGGATCAGTTGGATCTTATTTTTCTACTGTTTTTTCCCGATTCAGTTTCATTGTTTTTGCTCTGTCGTGGCATTTTCGATCTGTTTTCTTACAATTTATTGCTTGAATTTCAAGTTATCCTTGTTTTTATATAATACATATTCTAGATTCAGCTTTCTTATTGTTTAATTTTCGGTCCTGATCCTCAATTCAAATGGTTATATTATTTTTCACATTACCATGGCTTAGGCATATTTGACGCATATGAACTTGATCTAGTCTTTTATTCTGCCTTGTGAATGTTTTCCCCATTTTTATAAGGTTGCAATGCTAATTAATGAAAATCTGTTCGATATTTTGATTACTTTATTGGGTTCACATGAAAGAGCATGATGATATTTTTATCACCATCATTTTGGATTTAATTAGGAATAGAGGATGGTAGAGGAAATATTTTGTTGACAGTGGATTTGCTGAAATGTTTTCTCCACTATAATGACAACTTTGAATTGGCTTTTGCATTTATGGTTTGCCATATTGCTACTCTTCTTTGAATGCACCAACACAATCAAATTAGTAGCTAACTTGCTAAGGTGGGTTCTCCTATACCCAAATTAGCAAGTTCAGAAACCCCATCCTCCACAAAAAAAATCATAAGCATAGAATTAGATGCCTTTATATTTGTCTGTTTTCGTCACTAAGCCTTGCAGTGTGGCTGATACTTTGCAAGTTTTTCACTGATGTTATAATTTCTCATGATGCAAAGTCTGAACAAAAAATTGGTATAATGTGTTTTCAGTACAAATGATTTAAAGTAATATATACTTTTCTTTTCTTTTGTTTTTCAGTAGCACATTATTTAAAGGGATCTTCTTTGGGAGTGACCACTGACCAGATAATATAAGGTCAGAATGAAGAAGGTCTTTGATCAAACTGTGCGAGACTTGTAAGTTTGATTCACTTCTAAAATGATCTTCTTGAAGTATGCAGTAGCAAATAAGGTTTCACTAGGATGTATTTCATTTTAAAGTTATTTCAACTTTGGAAAGCTATATTATATATATATATATATATATATATATATATATATATATATATATATATATTCTGAGCATGTGTCTATATTCTTTTTATTTTGTCCTGAAAATATTGTGAAAACCTTGGTCTTTCACTCAATTTCATTCTATTGAATGTTGAGCTAGCTTAACGGGTGACACTTTGCATTTCCTATCTCTTGCAGAAAGCGGGGTGTTAACAAGAAAGTTCTTAAAGTCCCTTCAGTAGAACAAAAAGTAAGACTTCTTTTTATTTTTTTAATGTTATGAACTAGCAGCTGCTATTTTCACTGTTGAATGAGCTGCCACTTGCCAAAATCGTGTATTTATGTAACATACCATGTATGCATATATATATATATATATATATATATATATATATGAAATATGTGCTATTGTAGCCATGGGTGATTATTTGTTTTCTTTCTAGCTCTCTATGACAAGTTGTAGGTAATACATATTTCAATATTTTGATTTGGGTCATTTTTTAGATATATGCTTAGACTGTGCCTTTCCAATGATATGCTTTTTATTTGTTCATTTGTAAGATACTAACCCTACATTGATGAAGCATTAAGTAGGGAAAATAACTTAAATTTTAGAGTTTTTGTCCATGGCTTCCTCTTCAATTGTTATTTCTATTAATTTGAAAAGAAGAAAATTATGAACCACTAGATTCTTTTGAGACTTGTTGAATACATTTGGCAATGTTTTTTATGAATGAAAGCTTAAAATTCTTCCCTTGACCTTGTTACACTTTTCATTAAGTGTCTTCCTGCATTTACATAAGTGAAACCTTGTAAAAGCACTTCTTGTATCATCTGTTGTTTAGTAGGGTTGTGGTTTGACACCCTTCTACAACTAATGGTGTTCTCTTCCTTCTCTGGCTGTCTATGGTGCTATATTTAGGTGCTTGATGCTACTAGCAATGAGCCATGGGGTCCTCATGGATCACATCTTGCTGATATTGCACAAGCTTCAAGAAACTAGTAAGTTAAAAGTCACTCTTTGATAATTTTCATTCATTCAATTTTTCTTCCTTCTTGGTTTTTACTGTTTGAGAGCTTTTAATTTTTCTCAGCAATGAATACCAAATGATTATGACTGTAATTTGGAAGCGCCTCAATGACACTGGGAAAAATTGGCGGCATGTTTACAAGGTTGGGCTATATATCTTTTGTTCATCCTTCAGGAGTACATTGTGCTAACTGCTAATGCATTTTCTAGAGTATTTATTATATGTCTGCACTCTCTTTCTCTATCACACACATGTGGACAAACACTTGAGTACCCTATTAAAGGTATCAGCATCTGGAAATATTTTTGACTACTCTTCATGGTGGTACTTCTTTATATGGTCTGTTTTAGATTCAATTGGTTTTATTGATATGTATATTGTGAGTTACATAAATAGTTTGCTTCCTGAATCTGGGTAATATTTTTGACAGGGTTGGGTAGAATGTGGATGGGCTTAGATTGGGCTATTACTCCTATTAGATTAGATATAGGGTTAAATATTCCTCATGATCTTTTAAACCTAACTGATATAGGTTGTTCGATGAAGACACGACAATGGAGACGTGTTTGAAAAAGGGAATAAACATTTCTTTGATGCGTTTTAAATACTTATTAAATTCTTGTAAACAACGGTGACTTAAGAAAAGCCAGTAAAACATATGCGATTTAAAATAGAAATAAAACAATAACAATTTATTGAATTTACACTTTGAAAGTAAAAGTAATATCAGAACCGGTTTAAAAGAAAAGGCTTTGGTACTGTCTGATGCCATCAAAGCAAAACCTTGGGTTTGATAAGTTTTTATCACTCCATGTGGCAATGAGGTTGTTGATTATGGACATATGAATCCCTTGCTTGTACTAAGTGTGTGAGCAACAATAAAATTTTAGAAACAGATTGAAATCTTGCTCATCATGTCTCGTGTAGTGTCCAACACGTGCATTTTATCAATTGTGTTGGACATGGATACAATTGTCAGAAGATTTGATCTCTGTCCAATGGAGCATTTGACCCACCAGGGATTGTGGTGATTGGGGAAAATAGAATAGGGGAAGGTCAGGAGAGGGTCATATGGAGTTGAGAACAGAAGAGCAAAGGAGGGTTAAAATCCATTTCTGTCTGTTTATTAATCTTTCTTTATATTCTTTTATTTTTTTTGGAGGTAGGTTTCTGGTTCTTGTAGCTGTCCCTTGAAATTGATTTTTATGTTCATACCCATGTATTTGTGTAGTGGTGTCATTGATTTTTGGTTTCTGATAACAGATGTACTACTTCAGTACTTCCAAAGCTAATATTTAGTGATATTATACTATACAGGCTTTAACTGTTTTGGAATACTTGGTTGCCCATGGATCAGAACGTGTCATTGATGAAATCAGGGAACACTCATACCAGATCACAGTAAGTTTCATTTCCATTTATTTCACAAGTTGAATGAATACATTATGTGTTGTGGAATATGCTAGACCACTTGGGGGGTCTCATGATTTCATTGCCCATGACAGACATTGTCTGAGTTTCAATATGTTGATTCAAGTGGAAGAGATCAGGGAAGCAATGTAAGAAAGAAATCTCAGAGTCTTGTCGCTTTAGTGAATGACAAGGAAAGAATACAAGAAGTTCGTCAAAAGGCTGCTGCAAACAGGGACAAGTAAGCTTCAGCTTGAGTGTTTATAATACCAATATGTCAAGATTTACATGTTTGGACCTAAGCTGAAGCAAGAATAAGATCTTAGAATTTAAGGAATACTTATGTAGTGAGAATACAAAGTTGATTCTGAAGAATGAGTATGCCTGGATAGCTAATCATTTCAAATGACCTAAATGACATTTTTGTTTTGTAACTCTTTTTCTAGTATTGAAACAAATAAATTAGACAGGATTAGGAAATTGAATGAACCATTCATCCATTAAACTACCTGAGAAGTGTCTGAGATTTTATAAAATACCATTTACATTATACTGAAATGTAACTTCTTGTTCTTGACTCCTTTATATTGACTTTAATGTAAGTTTCATGATAACTTGTAATTTCTTTTAGATATCGGAACACATCAACGGGCAGTATGTATCGGCCTGGTTCATATTCAAACACAGGGGGGTATGGTGACAGATATGATGAAGATCGTTATGGGGGCAGGGATGATGATAGAAATGGTTATGGGAGAGAGAGAGAATGGGGTGGTAATGAAGACAGATATGGCAGGGATTCATATGGCCGTGAAGGGGATCGCTATGGTAGAGAGTATGATGAGCGTTACACCCGTGATGGATATAGGGATGATGATTATAGTGGAAGAAATCGGAACATTGATGAATATAACTCTGGTTCAAGAAGTTCTGAGAAAGAGAGAGATCATGCTTATGATGATGATGGTCAATACTCCTCCAGGTTTATCTGTCTATTCTTGGCAATGAATTTGCAGTTTTTATTTTCTACACTTTCCATTAGAAAGGACTGGATAAATTGTACTCCGTAATAATTAAGGGATTTCACTAAGAAAGTATTACAGTATTTAAAATATGTACAGTTTTTGTGTTCCATCTTAATCTTAATCTTAATAATAATAATAAAAACAATAATATAATAATAATAATAACAACAACAACAACAATAACAATAATAGTTCTTTTTTTTTTTTTTTTTAAAAAATTCTTTTAATTGACATTCATACCTATAGTTCACCTGTGGCAGTGTGGCACGTGGCTGCTTTATTTGTTTAATAAACTTCTTTCTTTTTGTCCTTGTGTTGTTAAAGTGAACTACACCTTTTGGATAGCTTAATCTCTAAGTTGAATTGATTTATGACACTTCTCATGTTAAGGATATCTTGATCTGCATGTTAAATTGATTTATGAAACTTTTAATGGTTAACTTTTATCTTTGAATTACAGAGAAAGTGGTGGCAGGGCTGAGGATCAGTCACAAGGAAGGTAATACTTCTTTTTAATCCTGTTGTACATTATGTTGTTCTCTTATTATGCAATGCTTGTTTGATACAGAGGGAGTACAACTTTAATTCATAGGCTAACTTAATTTTCTATTTTAGTGCTTCTCATGGTAGGATTGATCAGAAATACTCTGAGCAAAATCTTGGTGCTCCTCCTAGTTATGAGGAGGCCGTTGGTGCTGCACAGAGTCCTACACATATTGAAAGGTATTGCATGCTTGTAATGCATCACCTTTCTTTTTATCTCTTTACCTGTTTTCTTACCTCTTGGAAAATATAGATTAAGCCCTATTTTTTAATGTTAAAAAGGGACGGGGAAATTTCATCAGCACAGGCTCCTAAATCATCATCTCCTCATTCAAGTGCTAGTCCAAGCCAAGAAACTGCTGTGCCTGTTCCAACTCCTTCTGCTGGCTCACCACCAGCTCTGGCACCTGAAAACAAGGATATTAATAGCTTTGATGAATTTGATCCCCGAGCTGCCTTTACAGGTAGACTGCATACATCTGAAATTGATGTTTAAAATTTGTTCTGTTTAGAACTCATTATAAATTTACTGCATTTTAACTTTTGTATCTGAATGTTGGTGGTTTTGTTGGTACTTGTCTGTTATTTTGCTTGAGTTTTTAAAGTTGGATGGGTTCTGTATTTAAATGGTATTGCCCATGTGGGTTGAAGATTGAGCTTGGAGTATTGGCCAATTACTCAGCTGTTATTATGTTATGGTCCAAACTCAGGAAACTGGAAAGAAGTTTGTTTACAGCTGCCTTACTCTGATCTTCAGCCCAGGAAATTTGCACATTGGTTTTGACATCCTCCTTTGCATTTTCTGTTAGTAAATTTTGTGCTACAATGGTTAGCCATCACTCATGTTTTTCAGATTGAGTTGTTCATTGCACATGCTAATATATGAGTCTGACTATTCAATAAACTTTGCTAATGTGATCTTCATCTTACCCTACATTTTCTGTTCTTTAAGTGCTGAGCCTTGATAGAGCATTTCTGGCTCCTTAGGTACATATTGGTAGTGAAGCAATTTGATGCATGCTTATGCGGTGTCTTAGCTGTAGACTTATTGATGACAATGTGCTTATTTGCATTAGATACTGAATTTTATTTGAATATTTTTTCAACAGCTGCTCCCTCTGCCCCCACTACATCCACTGGCATTGAAATGGATCTACTTGGCTCCCTATCTGAGTCATTCTCCTCCAATGCATTAGCCCTTGTGCCTGCTGAATCAACCAATGCAACATCCAATGGTAATCCTCCTAGGACAACCAGTTCTGAACCCACATTTGCTGTATCACCAGCTGCCAATCAGGTTGGTTTTGATTTAAAATATGCTCTTATCTGTGCATTTTCGATCCTAAGCATGCTAGTTAACTTTCCCCCTCACATTTTTGTTGTCTAGTGACTAATGTTAACTTATATTTGGTCTATGAGGTGATTTTTCTATCTGTGGAATTAGTTATTAATTATATAATAATAACTTAATAAGCCAATCTCACTTGTAAGAGTGAAAGCTGTAAAAGATGGATTAAAGGAAAAATAAATAAATCAGATGACAGCAGGCCAAGAGAGAACAAGTTAACTCACAGATTTTAGATGTCCTACAAGCTATACATGAACCTTACATCCAAAGTTGGGATCTCCTTTGACAGACATGCAAACATGAAATTAAAAAGAAGAGGGGAAATATAGGAAGAGGAAGAAGGAAATAACCCACAATAACTGATCCAGTTGTAAAAGATATTTCATTATGCGAATCTTATATCCAAAATTCCTACTCATGTATTATTTACCAAGTTAAAATAATATGCTTCCTCGTGTAGGCTTTTGACGACCCTTTTGGTGATGGACCTTTCAAGGCTGTCCTATCCTCCAATGACACAGCTGCTCAACCTCATGCACCTTTTCTTACTTCCTCAATTCAAAGTCCTGACATTCCTCCACCAGCTGCCCAGAAGGTAGAGATGGTAGGTAATTTCGGAGGACCTCTTCCTGTTGCATCTTATTCACCATCGGATGCTTCCAGTGTACCACTTCATTCAACCAATCAACAATATGCACAGCATGAGTTGTCTACTTCCAACCAAGAAATTGATATACTGGCCGATATTCTCCCACCCTCTGGACCATCTCCTACTGAGTATCAAGTCCCAACCAGCCAACTTGCACCAGAGACAGTTCCACTTCAAGCTGCTCAACATAATTCACAGTTGGGTTTTCCACCTCATGCTGCTCCTGCACTTCAGACAGGTTTTGGATCTCAAAATGGCCCGACATCTTTACAGGGTTATTCTGCTCAACCTGGTCAAGCTGCAGGTGTGACAAGTTTTTCTGCTCAGCCAGGACTTCAGGCACAGACAAGTTTTCAAACTGGTCAATCTGTTCCACAAATGGGCCTTTCTTCCCAAACCAGTCAGTCTCCATCTATGACTGGCCTGGCAGGCTTTCCAGCTCCACCTGCCCAGGCACCACAGACAGGATTTATGGCACAGAGTGGTCAACCTGCATCTGTTGCTGGTTTTCCACCTCAGGGGGGCTTTCTGTCACAGGCTGGGTTTCAAGCTTCCGGAGGCCAGTCCTTGCAACAACCAAATTCTAGTTTTTATGGGGGTTACAGTACAGGTCCAATTGCCTCCATGAATCCCCATGTTTCCACTGTAGGAGTCCAAGTACCTTCACAGATGACACCTCAATCATCACAAATCCAAATAAACACTACCCCTGCTGCCATGCAGCCTATTTCTTCTGCCTCTACTGGTTCTCTCACTACTAGTTCTCAGCCAGCTAAAGACAAGTTTGAGACAAAATCTACAATTTGGGCTGATACATTGAATCGAGGACTGGTTAACTTGAACATTTCTGGACGTAAGTTCTCATCTGACATCTATTTATGTCAAATTTGTTTCAATTTTCTCCCATGTTAACTAATTATATCTTACTGTGTTTTATGTGCACAGCTAAAACAAATCCATTAGCAGATATTGGGGTTGATTTTGATGCCATAAATCGCAAGGAGAAGAGGATGGAAAAGCCCACAACCACAACAGTGATGTCAACTGTTACCATGGGCAAAGCAATGGGTTCTGGTTCTGGAATTGGTCGTGCTGGTGCTGGTGCTTTTAGGCCTCAGCAAAATCCGATTGTAGGCCCAGGCATGGGCATGGGCATGGGTGGCCCTGGGTCTGGCATGGCAATGGGTGGTCCTGGAGTAGGCATGGGCATGGGAGGTTTCAGAGGAGTAAACCAGCCAATGGGAATGGGAATGGGGATGGGGATGGGGATGGGGATGGGGATGAATAGTCAAATGAACATGGGCATGGGAATGAATATGGGTATGACACCAGGAATGCAAATGCAACAGCCTACAGGATTTCCTCCGGGATCAAACGTACCTGGAGGTTACAATCCTATGTCTGGCACCAACAATTACTATGGCCAACAGCCCTATGGTGGTGGCTACCGATAAGGTCTACCCAACCCTTTATGAAGAAAATGGAAAGATTATTCATGCTATATTATCTGAGGATGCTTCCAGAGGATGGTGTATTGGGGTTGAGAGTTATTTGACTTGGAGATTTATACTTTTTGGTATACGGGTATGTAGTATTCTATCCTAATTCTCTTCTGAGGTGGTCTTACAGTTGCTTTATGTTGTCATTTCTTGGAGTTGTAAAAGTTCTCTAGACGACACGCTGTGTTGATTTATTCTGTTCAGTGTAGCATTGATGGCAACACTGCCTCAGGTTACTTCATCTTCCCATTTGGTCTATATACACTATACATGTGCGTGTAAAATTTTGTGGCACTGTTTATTACACTTGATGCTCCCCTGAACAATAAATGTCATGATTCCATTTTTTTTTATGTTCAATATAGTTTCTTGAGGTCTAAAGATTGAATTGTCATGGGTGTTTCTTTTCATATGTCTACATGAATGTACACATTTATATTACCTAACAGCTACCTTACCTTTATGTAGAATAATGTAAAGTGCTGCTCAAAATATTTACTTATGTAGCATTGAAGCTTTTTTGTTTTGTTTTGTTTTGAATTGTGATTGTTGCTAGTTCAGTTACGTAAACATTTCATTCATTACTACACAGTGAATATGTGTATTGTGTAATTATGTGAAAATTGTCTTTAGGAAATGTACACATGGTGGTAGCGATATTTTTGCCATTTAATCGTGGTTAATAAGCCATAAATTAAAGTGTAAGAGTATTATTATAGTGAAAGACTTGCATAATTCCATGTATCTTATTTTCTTCTTCTCCCAAATGGTTGAATTCCCACCCCAAGGGCCTTCCATACCTTGGCCGATAGAGCATTTGGGAGGATGTAAATCACGGTGACTCAATGACTCAACAGACATGACTAAATATCAGCGTGCACAAGAGATCTGCCACTAAGCATATCTTGTTTTCTTCCTAATCATGGTTAAATGATACTTTTTTTCTTCTTTTCTGAATTTAATTAATATAACCAAAATAACTTTACTCTTGTTATTTTTTGGAAGGAGACAAGACTCACATGAGAGTAAATATTTAACTTTGAATTTGACATTGTACATAAGTTTGCATATGAATTGTAGTTCCTTTTAAAATTATTTCTAGAAGTTAACATTGCGTATTTTAGGAATAAGGGTCAAATATGCCACTGAACTGCACACCAAAGTGCAATTAGGTCATCGAACTCAAAAATAATATAACTGGGTCCTTAAACTACACAAAATCATGTAATTAGGTCTAAAATGACCTGTTTGACCTGAAATTGTGCTGACGTGGCGGTTACCAATTTTAAAAATAAATTTTTAATATAACTTTAAATAAATTAATTAAATTAAAAAAAAAAAAAAAAACTAGAACTGCCGTAGACTTATCGTCTCCAGCAGGCTTCGTCTCCGGCCATGGAGACGAAGGTTCGTCTCCCTAGCCATGGAGACGAAGGTCTCTTCGTCTCCATGGCCGGAGACGAAAGCTTCGTCTCCGGCCATGGAAACGAAGCCTTCGTCTCCATGGCCAGGGAGATGAAGCTTCGTCTCCTGGCCATAGAGACGAAGCTCTTCGTCTCCATGGCCGGAGACGAACCTTTCTTCTCCGGCTATGGAGACGAAAGACTGCCGGAGACGATTCGTCTCCGGCAGTTTTAGTTTTTTTTTTTTTTTTTTTTTTTTAATTATATAATTTTAATTAATTATTTTATTTTAAAATATATTTAAAAATTATTTTTAAAATTGGTAGCCTGCATCTCAGGTAAACAAGTCATTTTGAACCTAATTGCATGGTTTTGTGTAGTTCAAGGACCCAATTGCATTGTTTTTGAGTTCGATGACCTAATTGCACTTTGGTGTGCAGTTCAGTGGCCTATTTGACCCTTATTCCCGTATTTTATTATTATATCAAAATAAGATACCAAATTTTAGCTTCATTTGATGATTCTTGCCTTTATGAATTTTCAGAGACAGCTTAACAGTATTCCTAAATGCGTGATATCGTGCCAGCAAAGCAATTAGTTGACTTAAAAATCATTGATTCATTTAAAAAAAAGAAGAAGAAAAGACTATAAGCAAAACTAGTTAAAAGTCTCAGTTTCGTGGTCTTCGTAATGATACACAAAGTGAGCAACATTAGAAAATAGTGATCAAGTGGGTTAAATGTCACTAGCACATTAGTTATAGTAATAAAACTATTACTAGAATTGCACCAAAACTGGCGCAGCCATTGGAACGTGAGTGTGAAAACGAAAATAGAGGCTGCCAAAATCACACACTATATCGTGCTTCATAAGGCTCTCAATAAATATTAGGTGGCGTTTAATTGGAGACTTTTGTACCATACTGTAGATTTCGATACTCATTACCATGTTTGTTTGCTTACTTTTGTAATCAAATCCTTTAGTAATTACAAAACTTATTACCCTTTTACTCTTCTATTTTTTAACAATAGAATAAAAAATAAGGGAGAAAAATAATAAAAATAGAAAATGTCGTTGTCCATATATATATATATATATATATATATATATATATATATATATATATATTGGTTCAAATGCGGACATGCCTTCACATGTGGTCATATACCATTAGATATACATAAGCGTGTTCAGAAATGCACCACGAAAATGTACCACACCATGGTGCATTTTTGAACACGTGGTGGTGCATTCCTGCATACCTGGTGGTAACATACTGACATGACCGCACCGGAACTAGACACACACACACACACACACACACACACATATGGTCCGGTTCTAGTGTGAACCACTGCCTGGGTGTGAACTCCTATCTACCGTTTAGATGAGAGATCAAACGACCGAGATGTTTGGAGTGGTGCAGTGATATATATTTACAATGTCAAAAAAATTATAAACCACAAGATCAAGCAAGATCAAAGGTGCACAATGGTACACAAGTTCACTTGTTAACAGAGATTCACATTTGAACCTAATTATATATATATATATATATATATATATATATATATATATATATATATATATATATACACACACACACACACACACACACACACATGTATGTATATATATATTTTTATGTATTTATTTATTTGAATTATTTATTTATTTATTTTAATTCTAATTCATATTTATTATCAAACAAAGTGACTCTTCTGCTTAAACCATTACCATTATGAAGTATTTAATTCTCAGTACCATTTCGATTACAATGTTTGAACCAAATACACCCTTAATTCTTCATAATTATGCATATATAAGCAATTTAATTGTTTGATTAATATTAATGCTAAAGTGCTAAACATGATCACGTTATTGCTTTTCAAGTGAACATTCATTGCTAAATCTTACATATATAATTTTTTTAATGAAAACTATGCTAAACCCCTTTATTTACTGTCTACTAACAAATTATAATTACTTAACTTACAAGTATAAATCATATGAAGTAATAACTATATATTTAGAGTACCTTTAAATAAACGAGGATCTAATATTCTCTATTAAAAATAAAAACGTATAATTTCTATCCATTTTCAGTGTAAAATGTTATATCGTGATTTTTTCAAAAAATATGAAATAATATAAAATTGACAATTTCAAAATAGATCCTATTATAAAATCACAAGCTCAGTAACACGCATTTATAATTCAAAAACACCATTTGTGTTGATTTTGATGGAATGGCTAAGATCATAATTTTAACCACCAAAAAAATAATATATATATATATATATATATATATATATATATATATATATATATATATATAGAATATTCTGTTTGTGAAAAATTGAATTAGAGTTTAAAATTCTTTACTTTCACAATATTTGTTAATATTGTGTCAAAAGTCTACTTGTACGTGTGTACTGTGTATGTATTAATATTAAATTTCATAATTGCAACTAAGTATATTACTCAAGCTTAACGCCGACGATAACTGTACTACTGCTTCAACCTACTATTTTCTAAGTCCAAAAAAAATACAATTAAAGCTAAGAGACGTGTTTTAGTCTTGAAGTGATTGTTGAATAATTGCAAGAGGGAAAGGGTATTATGAAAATATGCAAATCTTGAAGTGATTTAGGTTGATTTGTGCATTTATTGGAATGCCTTCTCAAAGACTCTTAAACACAGTGCAATCTTTATAAGAGTCAAATTTTAATTCCGACTTTTAATTTCTTCTTCCAAAGAATCTCCAACTAAAGGCCCCCCACACTCCGACCCGACAAAGTATGTGGGAGGATGTAAATCACGATGACTCAATGGTTCAACAGTAATTCCAACTTTACAATTACATTATATTGCTGATCAATTGTTGGAAAATATGAAGTATAACTATTTCGAATCAACACACCTTTGAATTGGTGGAAAAAAAAAATCGCCTATTTAATCGATTGTTATTCATTCATATTGTGGAGTAGAGGGAAACAATGTCCGCATGAACTTAGCTTAATGGTTCAATAGGTAATATTTGGGAGAAGAGACCAATGTTTGAACCTCAACGGAATAGTGAGATTATGTTTAAAGTGGACAGATTCCTTATGCGTATTGGTATTTGACCTTGCCCGCTGAACTATTGAGTTACCGTGATTTACATCCTCCCAAATGCTATGTCGGATCAGGTGTGAGGATTCCTTAAAAGTGGGATGTTAATGTGGAATGTGTCGGAGAGTTATTGGAACTCCAAATGAATCAAATTGGTAGAATTCAAATATCTATATATCATGTTTGTACATAACTAACAACCTTTTCCTTTGCTTGCTTCCAATTTCAAAAAAAATTATTACTTCATTCATAAAACTTTTTAACTATTTAAATTTTATCATTACAAGTCTAATAACCGTTTATTCAATGCATTAATAATTGGGATTTTACTCTTCATAACAAACATTTCTCACAAAAAGTGAAATTCATCGTTGCGCTCTAGAGACCTTTACATTTCTAATATGACAAAATTTGTGAAAATGATGAATCATGATGACTTAGTAGCCTTTCCATACTGGACTGTTAAGCCTTACGTCCTTGTTCATAATTTACCATGCAAAAATTAATTGAGCTATTCGTAAGTTCTCAGGTAACAAATTAGACCTAGCAAATCTGGAATGCTGAAACATGATTGATTAGATGAAGGGGATGAAGAATTGTCGCCAACTTGTACTACACCACTACATCACCTTAATCATTGTACGATTATTTCAATTAATATATAAATATAAAGTTCAATAATTTATTTAAGATGACTATTGGTGCATGTTGCCAAGTATTCGACCCGATGCTTCCTGCAGCAACATTACCCACACGTTTTTATTTAGTATTCTTTAATTTGGTCAAACTGAGGCAGAGAAAAAAGAAAATAGGAAAACGCTGGATAGGATAAGATCGCACATATCTCCGCCATCCAATCAAGAAGAAGAAGAAGAAGTAAATATATATTGTTCTTCTTTACCAATTTAGACAACACTTTGCTCCTTAATTGGATCGATCCGATGTGAACAAGGATTAGTATGAGTATGGTACGAACTTAAAGATGTCTCCTACATTTAAGGCCCGCTCAGGATACCTCTTGGTCTCACAAAAAGAATATTGTTCTTCTTTTGTTTAGAGTTTAATATTCTCGACTTTACTATTCACGGGTTACATCAATTTTTTTTTCTTCACTTATTTTCTTTAATGTTTTTTAATGAATTATAAATATGTATTTTTTTTTTTTGGGTGAGTTTAATTGTACTTCTAATATAGTTCTAAATATATAAATTTTATTCCATATATATGTCTCATATTACCCAAGGACGGAGCCAGGAATTCTGTTGAGCGGGGGCGATGAAGCAGAGACGGATCTATAAATTTTTTCGAGTGAAGGCGAAACATGAAAACAAAAGAGATAATTTGAAGAAAAAAATAAATTACCGAAGAAAGGTATAAATATTGTTGGATATGGATGAAAAATAAAACACATCAAAATTTTATAAAAATATTCATAACAAAATATTTGAAACATAATTAATTTGATAAAATAATTTGAGTAGAGAATACATTATAAATTACACGTCTCATTATTAATTAATATAAAAAATGTTATGTGTGTGTGTGTGTTAACTAAATATTATAAAAGCCTAAGAGAAACTATAAAACTACCAACAAAGGATTCAAAACCTGGACTTTCATTGTAATAAAACATGTGTTTTGCCAACTAATCTAACTCACTTCTTGTTAAGATTCATCTCTTTTATTATACTAACACTAAAACTTGTACTATATATACATATATACATACAAAGGTTATATATGTGGTCGGGGAGGGGGAGGGGGAAGCTGCCCCCCTGCCTCCCTTTGGCTCCGTCCCTGATTTTACCTGTCATGTTTACTATTTATTAGTCAAACTAACTTTTTTTTTGATTATTTTCTTTAATTAGTATTTTTATATAATTTTTAAAATTAAAATTTTGTGCATAATAATATATGTAATCTCTAAAATTATATATTTTATATACTAATATTAACCTTAATATTATAAAAAATGAAATAGTAAATATCTTCAGTCAAGTCTTGTTAACCGAATCAGACACAAAATGAGATAGATCATAAAATGTATTGTAGAAAAATCTTATAATAATATCTTAAATAAATAAATAGAAGCCAAGCATCTTGTACTCAGATGACACCTCTTTGGCTCTCCTTTAGCGAATGTCAGGATTGAACCTCGATGGTGGGGTATTGACACTTGGGCTGCAACATATAGAGCAAGTATAAAACAAATATTAACAAAGGTCTTGTGGTCAAGCGGCATAATTGTGATAATTTCAAATAGGATGTCATAGGTTCAAACCCCACCTTAGAGTTAATAGTACTCAACAGAAAAAGATACTACCTTGCAATAGAGTCAATAGTACTCAAACAAAAAAAAAATGACATTATAATTGTATACAATAAGCTATTTTTAGGGGGTCTTTACAAGATTTGAAACTACATCACTCATTACTAAGATGAAATATAAGTACAAGAATTGTTGAGTAAGATTTCCAAAAATACACATTGCGTGATGTGATGAGGAAAGTGCATTATGCATGGTAAATGATTAGGGACACAAACCTTTTGACCGTTAGATAAGAAAATTATATTATCCCAAGTAGTAGTACGTAGCTAGCTAGTATATATTTTAGCAGCCACTAGGAAACAAGAATAGGGAGGTTAGTGAAAGTCGCAATCGTGTTGTGTAATAATCATATCCCTTTAATTTTGTCCTAAGCTACGAGGAGGACATTAAGAAAAGTCCGATGTAGATGAGGTTTAATTATAGTAACGTAGGAGTGGCTGAGGGGAGGAAAGGAGAGAGGAGAGGCTGCTGCTACTTAGACTTTATTAGGTGAGTAATGGCCAAGGGGGAAGGTTACAGCTCATATAATGTGACGGATAGAGAGAGTATTATTGTCACAAGTCAAGGTCTTTGAGGAAATAGAAAGCTCATTGTATGTAGGAATATACTATTGAGTTATTATCGTTACGTAGCTAGGTATCGTTATAAACAATTAGAAAGGAAATACTGGAATAAAAAAGTGGACTATTTTCAAAACTGATGATTAGTTAACATGTTAGAAAGTGATGAATAAAGATGAGAAGAGCAAGTTTCACATTTAGTTATTGACTATTGTGATATTATTTTATTTAGTCGTAGCGTGTTTTAATTTTACTACATTACATCTTTGACTTTCATTTACTTGTCACAATTAGTCTTCTATTTTATTTTTTTATTTTTTTATTTTTGTTTTTGAAAAGGAAGTAAGAGCTTTTATTAAATTAAACATTCAATACAAGGCGGAATTGAAGAAATCCAAACGAAGGGACCAGATTGCGAAAAGGCCGCTCTAGCTATAGCGTGAATACACCTATTCTCTGATCTAGGAACATAATTAAACGACACTACTTCAACATTTAATAAATAATAAGACAACCCCAAGAGCGGAGTTCTTTCCTTAGATTTTTTAGTCAATATGAGAGAGAATAATGAGAAAAAGGAGGGAAGGAAAAAAAAAAAAAACAAAAACAAAAAAGGCATCCAAAGAGCATGGCCTACTAGGTGTGTCCGGTGCGCCGAGCGCACACCATCCAGAAGTTTTTTTTTTTTTTTTTTTTTTTTTTTGTTTTTTTTTTGTTTTTTGTTTTTGTTTTTATAATCTTTGTGGGACCCACAAAAAACCTTCACTCTTGCAAATCAAAATTTTTTTTCTCTGATCTGGTCTCTTTTCTTCCCTCAACCTCACTCTCTTCCAAACTAGCAAAAGAATTCTTAAAAAATTACCGTTACGTTGGAGATGCTCTAAAGAGGGCTCTAATATTGAATTTCATCATTCAAGTCTCTTTTTCTAATATGTAGTTTCTCTCTTTCGTAAACTCTTTTATTTATTGAAGGATAAAATTATTACATGTTAGCCATTTTTATTAAACTGTTAATGACAAAAATTTAAATGGATGACTAATTGCATCAAATCAATGGAAACTAAGGATATAATGAAACAAAATTAAAATAATAGAATGAAGTGTGATAATGTTAGGATAATTGATAATTAAAATTTGAATTTGCTCAAATGAGAATATGTGTGGTACAATTTCACATCATAATAGTGATACATTAGGGTAGCATATATTCCGTTTATGTAAAATATTATCAAAGGTAGTTATTGACTTATTGTAATTATAATTGAAATTTTAGTGAAAATGATAATTTTTGTTTTGTTTTGTTTTTTTTTTTTTTTGTTTTTTTTTTTTTTTTGTTTTTCGTTTTTTAAGTGACGAGGAAAACATGCATTCACTATTCGAGGGTGTATACTAGGTAAACTAATAAACCAGCCTAGGTTGCCTATAGGCCATAGTTAACCGACTCAAACAAAGAAGATCAATAGACCACCACATAGAGTCGAACTTGAAATCGTGTGATTACTATGTCAATAAATTGATCAACTTGCTAGGTTGCCCCTTGAAATATATGCTACCCTAATGTATCACTATTATGATGTGAAATTTTACCACATATTCTTTAGTTATATTTCTTGTAAGTATATTAGACTAAATTAGTTTTTGAGGACACTTAAGTGATATTTATGGCCTCTAACTCTCTGAGTATTAAAGAAGTAACAGTGAACAATTATAATTTGAAGCAAAGTGAAAAATTATAATTTGAAACTTTCTTGAGTCCCAAAACTGTTATATAGCTATTAATGTTGTTTCTTCATAGTAATTCTATTGTAAATTACCAAATTGGTTCATTGAACTCGGGACTTATGTGTCAATCTTGGGACTAAAAATGAAAATACCAATAATTAATAATTGAGAGACTATGAATGTTATTTTCAAATTTTAATAATTATATTTATTGAGCATTTATCATTTAAATAAAATACTTGTAATTATAATTAAGTTATTTTTTTTAAAATGAAGTTATTTTTTCATTGTAAAGAAAAAAACTCACATTACATTTTTTTTTTGAATACTACTGACTCTGTTACAATGCAGTATCTATTCATAACTACTTTTCTCAACCTACTGAAACACAAAGAGTCAATATCGCCCATACTGAGACTCGAATCCATGACCTCTCATATGGAAGGCTCTAACTAACACTCATTTAAATAATTGAGAGAGCTATTATTGGATGTTATTTAAAAATTTTCATTAACTTAAATTAAAGTTGAATGATTGTTTAAAAAGAACAAAAGTTAAATATTCGCCTAAGGCATAGGTTAATATTTGCTATGCACTTATTAATGTATCGATAAAGATTATTGTTGAAGATTTTTTATTTAAAAATAATTAAAAGAGAAAAAAAAAATTAATTGTAAAGAAGTCTAAAACAATAGATTCTGTTGTCCTGCAACGGTGTAAACACTGGTTCAGTTCCGGCATACGCCAAATTACAAAATCTGAGTTTCAAGTGCATGTCTCATGTCTGGCCCATTGCTCCCAACTAACCACTAACCCCCAACCCCACCCCTCCTTATACTATGGACCAGGGTTCACATTTAACCCAGATACATGTGTATATATCTTATATTGTGAGCTTTTGTATATGTGTTATGAAATTCTGTTACCTTAAAAGTATGAATTCTGTATATGAAATAAATTAGTAATTGTGTCTTATGTTATGAATTTACGTGTTTTGTGTTGGAAAATTCTGTGCTTATGAACACAAATTATGTACCTAAATAAGATTTGAAAAATAAGTATATATATAATATGTGTATGTGTCTTTTGTCGTGATTTTTTTGTCTTTGTGTTATAAAATTCTGACCTTACGAGTATGAACTCTGTACCTCATCGTTTTGATCCAGAGTCTATAATTCTATGTGAACCCTAGTCCATGTTTAAAATGAAAATATCTATTTTTTTCTCCTAATTTCCCCTTCTAACATACACTAGTTAATTGGATTATTTATTATTTGATTACAAGTAGGTTGGGACCATTGGGTCAACCACACTCGATGTGATTAAGGAATATTAACAACATTTGCTCGCACGGATTTAGCTTATTGGTTCAGTAGATAATATTTGGGAGAAGAGATCAAAGTTTAAAATTTGACAACGACAGTCACTGCTGAAAATTATTGAATTTCCGACCACCTGAAAGTGATCTTAAATCAAGTTAAAAGCAAAAAGTGGTCGAAAATAACAACAAAGGTTTTTCCGGATACTAAAAGTGGTCGGAACAAGCTAGGATTGGAATGGAAACCAGAAGCACGACTGGGGTCTTCGTTCGACTTGATTTAAGATCACTTTCAGGTGGTCGAAAATTTCATAATTTCCAGTAGTGAGTGTCAGGATTTACATCCTCCCAAATGTTCAGTCGAGCCCGCGCACCCTTAGAGTTGGGAATTCAACCTTTGGGAGAATAATATAAACCACATTAGGAGGAATTACTCAATTATGTAAGTTTGTTACGTTGTTTTACTCCATATATTTTTTACTGTTTTAGAATAAACCTCTATTGTTACCAAAAATGAAAATAATAATAATAAAGAAAAGAGTTTGTCATTTTTACCCCTCGAACAATGGAACTGTAAGCCTGTATTATATTGCAATTTGCCTCATATTCCATGTCTAATTGCTAATTATTTTTGGGAGTAAGAATCACATGTCAATGTATTATTGGTGTCGTTGTTGCTAATAGAGGTTTATTGTTTTATATTAGGGAAAATGGCACTTCTTCCCCTTAAGTTATATACTTATAGCACTTTTTCCCCCTGAATTATTCAAGTGGCTGTTTTTCCCCTGAAATGTTAAATAGACATATTTACCCTTAAAATAAATATTTTATTTATTTTCCTTCTCCAACAAATTATGACCATAATTTGGTTCAAACCAAACAAACACTATAGCAACCAAACCGAAATATTCCAATTACAATTTAGAATCGAAACTCGATATTTAGAGTTTATTAAAATCGCGAACCGGAATGGACGGTTCATGTTCCGAACTGAAAAAATAAAATTCATTTATTTTTGAATTTAGAATATTTAAAATAAAAAATAAAATTTTAAAATAAAGACGGTTCAAAATCGCGAACCTGATCCAGAACCGCCGATTCACGGTTCAAGATCCAATTTTTTTGATTCATAATTTTAATAAATTGAAATCCAAATATTAGGTTCTAGATCTGAATCATAACCGGAAACTTTTAATTCAATTGCTATAGTGTTCGGTTCAGTTTGATCCGAACCGTGGTCATCCCTACGTATACGCGATAATTTGTTGGAGAAGTAAAATAAATAAAATGTTTACTTTAAGGGTAGAAATGTCAATTTAATATATCAGGGAGAAAAACCACCACTTTTAGAATAATTGAGGGGGCTAATGTGCTTACCTAAATAATTGAGGGGGAAAAAGGGCTATAAGTATATAACTCAGGGGGAAAATGTGCCATTTTCCCTTTATATTATATTGTTCAATGAATAAAAATAATGACTTTTATTTAATAATTAATAAATTAAAGTAAAGTGTATTTTGTAACAGTTTGAAGATATAAATTAATAAGATTATAGTTACATAATTAAGAATTTAAAAGTACATCTTCTCCCTTTCTAAAAAAAAAAAAAAAAAAAGAGTACATCTTCTCCCTTTCTAAAAAATATAATTATTTTAGCTGTCTCCTTTATTTATAAACCACGATTTGATCTTAACATAGAGAAGAAAATGGCAATTTTTTTTTTTAAAAAAATATATATATTTTCGATGGTGATTGTCACCTGCTCCATCCATATTGTTATACTAATTTGGAAGAAGGGTTTCTCCTACCCATCACATGTCTTCAACTACTCTTTCTTCAATAACAATTTCCACTTGTTCACAATCAAACAATCCCCAAACAAATAATCTTATCGATCTCATCTTTATGTCTTTTTATTTTTTTTTATTAATTATTAATTATTAATTATTAATTATTATTATTATTAGATATATTGGAGATGGACCTGGAACAAACCGGCCCGCGGAGCAGAGTAAGACGGGTCCAGTTGAACCCGAGGCCCCGAGGTCGAATCCTGTGCTCGGCCTCGGCCTTAGCCTGGGCCTCGGTGTAGGGCTCAGTTTGGCCCCAGGCGGGGCCCGGCCACAAGACTGGGCGCGGTCCAAGTAGTTGCAACTAACTCATTCTTTTTAGGGGTGCGGTTAGGAGACTCTTGACCTCTTGTGTATAAATACAAGTGTAGTTGTCTTGTTAAGACATATCATCATCATCATCTTTGTTGTCCAAAGACATATTCGGTTGTAATCATCTTACAACATTCGTTAATACAAGATTTGTCCCTGTGACACACATTCATTGTCTTTTCATATTATTGTTCGTTTACTTGTCCTATTCTTTAATTATCGAGTTTGTTAATTCATCGGGCCACCTAGATTAATTAAATCTATCAATTATTATTATTATTATTATTATTATTATTATTATTATTATTATTATTATTATTATTATTATTATTATTATTATTATTATTATTATTATCCATGTGGCATTGTTTTGGAATCTTTGAATTGTAACGTTCACATTTATTAATTTATTATAATAATTAATTTACTTTAGCGATTTGTTTAAGTTTTTTATACGACTCTCACCGCCGTATGATGATGACATTTTGTTGTGTCTTTTAGTTTCCATGACTCCATGAGATGCATTTGATTGTCTTTATTAATCAGACAAATTTTTTAATTTTCTTAAAAAAATTAAAAAATGCATTTATTTTTAAATCACTCTAATTTTAAAATTGGGAATATGAAGAATGAAAAATTGAAGAAATTAACATAATAGAAAGGAAATTGGAAGATTGAAGTAAGCTCAACTAAAATATTTCACGTGATTCTAAAAAGGTATTAGTGTATTACGTCCAACACATTTCATTGGAGATAAAAGTTTTTTTTTTTTTTTTTTTTGAGTGAGAAGGAAGACCCCAAACACATTCCGAAGGTGTGCACTAAGTAAATTCCGCCCATAACTAACTTAGGTTGTCCATAACTGACCAACTGAAACCAATAAAGTCAATGGCCACTTCCGTTAAGAGTCAAATTTGTAACCTTATGACTACTACTAAGTCAACACTCTGACCAACTAGATTGAGGTTGCCATTAATAAAAGTGTTTTAGTAGAATTTCACAAGAAAGAAATTATATGCTATACAATTTTAATTAACTTAATTTCTTTTTAGAAGATGAATTGATGTGTGTTATGTTAGTAAATAATAAAAAGGAGAAGTAAATAATAGAAAGTAATAAAGGTAAACCTACGTAGTCGAGAATAAGTGATTGAGGTTGACAACATTGTCTCTTAAGATAATTTTGGGAATAATTTAAATTCAAAGGAAATTATGGTTTTTGGAAATGTTTGTCTACTTTTGAACAAGGTTTGAAGTTTAGACAACTCTACCATATATATTCATCGTCGTGCTATCAGCTTGCGTAGGCCTAGAGTGATGGGATCCGCAATTGAATAGAGATATGATATATCTACCAAAGACAAGCAATATCACATCTGAAATTTTAGTTTGTGTTTTCATATCTCAAGGGGCCTACATTTGATTTTTTTCTTTAAAATATTATAAGCTTATCCTTCTCCAAAGAAAATATAACATGTAAATATTTAGTTTGAAGACAATGAATGTCTAATTTGGAATTAATTCTTGGTGTGCCCTGGCGACGTGTGCACTCATGCACAATATCATGTGCACTACTGTAGAATGCCATCAAAATTGTGTGCACACACGCCACACGCAATACTCATATATTACACTATGCACACATTTACATGGAAATGCACACATACATATCATGTACCACTACAAGCAAATATATGTACTGTAGTGCACAATTTACAATGCACGCGCGCGCACACACACACATATAGACTAGTCTTTTCTTTACGTGATGCGCAAAAATATATGCTTAATGTTTATATTTTAAAAAATAAATAACAAATTTTTACTAATTAAAATATAAATGAAATAAAATTATTTATTATATTAATTGAATATATAATGTCTACAAATATTATTATCATTAAAAAATATAAGAAAAGATATGGTGGATGCATGTGCATGGTAAAAGTAATGAAAAAGATAACGGAAGTTATAATAGTAAGGGTATTTTTGTCAAAAATATTATATAGTACAACTCTAAAAGCACCATGTTCAAAATGGTTAGCACTAAAAACATGGACATAAATTAGGGATATAACTTTGATTGAGACTTATTATGTTTTTAGATAAATGATCAAGTGAAAAAGAAGCTGGAAAATAGGATGTAATCTCATCCATTGATTCAGATCATATCAACGTCCAGAATGAAGCAATTTAAAAAAAAAACGTTGTGGCATTATGGTAATTTTGTGTAAGTTAGTTATTTTTGCTTCTTCCAGACCTTCCAGTGTACATTGTTGTGCCTTAGTTCGTAGGTTATATGTGTTTTTTTTTTTTTTGAATGCTACTGGCTGCCTTAGTTCGTAGGTTATATATATATATATATATATATATATATATATATATATATATATATATATATATATATATATATATATATATATATATATATATACTAGTTTTTTACGCGCATTGCGCGATTGGGATAATGCCCAATGTTTTTTTTTTTTTTTTTTTTTTTTTTTTTTTTTTTTTTTTTAATAAGTACTTTAAAGTATATCAAGACAAGATTATATTGAAATTATTCATGCACAGATAATTGACTGTTAAATTTGCGTATTTAAATAGGCAATTCTAAGTTTACAAATGCAAGATAATATAGTCAACATTGATTATAATTGTCAATAAAATAATTGTATAGGTATGGTTGAAACTAAATACGGGATATAAGGGAGAGCAAATAAAAATTAGGGCATAAAATATTAAATATATACTAATATTGAAGAGCTAAATGGTGGTTATCAAATAAGGACATTGCGAGATAGTTTCCCACTTTAATTTGTTGTGTGATTTGAATATCTTTGTGTCAATAAATCTCTGAAGTAGTTAATATGATTGGCTTAATTATATATATATTTTTATTTTTTAAAAACAATTATTATTATTATTATTATTATTATTATTATTATTATTATTATTATTATTATTATTATTATTATTATTATTATTATTATTATTATTATTATTATTATTATTATTATTATTATTATTATTATTATACCATTAAGTCATTTTACATGTTAATCTAAACAACTAATTTTTACATTAGAGAAATATAAAGACAATATAACTAATAAAATTATTTCTCTTAATTAATTTATTGATAATGAATAATTTTTTTTTTTAATAAAGACATTGTAGGGACAATTTAACGAATATAAGAAATTGATGAAATTGAATGTAAAAAATTTTTATATTGGAGAAAAATAAATACAATATAACTAATAAAATTATTTTTCTTATTTAATTTATTGATAATGAATAATTTTTTTTTTTTTGAATAAAGACATTGTAGACACATAATTCTAAATTAAAGAAATGCATATGTATTTTTTTTTTGTTGTAGCTACTAAATTATTATTTATAATTTAATATGAGTAAATTAGAGTACTAATTATGCCAACTTTGATTGGGATGGGGTTCGAACCTAAGACCTTTCTTATTAAAATCAATGAGTAAGTTAACAGTGAACTAACAGAAATTAATGGAAAAGATAATATTTAACGGAAAAGTTAACGGATAATCATATTCATTAAGGATAAATTAGGAAATCTTAAAGAAAAAATTAAAATCTGATCAATCTGAGCCATTCATTTGAATAAAAAATTTGACCGCCATTTTTTCTACCCATTATAGACCTAACTCTCTTGGGCTCTTATTAGTATAGTAGATGTAGTATCTGTTCCAACTGAAACACAAAGAACCAATAATGCCTCCACTAAGGCTCGAACTCACAACCTTCCAAATGAAAGTCCAACCCGGGTCCCATTAGACCACATAATCTTGGTATATATATAAATACCAGCAAGTGCATCCACTTATACACAACCATGCACCCATCAAATCCATTACTTTATAACACAACTTTGCAAGAAACTGTGACCTACACTTGAACATACGATTGCCGCTCAATAAAACTGTGTACACATAAATCTCAGCACATGCACCCATTTATTCACAAAGCATGCACACAAAAAACTCATTACTTTATACCGCAACCTTGCAACTAACCAATTCTTGGATTCACACTACAAATGCCACTTACTAAACTTGTGCACACATAAATTCCAGCAAATGCATCCACTTACCAACAACAATAAAAATAGGAATAAAATGACCACATCAAACCCATTACTTTACGCACACATCAAATGTCATTCGACTTAAATTCGAAAATAAGAAATGGACTTAATATGCAAAAAAAAAAAAAGAAAAAAAAAGGACACTATGCCAACTCCAGAAAATTCCTTTAATTTCAATCCATACTCTTGAAAGATTAGAACAATGTCCAGCAATGATACTTTATACCATGGTCTGATGTTCAACATTTAAACAGAACAATTTTAGCTATTGAGAATTAGTCTTTACCATCATAACAAAGGATTTGTCTTAGGACATCACAAAATAGTATACATTTTACAAGAAAAAAATAAAATTCAAGTACTCAAGAAGTCTCATATATGCTACTGAATATCAGAACCATAATTAAAAGCCCCCAAAATGGAAACTCAAACATGAAAATCTGCAAAAGAAAAACTGTGGTTTAGACCCAAGCTATTTTATTATTGTGCTTTGTCCAATTTCAGCATTCTACATCTAAATTCAGCATTCTACATCCACGAGGGAAGTGATAAAACAAGCTGTTAGTATACTCATACTAGAACCACAATCTATAAACCCCTTCTATTTCCGCCTCACCCGCTCCCCGTGAACCACCGTACGCAACCCCCAATTAATCGCAGGAAATCGAACCACCGTGTACCACCGCCCCAGCCCCGCGCAACACACCGTACACAAAAAATGAGCAAAAAATTGCAAGGTAGAGAAAGGGGGAAAAATAGCTGGACCTACAGCTCTAGAAGGTGGACCCCGACGCTTTGCTCCACCGCGAACCCCGCCAGCGACCATCGTCCGTGCAGTTGATGACGAACCCTTTCGATGGCGTGGAAAGCGTTGGAAGACGCAAGGTCACGACAGAGAGAGAGACCGTCCGTGAAACTCTTCTTCCAAACAGTCCGTGAAATTCGAAATTACGGATGGTAATAGAATTACAGTAGGATTAGAACTGATTAACCCAAAACACAAAACCCCCAAAATACACCCTTAACATAAAACAGGCAACCGGTTTAATAAAACACGCATCAAAGCAGAGATTAAATCCTGGCCATCCAATCTTAAAATCCAACGATCCCAACAAATTCATACGTTTGTATTTTAAGGACTGTTTTTATTTGAATCTAATCCTATATATATATATATATATATATATATATATATATATATATATATATATATATATATATATATATATATATATATATATATATATATATAAATTTTAAAAAACATTTGATCTTGATTGAATCACTAATTACTAATTTTAGTTGAATATTGTGATCATTTATGATTGGGAAAATAGCACTTTCTCTCCCTGAGTTATATACTTATAGCACTTTTCCCCCCTGAATTATTCAAGTGGCTGTTTTCCCCCCCTGAAATGTTAAATTGACATATTTACCCTTAAAATAAATAGAGCAAATTACACTTTTTGTCCTATGACTATAGGAGGCGTGTTAATTTTGGTACGTGACTTTTAAAACTAACAATTTAGTCCTTTAACTATGATTTTTTTAGCAGATTTGATCCTTCTGGCCAAATTACCGGTAAAAATTGGCCGGAAAAATGTAAACTTTTTAAAAAATTTTATTTATGGGGGCAAAACGGTCATTTTAAGTTGTAAAAAAAGAAAAATTATTTGTTATCACTGTTACACTCTGTGTTACGCCAGCCGACGGATAGGAAGTCCAGTTCGACAGCTCGAACTTGAGACAAGCAATGATGAGTCGCGCCATGTCACCAGTTTCTAGAAACACAGAGCGTAACAGCAATCGCGATGGCTCGTGGAAATCATCTCACAATTTTGAATATAGAAACTCGTCGACGTCGGTGAAAATCATCCATGTACACGAGCTATTAGCGTAAAATGATCGGTTTTCCCCCAAGAATAAAAACTTTAAAAGGTTTACATTTTCCGGCCAATTTTCACCGGTGATTTGGCCGGAAGGACCAAATCTGCTAAAAAAATCATAGTTAAAGGACTAAATTGTTAATTTTAAAAGTCACGTACCAAAACTAACACGCTCCCTATAGTCATAGGACCAAAAGTGTAATTTGCTCAAATAAATATTTCATTTATTTTTCTTTTCCAACAAATTATGACCACGATTTGGTTCATATTGAACAGACACTATAGCAACCAAACAAAATATTCTAATTACAATTTAGAATCAAAACCCGATATTTAGAGTTTATTAAAATCGCAAAGCAGAACAGTCAGTTCATGTTCTGAACTGAAAAAAATAAAATACATTTATTGTTGAATTTAGATTACTTTAAAATAAAGACGGTTCAAAATCGCAAACCGGATCCAGAACCGCCGGTTCACGGTTCAGGATCCAGTTTTTTCGATTCATAATTTTAATAAACTGAAATCTAAATATTGGGTTCTAGATCTGAATCGTAACCGGAAACATTCAATTCGATTGCTATAGTGTCCGGTTCATCCCTACGTATAGGCAATAATTTGTTGAAGATGAAAAATAAATAAAATGTTTACTTTAAGGGTAGAAGTGTCAATTTAATATATCAAGGGGGAAAACAATCACTTTTAGAATAATTGAGGGGGCTAATGTGCTTACATGAATAATTGAGGGGAAAATTGTGCTATTAACATATAATTCAGGGGGAAAAAGTGTCATTTTCCCTTTATGATTTATGTTGAAGATCGTGCATTAAATTTAGTCTTTTCAATAATTATTTCGTATTTTCTACCTTACCATGTACATTTCTGCCTATCTAGAGTTCCAGTGCACATTGTTCATTCTTCTAGAGCACATTGTTGTGCCTTCAACTATTAAACCTTACCATACACATTTTTGTCTTTCTAGAGTTCCACTGCATATTTTCCTTTCTTCCAGAGCACATTGTTGTGCCTTCAACCTTTAAGATCGTATGTGTTATATATATATATATATATATATATATATATATATATATATATATATATATATATATATATATATACATATATATATATATATATATATATATATATATGAAGAGCATTTGATCTTGAATGAATCACTAATTAATAATTTTAGTTGAATATTGTGATCTTTTTTTATTCGTGTTAAAAATCATGTATTAAATTTAGTCTTTTCAATAGTTGTATATTTTGGTGCTTTACAGTGCACATTTTTGTCTTCCAGTGCACATTGTTATGTCTTCCGGAGCACATTGTTGTGCCTTCCAGTGCACATTGTTGTGGATCGCGTGTGGCGATTTTTTTTTTTTTTTTTTAAATGAGCTTGTGAATGGCTGAGATGAAACCGTACATTTCACCTGTGGTTTCTTTTGCACTTGAACCCTTTCATATATTGGGTATTGGGGCATGATCTTGTGTAGGCCTAGAGTTGTCAATGCGGGCTGGCGGGGCGGGCTAAAAAGCCCGCCAAGAATACGGGCCTAGGTAGGGGCAGCCCGCCCCGCCCCCCTTAGGCCCGCGGGCCCCCGCCAAAGCCCGCCTGTTTTTTTTTTTTTTTTTTTTTATCATGTGTCCCTAAATTCTAAACTCTAATGTGACTATGTTAACAACTTAATTGCTATCTACTTAAAACACTTATTCATAAAAAAAAAAAACATAAATTCGTTCATCACGTCACGACAACAATGACACCAATAGGGGTAAGTATAATTACCGAAAAACCGATAACCAATAATCGAACCAATCGATAATTTCAGTTATCGATTATAAGGCAAAAAAAAATTTGATTATTCGGCTATTCGGTTATGAAGGTGTAATAACCGCGATCACCGAATAACCGACACTATTATTTATATTATTATATATATATATATATATATATATATATATATATATATATATATATATATATATATATATATATATATATATATATATATATAACTAAAAAAATGGCGGGCTAGCCCGCCAACCCGTCAGCCCGCCCCGCCAAGCCCGCGGGCTAGGCGGGGCGGGCAAAAATGTCCGTTTTTAAAACGGGCTTCAAAAACACGAGCCCACCCCGTCTTTTTGGCGGGCGGGGCGAGAAAGCCTGGCGGGCTAAGCCCATTTTGATGGCTCTGTGTGCAGTTATTGCTTCCCGTGCGGTCGTGCCGACATGCCAGAGCCGTATGATGATCTGAGCTCAAACGAATGGAAATCAATGAAGAGGAGAAAATAAATTGTGGTTATTTTGTAATTTCATGTAACATGTATATTTCGGTGGTGCAGTACGTGTTAACGAATGGAAATCAATGAAGAGGAGAAAATAAGTTGTGGCAATTTCATAATTTCACGCAACATGTATATTTTGGCGGTGCAATACATGTTAGTGTGCAGTATGAATGGAAATCAATGAAGAGGAGAAAATAAGTTGTGGCAATTTCGTAATTTCATGCAACATGTATTTTTGGCGGTGCAATACATGTTAGTGTGTGGTACGAATGGAAATCAATGAAGAGGAGAAAATAAATTGTGGCAATTTCGTAATTTCATGCAACATGTATATTTCGGTGGTGCAATACATATTAGTGTGTGGTACGAATGGAAATCAATGAAGAGGAGAAAATAAATTGTGGCAATTTCGTAATTTCATGCAACATGTATATTTCGGTGGTGCAATACGTGTTAACGAATGGGAATCAATGAAGAGGAGAAAATAAATTGTGGCAATTTCGTAATTTCATGCAACATGTATATTTCGGTGGTGCAATACGTGTTAACGAATGAGAATCAATGAAGAGGAGAAAATAAGTTGTGGCAATTTCATAATTTGACATGTTAGTATGTGGTGCACTTGATCTGTAATAGAGAGTAGTGCAACACGACTCTTACAAAGGAATAAGGGGATACCCCAAATCTACGCTTACACCAATGCTCAAACCCTAAACCTCCTAGGTAAGAAAACAATCGGATACCAATGGACCACAAAGACCTTAGTACCCAACTAGTCTATATATATATATATATATATATATATATATATATATAAACAAGTGAACAACAGAGCACTCTAAAAAATAAAAAAGAATTGTTCGAAATGTCGAATGTTGTTGGCAAAACTGACCGGAAACCCGGCGACTGGCAGACAGCAGTCCCGGCCCCATATGTATGATTGTACAAACAATGAATGTATCCTCCATTAGTGGGGAATTTATGAATTTCAGATAACGGGTGAGTGTCACATCCAACTTATAATAATTTTGATTTTAGTACACACAGATATGCAAAAATTTCAATGCTCGTGACCCGTCGTGTGTTATAAATATGTGTACTGTCCAGGAAAAAGTATTTAAATATTTGTCCATATATCTCAATCAGCCACATAAAATAGTAAATAATCCAACCAAACATTTCACGACATTAATTACTGTAATAAGGTAACTAATGGAAATATAGTTTCTAAACTTAATTAGGTCCTACAGCAATCAAAGATAAGTTCAAGACTAATTAAAGTATGACACGGCAGTGCGTGAGCAATCTCTCAAAGTGAGGGGCTCCTTGTGCTCAGTAAGCACATGTTTAGTTTTTGTGTTCATCTGAGTTATCATGATTTACATCATCTTAGATGCTCTGTTGAATCGGTGCCTGAGGGGCCATTGGGGTTGGGGATTAAACCTTTTGGAAACAACAAGAATAATTAAAGTATGTGAATCACTGCCAATTACTATGTAGTATAATAACACTTTATTACTATTCCAAATGAGTAATCACTATGTAGTATGTATTGTGATGACACTTTATCACTATTCCAAATAAATGATTACATGATAAAAAAAGCATGGAAATCACTATAAGCTCAACAAATTTTACTTTTGGAAGATGTTTAATTCTTGTTATCTAACATATTTTTTTTAAAGTAATGTAACATTAGAATATATATATATATATATATATATATATATATATATATATAGAATAAAGTTCAAATGCGGCGGGGTCTTCCCGTGCGGCGGTGCGACGAAATTTCAGAATACACCAACAGTGTTAACAATATGCACCAACAATGTAATAAAAGCACACCACAATGAAATGCAATAAAACATCACAAAATACACAACAGACTCAAAAAAAAATACACCATATAACTCACCACCCCCAATGGTGTATGTCCGAACAGTGTATGGTGTTTTTACTCACACCTAATGGTGTGTGTTTGGTGATGCAGGGCTCTGTTTACTCTGTTTTGTGCTCTGTATTTTCCTAACGTTGATAGTGCATATTTGTTGAACTATTGGTGTTGCCGCACCGTAAGAAATCGCCGCAAGACACTGCCACACCTGAACTCGCCTATATATATATATATATATATATATATATATATATATATATAATAGGCGTTCAATTACCTTTATGTTACATTTCAAAGGAATATTACTTGTGTACGTGTCACATTAATATGCTATCTTCACTTCTCTAAAGTTTTGCAAGAGTATAAAAACTATATTATACTCTCATGCCTCATTTTATCTGTCATACTTACTATTTATTGGTCAAACTAATTTCTTCTTTGTTTATTTTCTTTAGTATTTTTTACTCATTTTTAAATTTAATTTTTTGTGTTTGATAGTACTTTTAGTGTAATTTTTAAATATATAAATTGTGTATACTAACATTAAACTTAATACTATGAAAATTTAAATTAAAAATAACTCAAGACAAACCTCGGTAATCGAACCAGACACATATAATGGGACGGAGGGAGTAACATTGTTTTTTCTACTTTGCCCTTCAAAAAGATCCTACTAAAAGAAGAGAAGCATGATACTGGGATAACCCTAGCAAAGATGACTAATGATACAAACTTGTAATTGTAAGATCACAAGTTCAAATTCTAGCTTTCTTGATTTGAGTCGGTCAACTATAGGTCTAAACTGGTAACAGAATTTACTTAATACATATCCTCAGATAGTAACTATGACTCTCTGAGTTTCCTTCGTCACCCGATACGGAAAGCATGGTATAAGATTCCTCGAAACAAGCGCTTCACAGAAAACATCATCACACATTTAATGACAAGTAGTACACATTTTTCTCAATAAAGTTTCGTAAAATGTGAGTACATACTACTTCTTTTTTTTTTTTTTTTTTTTTTTTTTTTTTTTTTTTTTTTGAGGATAGTACATAATATATTTTGTGTTTTAACCATAACACTTAAAAAATTAATTAATCAATCAACAAATGTTTATTACACTAATAATTGAAACGATAGAAACGTACATGTAACACGAGAGAAGTTTATTTGAAATATAATTAATTATTTTTTGCCTATGAACTTTCAAGTAAAGTTCAGTAGACTAATAATTGGATGGTGATGAAGTATGATGAGTATCTTTTGCTTAATTAGTCACGACAATTGAAACGTTTATTAATTAATTAGGTAGTGTAATTGTGGAATGGATTGAAAAAAAACATATCATCTTTGACGTTTTTTTCTTAAATTAAATTTTTAAAGAAAAAATTGAAATTGAATTGCGTAAGGCATGTGGGAGTGAAGAAAAGCAGGTTGCGTATGTAGACTAAAAAACAATTCAAAGTCCAAAGAAGAGAATACATATATTAGCTAAGCATTTTCCAACAAAGTGTGTCCTCACTCCTCACATGGTATAAAGTTAAAAAAATAAAAAATAAAAAAACAACTTTTGGGAAAAATAAAGTTAACTTTTACTTTGAGAAGGTATGCAATTATTAAAGCAATCGATTATTCTGTGTATTGTCATCAAAAGTAAAAATTTACATTGTTACAAGGTTGAATCCCAACTCGAAGCTAAGGGCCCCACGTCTCAGTCTGACAGAGCATCTGAGAGAATATAAATAATGGTAACTTGGTTGAACACAGAGACTAAACCTTTACTTTGAGAGATTGCTCCACACTGTCGCTGGTGAGACTCGATCCCGAATCATTGTTTAAAGTAAAAGTTAACATGTAGTAAGTATTGAGAGAGCTTTTGAAAATAAATAATTTCTTTTAAATTCAATTTAGAAAAATATGTGCCAACATTATGTCTCGATTGCATGATGCCCAATAATTCACGTACCCTAATACTAATTGTCGGGATCAAACCCCACATACTAGCAGTCAGCGTTACGTTAGGTTTTAATTAATAGCAAAATGTTGGATTCCTCCAAACCTCTACTTAATAATATATATACAATGGGTCATAGAGGTGAAAGTTTGGAAGAATGACCAGGGATCGAGTCTCACCCGCGGCAGTGTGGGAGCAACCTCTCAAAGTGAGGGGGGTTCCTTGGACGCAGTGAGCAAAGGTCTAGCCTCTGTGGTTCATGTTCAGTTGAGTTACCATGATTTACATCCTCCCAAATGTTCTGTCGGGTCGGGGTTGAGGTTCTTCCTTTTGGAAGAATAATATATATACAATGGGAACAATAATATATATACAAGAACTCGATCTGATTTGGAGTTTGAAAAAAATTATTTATATACAGTTTTTTTTTTTTAAAGGGAAAAAGTAACTTTATATACATAGTATTATGAATTCTGCTTTAAAAAATTATGTGGGGTACGGTTTGTATGAATACTTTTCATAAAAGTGATGAATATTGAGTTTAAATGTGTTATGAACATTGTACTAGTTAACATTTACTATTAAAAATTTTGTACCATTTAATGTGACTCCCCTTTGCTCATAATGGGGCGTTAAAATGTTTAATTACATTCTTAATTAGTCGTTTTGATTGTTAAGGTAGGTCTGAAGAAAGTACGATGAAAAATAAATTTAAAAGAAAGAAATTAAATTGCAAATAGAAACACATTATGTATAATTATTGTAGTGTATAGTTTTGATGGCACAAAGCACGAAAGAGTACAAAAGAAATATCTGACCATATATTATAACAAATTCAAATTGAATCAAACAAGCACATCCCTATACAGGAGAGGAATAAATTATGCTAATTATTTGGAATTGCTATTAAATAAGAAATTCAACAAACCACTCCCACGTGATGACACAAGAAACAAAACGTGCAAGAAAGCCACTAGAGAAGAAGAAGCCAACTGGTCCAATGTGTAGGGCAATGAGCTTTGAAGTTCAATATTCAAGACCTTATTATTGAATAAATTAAATGCCTCATCTGATTGTTCTTTGATTCTTCGCCTCTTGAAGCCTCCACTTATTGCTGCCACTAAACCGAAATCTGCAGAATTGAGAAGAATGCAAATGTAATTAGAGAACTATTGGAATGTTGATAATCTGAATTACAGTAATATAGTGTAATAAGAGTAATTAATATATATAAGTGTGTAACTTACATGACTGATCATGGAGAGTGGTTGAGGTTTGGTTGTTTAGTAGTGTGTTGGTGGTGGTGGAGAAGCATAAATGTACACAGGTGGAGGAGGAGACTTCACCGGTGGTGGAGGTGAAGTGTAGTGGTATGGTGGAGGAGGAGACTTCACCGGTGGGGGAGGTGAAGTGTAGTGGTATGGTGGGGGAGGTGATGGTGATGGTGGAGGAGGGGAGTGGTAATAGTAGGGAGGAGGAGGAGATGGAGATGGTGGTGGTGGAGATTTGTAGTAATAAGGTGGTGGAGGAGACGGCGAAGGTGGAGGAGGGGACTTGTAGTAGTAAGGTGGTGGAGGAGACGGCGAAGGTGGAGGTGGTGATTTGTAGTAGTATGGTGGTGGAGGTGATGGGGATGGTGGAGGTGGAGACTTGTAGTAATAGGGTGGTGGAGGTGAAGGTGATGGTGGAGGTGGTGACTTGTAGTAGTAAGGTGGTGGAGGTGATGGGGATGGTGGAGGTGGAGACTTGTAGTAGTAGGGTGGAGGAGGAGAAGGTGACGGTGGAGGTGGGGACTTGTAGTAGTAAGGTGGGGGAGGTGATGGAGATGGTGGTGGTGGGGACTTGTAATAGTAGGGTGGAGGAGGTGATGGGGATGGTGGTGGTGGGGACTTGTAGTAGTAGGGAGGAGGAGGTGATGGGGATGGTGGAGGTGGAGACTTGTAGTAGTATGGTGGAGGAGGTGATGGGGATGGTGGTGGTGGAGATTTGTAGTAGTAGGGTGGAGGAGGGGATGGTGATGGTGGAGGTGGTGACTTGTAGTAGTAAGGTGGGGGAGGTGATGGGGATGGTGGAGGTGGAGACTTGTAGTAGTAAGGTGGTGGTGGTGATGGAGATGGTGGAGGTGGAGACTTGTAGTAGTAGGGTGGAGGAGGTGATGGTGATGGTGGAGGTGGGGACTTGTAGTAGTATGGAGGAGGCGGTGATGGTGATGGTGGAGGAGGGGACTTGTAGTAGTAAGGTGGTGGAGGTGATGGGGATGGTGGTGGTGGAGATTTGTAATAGTAAGGTGGTGGGGGAGATGGTGAGGGTGGTGGTGGAGATTTATAATAGTAGGGAGGATGGGGTTTTGGTGATGGTGGTGGAGGAGACTTGTAATAATAGTGTGGTGCAGGTGTGGGTGAAGGTGGTGGTGGAGACTTATAGTAGTAAACCGGTGCAGGTTTAGGTGATGGAGGTGGGGGTGACTTGTAGTAGTAAACTGGTGCAGGTTTTGGTGATGGGGGTGGGGGTGATTTGTAGTAGTAAACCGGTGCAGGTTTAGGTGATGGGGGTGGCGGTGACTTGTAGTAGTAAACCGGTGCAGGTTTAGGTGATGGGGGTGGCGGTGACTTGTAGTAGTAAACCGGTGCAGGTTTAGGTGATGGGGGTGGCGGTGACTTGTAGTAGTAAACCGGTGGAGGTTTTGGTGATGGGGGTGGCGGTGACTTGTAAACGTAAGGTGGGTGAGGATGAGTTGGTGTTGGCGGGGGTGGAGACTTGTAATAATAAGCAGGTGGTGGCGGGGATTTGTAAACATAAGTGGGAGATGGTGGGGGAGGAGACTTGTAGTAGTAAGGCGTAGGGGTTGGCTTAGGCTTTGGCTTCTCACACTCTTCATAAGGAGTCTTTGGGGCATAAGCAAACGGTTTCGCATAAAGAACAACTTCATTTTCGGTCTTTGACTTCACTTTGAGCTTAGCACCCTTAATACCCCAATGAAGATTTGTGGGGATGCTGCATTTAGAGTGCTTTGGTGGTGCATGAAGCTTGGCCTTGCATGCATTTGCTCCATATTTTCCATACTCAAAACCTTCAACAGTCACACTAAATTTGCCATTAATTTTGGTTGTTCCATATGCCTTAATTTTCTTCTCACCAGCCTGGCAAGTTACCTCAACAACAGCACCTGCTCCATATATATTTTAACAAAATTATTAATCCATATAACCAAATGAGGGAAAATAAAAATCACTATAAATACTCAAATTCTAGGTATTTTATTTATTTAATTTAATTATTAATTTAGAAGAATATTCCTGCCATCTCATCAGAATGTCACCATCCAATACGATTAATTTAATGTGGTTAGTGGTTACATTAACTAATCTTGTACTGGTCAGTTTATGTTCATTTACAGCAATTAAGGATTAAGCTAACACAAGTCTTATGTTTAATTATTAGCTTTGAAAATCGTAAAGCTTATTTCTTTGCCAGCGAAGACCGTTTGTACATATTATAAAATTTGTTTTCATCAATAATTAACTAAATAATTGCATTCAAAAAAAAAAAAAAAACTAAATAATTAATCTTTAATCAGTCGAATCTTAACTTTAAAAAAAATAAATTTCAGATGTTTAAAACAAATACTAATAATATATTAACACTTAATCTAATTAATCTTCCACGTTTTTTTTTTTTTTTGTTTTTGTCTTTTCTCTCTTTTATTAAGTCTGTATATATGTATTTGGTGGAGGGTATTTTTGTAAAAACCAGAAACCATAAGCTAAATTGAGGGACATGCATGATTAGAAAGAAACAGAGAAATACTGTTAAGGAATTATGAATTGTTTTTACCTTTGAGATGTTTCTTGTCGTGGGATTTCTCTGGCTTTTCCCAATCATAGCACCTGAAGCAGTAAACTTTTCCGACAACCTTGACAATGAGGTGGTGATGGGGAGGATAGTAATGGGTAGGTGGTGGTGGGGAGGTGTAGTAATATGGTGGAGGAGGAGATTTAACCGGCGGTGGTGGAGAGTTGTAGTAGTATGGTGGAGGGGGAGATTTAACTGGTGGTGGGGGAGAGTGGTAGTAGTATGGTGGAGGAGGTGACTTCTTTGGTGGTGGTGGAGAGTTGTAGTAGTATGGAGGAGGAGGAGATTTCACCGGTGGTGGTGGGGAGTGGTAGTAGTACGGTGGTGGAGGAGATTTAACTGGTGGTGGTGGAGAATGGTAGTAGTATGGTGGAGGAGGAGACTTCTTTGGCGGTGGTGGAGAATTGTAGTAGTATGGTGGAGGAGGAGACTTCTTTGGTGGTGGTGGAGAATTGTAGTAGTATGGAGGGGGAGGAGATTTAACTGGTGGTGGTGGAGAGTTGTAGTAGTATGGGGGAGGAGGAGATTTGACTGGTGGTGGTGGAGAGTGGTAGTAGTATGGTGGAGGAGGAGATTTAACTGGTGGTGGTGGAGAATGGTAGTAGTATGGTGGTGGTGGAGATTTCTTGGGAGGAGGTGGAGAATTGTAGTAGTACGGAGGAGGAGGAGATTTCACTGGTGGTGGTGGAGAATGGTAGTAGTATGGAGGAGGAGGAGACTTCTTAGGTGGTGGTGGAGAATTGTAGTAGTATGGTGGAGGAGGAGACTTCTTTGGTGGTGGTGGAGAGTGGTAGTAGTATGGTGGAGGAGGAGAAGGAGAGGGTGGTGGAGGAGACTTGTAGTAATAAGGTGGTGGGGGAGAGGGTGAAGGGGGAGGGGGAGATTTGTAATAATAAGGCGGTGGAGGTGATGGAGACGGTGGAGGAGGAGATTTATAGTAGTAAGGTGGAGGTGGAGATGGGGAAGGTGGGGGAGGAGACTTATACTCATAAGGCGGAGGTGGTGAAGGTGACGGTGGTGGTGGAGACTTGTAGTAATACGGCGGTGGCGGAGAGGGAGAAGGTGGCGGGGGAGATTTGTACTCGTAAGGTGGCGGAGGTGAAGGAGATGGTGGCGGGGGAGACTTATACTCATAAGGCGGGGGCGGTGAAGGTGACGGAGGGGGAGGAGACTTATACTCGTAAGGCGGAGGAGGTGAAGAGTAAACATAAGGATCATTGCCGGAGACCACACTCGCAGCAGCCAATACAACCAATGCCACTAACATTTGTGGCAAAAGACGACCCCTCCGGGGGCCGCCGCCGTGACCAACCATTTTCACCGGCCGGAAAAGGCTCCACCAATGCCGGCTGTACCAATGAGACCAAATATATATAAAACTTTGAATACCAAAATTATCTACAGACCTATAAAAGTTTGTGTTCTCTCAGTTGAGAGGTGATGAAGAGGCAATGAATCCCCAAACCATTTATAGTGCAAATTTTGTTCCAATAGTCGTTGGAGTGGAGCTGTCAATTTGGGACCAATTCAATTAATCAAACTAGTACTATAATATTTTCTTTTTCTTTTTAAGAAAACAATACAAAGACAATTCGAACATATAAATTCATATAATTCTAAATAACAGCTGGACAAGCCCAATATTTAAACACCATATCTGGGTCACTTTGAAATTTTCTTTGTATTTTTTTGTACCAGCTAATTACCTGCTCCTTTAATTAAATATAATTAAATAAACTTAATACCATCAACTAGATGCATGACACAACATGGGTGCATGCTACGTAATACCTAGCTTGCAATTTCTTCAATTTTATATATAACTAATTAACCTACCAATCATAGTTAGTGAGATTATGCAACATTTTTTGTTAAAAAAAAAAAAAAAAACCCTATTCGGACCAATAGTGACAAATATAACAACCATTTGTATTTAGTGGCTATATATTCATGAACTAGTTCACTGATTGAGTCTATCACGAATTGATCGGAAAAGAGTTAATATCATCTGGTGTCCTTCGAGTATAATAGTTTTACCATGGTTTTTTGACTTTCAATTTGTTATTATTTGTGGTCTAAATTAATCATCTATGGTCTTTCAACTATCAAATTTTAACCACTCATGGTCCTTCCCGGAGGACCACGGCTGGTTAAATTTTGAAAGTTGAAGGACCACGGGTGGTTAACTTGGACCACGGAGGGTAACAATTTGAATGTCAAAGGACCACATGTGGTCAATTTGAAAGTTTAGGACTAAACGTGGCAAAACCACTATACTCGGAGGACCACATATGGTATTAACTCGATTAGAAAAATTACGCCAAATTATACAAATATTTAGCATAAATAATTTATGGTGTATGTGTTTGGTCGAACATGAGAATCAGAATCGGAAAGCGAATCAAATACTTGGTAATTGGAAGGGTTCTAGTAAAAATATTTTGAATGTTTGGTAGTAGGCTAAAATTTGAATGATTACTAATATTGTTGTTTGGTTATATATGACCCTATAATTGGATTAAAGATTTTAAAAACAAAAATAAAAAATCAAGGTAATTGATCCAATATGATGACATCCAAAGCACCAATATGAATAAAAAATCAAAACAAAAATCTAAAAGCTATAATCCTATGTAGTAAGGAGACGATGAAATGAGGAGGGATAAGGCTGAATCAATGGAATGATATATACTTGATTTAAATTAGGTAACGAGTTCTTTTAATTCCTATACATTTTTTTTAAAAAAGTTGTCAACCAAATAATATGCATGACTTCATTCTTATATTTTGTGTCTAGCCCCATGAACCAAACACCCCCTTAGCCTATGTAAAATGACATTACTTGATCACTTTTTTTTTTTTTAATTTAAATATTTTGATTCCTACTCTAATAGCTTGAAAGAAACTAGGTAACAACTTTGTTGCTTTTTTGATTTGTATGAATGGGTGCAATTCAATACAAAGTACGACTAAATGAACATACATATAGTTGGCAATGAAGAATACTGGAAACTGGGTAGGCTGCTTAAATAGCTTGTAATTCTGGAAATAAATGGGTGCCCTTTCACATACACATCTTTGTCAAGGTACACAAACCAAAATATGACAAAAATTACATGTGTTTATTATTATATATTATATAGCCATAGGGATTAGAGAGAGAATACAATATTGGGGTTTGAATTTTGTTCCGTAATAGATATGTATATACTAACTTAACTTGTTTTTGTACAGCTGGGAGGGGAAAATCCAGATAATGCATTCTAATTGTTCATTTTATTAGTTTTCACAACTCAAGAATCAAGATGATGCTATCCAAGAGTTATTTATATGATTAATTTGCAAAATTTTTTTTTTAAGACGTGCGTATAGAGATGCTCGTTTGGATAGTTTAATTTTGAGTTAATTTCATTTTATCAGTCCATTTTTAATCTTTTTTTTTTCTTTTCAAAATATTCTCGTTTGATTCTAGTATTATTGTGATATGACCATTTTTTGTCATCTGATAACAAAATCATTTAAATGATATTAAATACAACGGCATTTTGATCTATTCAGTTCTAAGTGTTAAGTCCTTTCCCCCCTTTTTAGTCCTAGATTTATGTGTCATTCTATTTTTAGTCCTTTATTTTTTTTTTTTTCAAAACATCTCTGTTGGTCTTAACATTATTGCGGCATAACCATTTTTGGTTCTCTGTCAACAAATATATTTAAATGACATTAAAAATGACGTTATTAACCACTCAAATTAAAATCTTATTTTTTCTTCTTGGTAATAGAACCACAAGTCTTGTGAATTTTTATGAATTAGACTTATGCACGTACTAGACTTAAGGTTTGTCATGGAGTAAACTTGTGGTTTTTTCAATTGCACTATTTTAGATTTTACAATAGACTTATGTATCGATAATAGTTTTATTACAGGAAGAAAAAACAATGAGAATTTTGAGTGGTTAATAATGTCATTTAAACATATTTGTTGACGGAAAACAAAAAATGTCATACCACAGTAATGCTAGGACATATATATATATATATATATATATATATATATATATATATATATATATATATATATATATATATATATATATATAGAAATGATCATTTTCACGCTATTTTTCGTGTCACAGAAACTATATTCTATAAATAGGAAAGGTGCCCCCAGTGGGGCGTGGGAGCATACATGCAAAGATAATGGGTGGTGAGTGGGTGACTTGCCAGGATAACTAACATATATTCAATCAGTATATTGTCAAAATGAAGTACAAATTATACAACTAATTTTTTTTGATTTTATTTTTTTTAGAAAAAATAGTAATTTTTGATAGATATTTATGTAAAATAGCAATTTCAATAACCCCTCAATTGTTAATATGTTGCATTATTGATTTTCTAATTTTTCATCATAATGTGATTATTTTCGTCCCTCTTTTTATAAGGTGACAATTTTGATATATTATTTTTGTTAATCAACATGTTAATTAGAAAATATCACGGTTTAATTCGAACCGAACTGAACAAAGTAGAGTTGCACTCTAAATGAGAACTATATAGGCGATCCTAGTTTTACGTTCTTAAATATACTCCATCTGTCCCATTTTATCTGCCTTGTTTACTATTAATTGGTAAAACTAAATTTTTTTTCTTCACTTATTTTTTTAGTATTTTTTAATTATTTTTAAATTTAAATTTTTATTTTTAATAGTACTTTTAATGTGGTTTCTAAATATATTAATTTTATATATTAATAATACTAAATTTAATATTATAAAAATTAAATTAAAAATAACTTCAGTCAAACATTATTAACTGAACGAGAAACAAAAAGAAAAAAGGACAGGAGGAGTATGATTAAGAACTGTAGGTTCTAATTAAAAACTGGAAAAAAATAAAAATAATCTTTTTTACTTAACTTAATCATGGTAAAATTAAGTGTTTGTCGTCATCATCATCATCAACAACAACAACAACAACAACAACAACAACAACAACAACAACAACAACAACAACAACAACAACAATAATAATAATAATAATAATAATAATAATAATAATAATAATAATTATTATTATTATTATTATTATTATTATTATTATTATTTGTTTAACTTATATTCTAAATATTTGATCTAAAGTTGTTTTATAATTTTTTAAAAAAAAAAACTCTTGAAATATTGAACGTGTATAATTTAGAAATAGAAATTGAAAAAATAAAAAATTTGAGGTTCAAACTAGAAGTGAACCTTTTATAAAAGATTCCAATTTTGGTTCTTTGAAACGTTAAATTTTGAATTGGCTGTTTGGAACTAAAACCGAACTACCGTAAACTCTAATGTTAACAGAGATTTGGCAATTATTTAAGAATACAAATTATAATTTTGTTCCTATATTGACTAAACGGCTTTATATGTACAATGCAAAGATAGATGACACATTTTAACTGTTTCTAGTGGCGAGGAAACAAAATTGCTACCTTATAATAAAAAAAAATTGAAAGATCAATAATTACTCACAACAATAATTAAGGGAATATAACCATTATGTCATATATGTATATATGAAAAATATAGTTTCACTTTTTGTTTTGTGATTTTCATGTTTTAATTTTAATGAGAAATGGAGGCCGGTGCTTATTTTACGAATGTCAACCGTAGGTAGTCAACTAATGAATTTTTATATATTTCAATGTATAAGTGGGCACATGCATTGGCCTGCTACAGATTATGGATGATACCCAATCTCTGGTCTACTCCATGATTAACTAGGAATATTTTATGGGTTGTTTCATAAATTTTTGTACTAATTGAAACATGCTTTTTACCCTGGTTCAAAAAATATTAAATTGCCTTAAAAAATGTTTTATTGTTAGAAATGTTAGATTATTACTGAGAATGTTCGCAAATTATGCTGTGCAACCGAATGCACCATGCACATGGTGCATATGATGCAAAACGACGTCGTTTTGGTTAAAAAACGCGCGTCCCACTTAAAAAAGAAATCAGGTTCGATTCCCGGCAATAGCATTTTTATATATCCATAAATTCATAACTATATATCTATAAATTCATAACTATATATCCACAAAGTCATAACTATATATCCACAGTGAATGAATGAAGTAAAAATCCACAATGAAGGAACTAAATATCCACAATGATTGAACTAAATATCCACAATGAATGAACTAAATATCCATAAATTCATAACTATATATCCAGAAATTCATAACTATATATCCATAAATTCATAAATCATAACTATATATCCACAGTGAATGAATGAAGTAAATATCTACAATGAATGAACTAAATATCCACAATGAATGAACTAATTATCCATAAATTCATAACTATATATCCAGAAATTCATAACTATATATCCAGAAATTCATAACTATATATCCACAATAATGCTATTGCCGAGAATCGAACCTGAATTTTTTTTTTTAAGTGGGACGCGCGTTTTTAGTCAAAACGATGTCGTTTTGCATCGTATGCACCATGCGCATGGTGCATTCGGTTGCATAGCATAACTATTAGAGAATGTTAGACTCTTGTGTTTGATTAAAATTGAGATATGTAATATTAACATATTTGGTTTAGGGATTATCTTTTATGTTATAATTTTTTAACTTTAGTACTCTTAACATATTTTCATGTATTTCAATAAATTTTAAAATTAAAATAAATATATAAGAAAATTGTATCATATATAAGTACATTTTTTTTTTGGAAAGCTATCATATATAAGTACATGATTTAAAAAGAATTAACTAAGAATTTGAACTTGATAAACAAAATTACTTTATAAGCTAACATAACACAATTAAAAAATAAAATAAAATATATAATTACAAAAATAATTAAATATGATACATATAATAAGCTAACATAAAAATATATATATTTTATAATAATTAGAACTAAAAGGGCAAAATTTGTAAATATGAATGGTAATTTTAGATAAATAATCCAATGTGGAGGGTATGGTGTATTCCTTAGGAATATTATATTCCTTTAGGAAAGTAAGATACCTTGGACAAAACATGAAAATGTAAGTTTTGAGATGCTACATTATCTTAATTAGTTATGTTGTATAACTTGAACCAAACAACCCCTTAAAGTTTTTGTCTCCTAATGTGGTTAGAATATTGGGTAAGTGTTCATGAATTGATTGACCTCACAAACTTATAATGAAAGATTGATGTATTCAATCAAATAGTGTCATGTCAGGAGAAGAAGAAATTATTAGCGAAAAATTAATTAATTTTGAAAAGGTGAATAGTATTATTAATATTAATTTATTTAGGGAGAAGTGTCAAATAGGCCCATCTACTACGGTCAAAGTGCTCAATTCTCACCACGAACTAAACTAAAGGCTAATTAACCCTACTTACCTGCTAAATTTGTTCAATTAATTTTTTTTGCAGGTTGCTAACAGGTTACCAATCTAATTATTAAAAAACTAATTTAAAAATAATTTAAAAATTAAAAAAAAAAAGGAATTTCATAGCCAATGCAAGTCCGCTGCCATGGCCGAAGAACGCTCCTGATCTCTCTTTTTTTGTTCGTAATTGTTGTTGACTACAGAGGGGAAAACAATTAATTGTGGCTAAAAAGTCATTAGGCTTAATGGACTAGTTAAATAATATTAACTTAGGATAAAACAAAAAAAAAACTAAAAATAATAATAAAAGTCATTAGGCTTGTGATAATTGGATTGGTAACCTGTTAGCAACCTGCAAAAAAAGTCAATTGAACAAATTTAGCAGGTAAGTGTCGTTAATTAGCCTTTAATTTAATTCGTGGTGGGAATTGAGCACTTAGCAATAGTAGATGGGTCAATTTGACACTTCTCCCTTTTTTACAATAAGTTTTTGTTTTTGTTTGGTTAAAGTACCTGTTAGGTCCCTGTACTATAGCATTTTGTTCATTTTAGTCCCTGTATCTTTATTTTGTTCAATCCAATCCTTGTACTTTAAAATTTAGAATAATTAAGGACAAAATTTAACACCATTTAGTTTGCCCACATGGCGTTCGATTTGCCATGTCAGATTTTGTCCAAAAATAATATTGTTTTATGCCACACCACAAAAGTTGACATGGCAATACCATATCACAAAATTTGACATGGCAAATCGAACGCCACGTGAGCAAACTTAACGGAAAAAATAAACGGTGTTAACTTTTGTCCTTAATTGTTCTAAATTTTAAAGTACAGGGATTGAATTGAACAAAATTAAGATACAAGGACTAAAATGAACAAAACGCTACAATACAAGGACCTAGCAAGTACTTTGACTTTTTTTTTTTTTTTTTTTTTTTTTTTGGTTGATTTGATAGAATCGATGATTTGCCTTTTACTAGTCATCATTTACCACTCTTAGATAAAAAAGACTTTTCTTACCTTTGGTTTTGTAAGTTTTTAAAAGGGTAAAAAGAAAAATGAAAACGTCTTTTACATCACTTGGGTATGTAATGATGATGATTATAGAAAGTGATCAAACAGACAACAAACAATCAAGCAACTCAAATGAATGTATTGATACCAATGAGATATTTATGAAAAAGCTCGTAAAGAGAATTCAGTTCTCAAGTGGTAGATTATAAGTAATGATACATAATTAAATTTTGACAATCACAATATAAGAGTTACACTAATTAAGTACATGTCCTTTCACTTTAGAGATGCATGGGTCTATCTGATTTACTCTATTAAGGATATATGAGGCTCACATTTGTTATCTATGTTTTTGTTATATTTTAGCTCTTGTTGAATAGTTGTATGATATATTAGTAGTTATAACTTCCTTCTATCTTTCATTCTCTGTACACTATTTATAGCTGCCTGAGTTTGCAGTAGTTAATTCATTCAGTTCTATAAACTCTATATGGTATCAAGATCCTGAAATCTCCTTCCTAATCAATGGCTTCCACCAACACTAATAAGATCATCCAGCTGAATGCTCCCACTCACTTTCCTATCAAACTCACCACCACCAACTTCCCAGTTTGGCGCCGGCAGGTTCATGCCACCCTTGTTGGCCTCAATCTCCTGGGCTACGTTAAAGGTTCCACCAACGAACCGGCTAAATTCTCAGACGATGCTCAATCCGTCCCCAATCCTGATCACTTAATTTGGTACCGTCAAGACCAAATTATTGTTAGTGCACTTCTAGGAAGCTGTACTGATACAATCCAGCCGCTCATCTCGTCGGCCACGACGGCTCATGATGCGTGGCAACGCTCGTTGCAGGTTATGCTAGTGCCTCCCGATGACGGATTATCTCCCTCAAGGCAAAGCTAACCAGAAACCCGAGAGGCTCTCGGTCTATTTCAACATATCTTAATGACATGCGAGCCATAGCTGACGATCTTGCCTTGGCTCAGTGTCCGGTGTCTGATGAAGATTTGCTCGTGTACATCCTGACTCAGCTAGGAGAGGAGTACAACTCCATTATTTCTGCGGTTCGTGTTCGTGAGAAACCCCTTTCATTGGGTGAGTTAGCCGATGTCCTAACTGACTATGAACGTCAGTTGAAGGACGCAGACGATTCCCGCCAGTTGTTATTGGCAACTGCTAATGCCACTCAGCGGACCTCGTCTCCTCGGAACAACCGGCAACGAAATACCACTCGTACTGTTCGTAACAACACAAGCAACTATACGAAGCCAACCGATCGACTTGGCAACAAGGGGGGACTACTCGGTCAGCTGTTATCTGTAAGTTCTGTAACTTCGCAGGTCATGAAACAAAGGTCTGCCGAAAGCTTGCTAGGTTCCTAAAAGAGCATAATGTTCTCCCCGCACAGACTTCGTCTACAGTCCAGTCCTCGCCGGCATCTCCACCCTGGCTGTTTGACAGCGGTGCATCGCATCACGCCACCTCGAATCTCGCGTCACTACAAACACTCTCCGAGTACAGTGGGCCTGATGAGGTTCGCCTGGGTGACGATAATTCCCTTCAAATTTCTCATATTGGTCGATCTGTTATTCCTACTCTGTTTTCCGTCCTTGCCTTAGAGAATGTTTTGCATGTCCCTCAGTTACACACTAACTTGGTTTCCATATCTAAACTATGTCAGACTAATCACGTCTCTGTTGAATTTTTTGGCTCCCATTTTCTTGTTAAGGACCTTCGAACCGGGACTGTGTTGCTGAAATGAGTGAACAGTAATGGTATATACTATGGACCAGTTGCTCCGCACCCAACTGTACATGCTACGCAGTTGTCGTGTCTATCTCAGTGGCACCAACAGCTTGGCCATCCGTCTAATAAGGTGTTGCAACTTGTGTTGCAACGCTGTAATGTTCCAGTTTCTATGTCGTCTCTACAACAATTCTATTGTCCGTCCTGCAACATACATAAAAGTCATAAATTACCGTCCGCAAAAAATACTTTAGTTAGTACTAAACCTCTGCAATTAATCTATACTGATGTGTGGGGGCCAACTGAAAAATCTATTGACGAATTCCACTATTATGTAATCTTTGTAGATCATTTTTCAAAATACATTTGGCTATATCCCATGAAGCGTAAGTCGGATGTGTTTTCCGTATTTACTCAGTTCAAAAAATTAGTGGAAAAATTTCTTGTCCTTTCGATTATCTCCGTTTACTCAGACAATGGGGGAAGTTTATAAAACTTGTACCATTTCTAAATGATCATGGTATTTCTCATTTCACTACCCCACCACACACTCTTGAGCATAATGGTGTTGCAGAGCGACGGCACAGGCATGTCGTCGAAACCGGCTTGTCTCTTCTTCAAACTGCGTCCCTACCGTCCTCGTACTGGACCTTTGCCTTTCAGACGGCAGCCTATCTCATTAATCGACTTCCGACACCAGTTTTAGGTAATCAGTCTCCAGTTTATAAGCGAAAAATTAATTAATTTTGAAAAGGTGAATAGTATTATTGATATTAATTTATTTACAATAAGTTTTTGTTTTGTTTTGTTTTGTTTTTATTTTTTATTTTTTATTTTTTTTTATTATTACTTTGGTTGATTTGATAGAATCGATGATTTGCCTTTTACTAGTCATCATTTACCACTCTTAGATAAAAAAGACTTTTCTTACCTTTGGTTTTGTAAGTTTTTAAAAGGGTAAAAAGAAAAATGAAAACGTCATTTACATCATGATGATGATTATAGAAAGTGATCAAACAGACGACAAATAATCAAGCAACTCAAATGAATGTATTGATACCGATGAGATATTTATGAAAAAGCTCGTAAAGAGAATTCAATCAGGTCTCAAGTGGTAGATTGTAAGTAATGATACATAATTAAAGTTTGACAATCACAATATAAGAGTTACCCTAATTAAGTGCATGTCTTTTCACTTTAGAGATGTATGGGTCTATCTGATTTACTCATCCACCATTTAGGGCAAATTATTGTGTGGACCGTGGTTCACACAGTTGTGTGGACCACTGTAAAAACATCGTTGTGAATATTATGAGTAAAAATAATGTACATTATGTGTTAGAATAATGTACATTTTGTGTTAGAATAATGTACATTACGTGTTTGAATCATATACATTATGGCCTTGTTTAGTTATTGGCAGATCCGCCGTTTTCAGCGTTTTAACCATGTCAAAAAGCTGCGAACTTTGTTTGGTAAATGGCGGTTTGGAGCAGCAGCGGATTTGCTCCAAACCGCCAAAATCTGAAACGCTGCTTGTAGCAGCGTTTCAGATTGCCCAAAACGCCCTTAATTCTTTTTTTTTTTTTTTTTTAAATTTTTTTTTTATTTCATTAACAGAAGCCTGAGGTTTTTTTTTTCTTGCCCATCCGATGTGGGAATCGGATGGGCTGGAGTAAATAAGGGTGCGTTGAGCTCCCCTTTAAACGCCCCCTTTTGGTTTATATTTTGATGTGGGGTCAATAATTTTTTTTTAAATTTTATTATTATTATTACATCAGTTGTTTATCATCATCATCATCATCATTATTATTATTATACCCTTTTGGTCATTTTTCATGTTAACCGCTAATCTAAACAGTTAATTTTACCAAACATCTTTTTACAAACCGCTGATACAATATGCTGGTCAAACCCGCTAACACAATCTGTTATTCGTTAACCGCTAATACAATCCGGTAACCGCTAACCGCTGATTGCCAAACAAGCCCTATGTGTTATAATAATGTACATTACGTGTTAGAATAATGAAACATCCGAGTTAATATAATGTACATTATGTTTTAAAATAACGTACATTATTGTTTAGAATAATGTATATTATGTTTTAGAATAATGTACATTATGAGTTATAAAAAATATATGTTGTAGCTGGACATGCAAAAAAATAAAATTAAGCAAAACAACGTTATTTTTCGACCATAGTCCACACAGCTGCGTAGACCATAGTTCACGCAATAACTATTGCACCAATGCACCATTTAGGGCGTCGAGCTCTCAGGACAAGGAAATTTTGCCTTTGCACGCAAGATATTTACCTCCTAATTTTTCATTGGAAATTCCACCTTTGTGAGCAAGATATTTATGGAAGAGTAATTTTACCTTCTAATTTTTTTTACTTGTTTTATTGTTTATGTGATAATATTTGATTGGTTCATTTATATTTGATTAATAAGTAAATTCTTTTTATTAGATAGGATCAATGGATGAAAACAATTTATTATCATATCAAGCGATGAATATTTGGAGATAAAATTAAAAGCGAAAAATAGCATTACTCCTTATAGAATTAGTTAGCGTAGAAGGTGTAAGATTAAGATTTTAATTCACATGTAGAAGTTTTTTTTTTTTTTTTTTTTTTTTTTTTTTTAAATAATTGTTTATTATTAATAATTTGTTAACCTTTATGGGCTGTTTGGTTCACGGAATAGGTCTGGGATGGCATATGATTCTAAGTAATAGGCCTATTCCTCTGTTTGGTAACCACTTGTATTCCCAGGAACATTGTTCCCGAGAATGACTTATTCCCCTTGCAAGGGGAATAGGGGCCCCTTGGTATTAGGCTATTCCTGAGTTGAACTCAGGAATAGCCTAAAGTTTCTATTTCCTATTTTACCCCTCAATTAAATTTATTTCCTATTTCACCACCGTCACCACCACCACCGCCACCATCGCCGTCGCTACCACCACCCCAGCACCGCCATCAACATCACCACCACCACCACTGCCATCGCCGTCGCCGCCACCATCGTCGTCACCGCCACCGCCACCACTACCCCAACACCGTCACCACCGCCGCCGCCGCCACCACCATTACCCCCGTCGCCGCCGCCACCACCACCACCACCATCAGATATTTTTATACGGGTATTTATGTCTTTTAAAACATATTTCATTTCTATTCCTTAAATCAACCAAACACTGTAATATAATTCCTAAAGTTTATTCCTTCTGCGAACCAAACAATAGAATACAATTCATATTTTATTCCTTGTCTATTCCATTCCTTATTGAATAGCATTCCTATTATCTCAAAATTCATTCCGTGAACCAAACGTGCTGTTATTGTTTTGTATTAGTCAAATATTGTGCATTGTGCGATTAAATAAATACTCAATAAGAAAAAAATAAACACGTACAATTATGAAGAGATAATGATCACAGAAATAATTAACATATTTTTTTGAAACATAAATAATATATAAAAATAATAAAGAAGAAATATTAAATCACATATATTTTATATTTAATTATTTATGCAAGAAAGCAAACACTTATTATATGCTATTTAACTGTGTGAACAATTTAGATGAAAAAAAAGAATGATAAATTTGGAATTTAAAAAGAATTCAAAGAAAACAAGTATATAATATACTCCGTATAAGTTATCACAACAACAGTTGACACCATCATTTAAAAAAAAAATTTAAAATCTTACCACTATTGTTTTTTATAAACTTTTCATAGAGATTTGACGTGATTAATTATTTGTGACTTTAAGATATTAATTTTTTTTTTTGGCACTTAGAGTTTTCATCGTCGGACACATTGACCAATTCCCTCGCTAAATTGTAAACATCTTTTTTGAATGGGATAGTTGACCTGGAGATTTAAGGCTGCTCCATACCTAACGTGTTTAAGTATGCCTTAATCCCGCGGCCCATTTAATCATTGATTAGTTATTATCATTACAAGAGAACAATAAAATGCACACAAATTTAGTTACGGAGGTAAACCTACAGCTTAAAGTACTAGTTGCTCATAGGTATAGAACAAAATCGAGTGGCAGATTGTTTAGTTAAACGGGGATAGTTATGTTGTGCATCCGTATGCACCATACATGGTGCATACGGATGCAAAAACGACGTCGTTTTATTAAAAACGCGCGTTTCCCCTTAAAAAAAAAAAATTCAGGTTCGATTCCCAGCAACAACATTATGTTGTTCATTCATTCTGGAATTTTAGTTCATAGATTATGGAATTTTAGTTCATTGATTCTGAAATTATAGTTCATCGATTCTGGAATTGTAGTTCATCGATTCTGAAATTTTAGTTCATAGATTCTGGAATTTTAGTTCATTCATTCTGAAATTTTTAGTTCATAGATTAGATTATGGAATTATAAGTTCATCGATTATGGAATTATAGTTCATCGATTCTGGAATTTTAATTCATATGTTGTTGCTGGGAATCGAACCTGATTTTTTTTTTTTTTAAGGGGAGACGCGCGTTTTTAATAAAATGACGTCGTTTTTGCATTCGTATGCACCATGCATGGTGCATGGTGCATACGGATGCACAGCATAATTTGCCGTTAAACGGACCGTAAGACAAGACCATGGGACGAGAGTGCTTATTCAGTCGGAGATGGATATTCTTGGGTTGGTGTACAAAGACATTCTTGGAGTTCTTCAGGATTGTACTTTTCGAAGAATAGTTTAATTGGGTCCCCCTTCCTCCTGATGAAAAAAAAAAGCACATATAATTTTTAGTATTTTACCTACAAAAATATTTATTGATAAATTAAATATCATATATAAACAATTTTAATATTTTACCTACAAATTATTTTATTTTAATTCAAAATTTTATATATAAGTAGGCTACAGTTTATATGCTTCTTTGCTTCTTCTTTAACGTGCATTTTGTCGCCAAGCACTGACTTTTCTCAAGTTGGCTCATTAATAAAATGTTCCAAAAATTGAATAATTGTATTGATGATAGAATATTGGGATGTACTAGTGGTGGCCTAGGGAGCAAAAGCCGCCTTACTCCCATTTCTATTCTATTTTTTTTTTTTTAATATTTGCATTTTTAGTTCTCAAATTGTGTAAAATTAATTATTTAATTACTCATTTTTATAAGTATAATCTTTCATTATGTTGCAATATTACATTTTTAGTTTTATTACTTGTGTTAAAACAAATGAAGTAAACTAGTTTAGGTTGTCCACTTTTATAAGTATAATCTTTTATTATGTTACAATATTGCATTTTTGGTTCTATTTCAAGCATAAAAACAAAGGAAGTAATTAAACCAGTTTAAGTTGTCTACTTTTATAAATATAATCTTCCATTATGTTACAATATTGCATTTTTAGTTCTATTGCAAGTGTAAAAACAAAGAGAGTAAACTAGCCCAAGTTGTTTACTTTTATAAGTATAATCTTCTATTATGTTACAATATTGAATTTTTAGTTCTATTGCAAGCATTAAAATAAAGGGAGTAAACTAGCCTAAGTTGCTCGCTTTTATTGGGCATTTGGTTGGATGGAGGGAATTAGGTGGGAAAAGAATTGCAATTCCATGGGGAGAAATAATGTGGGAATAAAATGGTAATTTAAATTTCAGTATTTGGTTTGCATAAATGCATGAATAGAATTACTGGGAATTTCAATGTTTGGTATACATAGGAATTGAAAGGGAATAAGTATTATAAAGTCTAAAATGTCCATACTTATTAATATTGTTGTTGTTGTTGTTGTTGTTATTGTAAATCCTAAATGACGAAATTTAAATTTTGCCAGACAAATTTGACCTGCGATTGTCCTATAAAGAAAAATGAAGATAATATCCGCACGGGCTTAACTCACTAGTTCAGTAGGCAGTATTTGGAAGAAGAGACCAAGATTCGAAACTCGGGAGCCACAGTGTGGGGATTATATCAAAAGTGGACAAATCTTTGTGCGCACAGACATTTGACCCTGTCTACTGAGCCACTAAGTTACTATGATAGATTTATTTGCCTCCTCTCACATACTCTGTTAGATCGGGGTGTGGTGTCTTTGGGAAGTAAAATAATGAAGATAATTAATTTAAAGTAATAAATTCCCTTCAAAAAAATTTAAAGTAAACAATAATATTGTAATGGCACGACGACTCCACTCGCTCTGCCTTGAATTATTGATGTTTTGCTATCCATGTAGTTTTCGTGGAAAGTGATAGAGCGATACGTATATTTCACGATGAACTACATGTGGTTTCTCAATAATGATGAGTGTTGCATGTGGAAGTTACTATCCCCTCTTTTGCACCCTTTTTTGCTGTGCAGCATATATATGCAACAAAGCGACACACACATACATACATTAATAGGAAACATTATAAAGTGGAGTGTTTTAGTTTTCACCTTCACCAAGAAACCATAATATTTATCTGAATGGTTCCTTTCCTTGTTTCCGACATCAATGTGACCACTTACTATACCCTGATTTTTTCGATACCATCATTGAAATTATTGACTAAAGTTAAGTGTGTATGTATGGTAGAAATGATTAGTTTCAGGTATTGAATAACACAAGATAATTATGATATGCGCACAAATTTTATATTTAGTTTCAGATATTGAATAACACAAGATAATTATGATATGCGCACAAATTTTATATTGGCTATTGTAAAAAGATAATTACAAGCGTAATGTATGTGTAACAAGGAGACAAATCGCTCGTGTTTTTTTGTACAATGATTAAGATTTATATAATGTAAACATAAAATGTAAGAATATTACTCCGAGTTTTTTGTTACTCCGAGTTTTTTGTGCTTGAAAATTGGCCAATAGTGGCTAACCTTTGACTCCATGATAAATAGGGGTGAGCCATGATAACTAGGGTGAGCAAAGATCCGTCCAACCCGTCAAATTCACCATATCCGCTCAAATCCACTCCACATCCACTTAACAATGGATGAGATACAGATTCACTTAGCTTAGTGAAAATCTATCGTTAATGGATTGGATGCAAATGTGACTTTTCAAAATTAGTTATATCTAATATATTATAATTTATTTTATTTTAAACTAAAAATCCGTCATCCTATTCACATTCAATCCACCAAATCTGTTATTAGCTGATTAAATTGGATTGAATTCGCATTGTAGTGGATATGAATGCAGATGAAATTTTTTAAATTCACCTTTAATAAACTGAATGTAAATTTATCTTAATTTCGATCCAGTCTGTTCAACGCTCACCCCTAATAATGATAATGTTGTTGACATGATTGGTCCAACTTGGCTTGCTCTAAGCTGGTGAGCCGAGCCCATTTGGGCTGGACATGGACATCACCAATTAGGCACATGAAAATATGAAATAGTCCTCTTTTGAGCCTATTGCCTTGATCATCTTATAAATGCATATATTCAATTATATGTTTATGATGGTATAGTTTTCTACTTGATAGATAACGAAATTTGCTCTAAAATGTTGAGATTTAATTTAAATTGCTCATAAAAAATGATATAAAATGTTCACATTTATCCTAAACTTCATGTTAAGTGAGCCTTAAACTAGTGGTGAGTGAGTCAAAACCATCATTAGCATGGTTCAATGTCCGACTTAAAGAGATGACAATCATTCATTTGATTTGGTATAAGATTGTGACACAGTACGTCGTGTTTGACACTCTGGCTGGCGGCTGCTACTTTTTTTTTTTTTTTTTTTTTTTTTTTTTCCTTTATTTTTTTAATTTTTGTTTTCTTTCAAATGGATGAAATTTAAAAATTAAAACTTGCAATTGTGAAATTATAATTAGTTATTTATTTACTATTTTTTTTTTCAAATTCAATTAATAACATCACAAAATTTGTTTTAATACATACCATACAAATTGGAAGCCAAGAAATTCATTTTTTAAATTGAAATCTGTATTTCAAATGTGATGATTTATAAGACACAATAATACTTGGAATAATTTTCGCGTTTAATTTTCCTAGTATTTTGATTTTTAAATTGATTAGATTAAATTTAGCATACTATTGTTGTCATAAATTGGGAATGCCAAGCTTTTTTTTTTTTTTTTTTTTTTTTTTTTTTTTTTTTTTTTTTTTTTTTTTTTTTTTTTGAAATGCTACTGACTTTATTACAATATAGTATTGAATCAACCTACTGAAGCACGAAGAGCACGAAGAGCCAATAACTCCTCCACTGAGGCTCGAACTCACAACAATGCGAAGTTTAGTCCTCTATAGGGCAATTCCGATCCACTTGGTTGAATAGTTAGCTTGATATCCACAAAGTTTTAAGTTCAATTGCGGTGGAAATTGTTTATTAACTTTCTTAGTTTGAGCCATAAACGAGCTTCACCTAAAGTGCATTTTCGAGTAATCCCTGTGGGTTTAGTCCTCTAGTGTTTGGAATTAATTAATATCATTTTTGTTATAATCTTTTTAAATGTGTGGTCATTATCTTAGTGGTTAGTTAATTTCCCTTGTTTTCAGGAATATATATATATATATTTATATTTTGTAAGAACTCTTCTGTTATGAATGAATGAGAACTCCCTGTGCATACTTCCTTGTATTCTTTGTTTTAGTTCGGTCTTATCATGTATGCCTAAAGAGACTTTCATCGAATATCGATTACGAGAAGAAGAATCTTAATTCATAACACATTATCAACACGCGTCTTTAACCATATTCCCCAGGTGAATGATAATGCCATCCATTACCAAACGTGAGTTTGCAGTGCTCGCCCTTGACGGGAACGATTATTTAACGTGGAAACTAGATGTCGAGATATATCTTGTTGTTGGGCGTAGGCCAGGTCGGGCCGAGTCCAGCCCTTGCTCGATTCGAGACGTGGCGATGTCGCTTACCATGGAGGGATGTGGTTAAATGGTTATGTCCATCTACATATCACCAATTGATTTTAAGTAGGATATGACAACCAGATAGCCAAAGAACTCTGTGGGAAGTAAGCATACTGCAGCGCTGAGATCTATCACCTGCTTACAAAGAGTTGAGTGCACTGACGCCCAGAAGGTGCAATCACTTATTTTCTTTTGTCACCAATTAAACGACGATCTTAAAAATGAATATTTAACTGAAAAAGACCCCTTAGTCTTATGGACGTCTCTGAAGGATCGTTTTAACCAACAATCTTCCATAGTCCTTCCTCAAGCGCAGTTTGACTACCTTAATCTTAGATTTCAGGATTTTAAGTAAGTAACTGATTATAATTCAGCTCTACACAAAATTGTCTTGCAACTTAAACTGTGTAAGCAAACACTTGAAGAGAAAGATATGATTGAAAATACTTTATCTACTTTTCATGCGAGGAACCTTGCTCCAGCAACAGTACAAGGTAACAAATTATGAAAACCATTCTGAGTTGATTTCTGCACTTCTTGTTGCTGAAAAACATAATCAGTTATTAATGAAGAACCACAATGCACGACCTACTAGGTCTGCACCAATGCCTGAAGCACACAATGTTGCCCAAACGAACAACTTTAGGAGAGGTCGAGGAAGGGGTCGTGGAAAAGGTCGCGGTAGGGGTCATGGTCATGGTAGAAATCAAAGCAACAACATTGAGCCTCGAGCCCAAAATAGGAAGGAAAATGATTAAGCTAATCGGAGACAACCGAGCTCATCAAAGCATAACTCTGGCCAGAAGTAAGTTTGCTTTCGATGTGGATGTGAAAGGCACTGGTCCTGCACATGCCGCACACCATGCCATTTAGTTGAAGCTTACTAATGAATGCAGAAGAGAAATGAGAAAGATGATAAGCAACAGTTGAAGAATGAATCTCATTGTGCTAGTTTGCCTAATGCAAACACAGTGTTAAATGATGATGATGATGATGATCTTTTGTAATATAAGCTTGAAGACTATGGTGATCGTGTGTGATGATCCTATGATTGTTTCATGGGCATTTATCTATTTATTTATTTCTTCACAAACACTTTATCAGTCATTCCTTTCTTTTGACATTAATATGTTTGAAGTCATGATTACTATGCATCATTTATTCAATTTTATTTAATAAGGTATGAAGTTTTTAATTATACTAGTAATTGTCCCGTGCGATGCACGGATAAGATTTGAAAATTTGCTTGTAGCATTTCAGCATATCAGCTCGCCTCTGTTCCCTTTCTCTCCCCGTCGTCCTTATAACGCTCGCCATCGTCTCGCTGGTGTTGGATTCCAGAAGTGAAAACCCAGACGGGTTCAACAAAGCCAAGCATTTCGTCGGATTGTTTGGCTCACTTCCGTCGTCCTTGAGTTCAGCAACCGCGACGCAAAATTCATTTATACATCTAAAGCTCTGCAAAATCTGAAGATAGATGTGATGTCTTTGATTTATAGCATTTGTAATTTTGTATAGATAGTAAATTAATATTGGTGGTTGAGAAAATATTCTTGGAATACTAACAGTTGGATTTACAATACCTATGTAATTATTAAATGTGTTACCTCTTCATATTTTGTAGAGTTTCATATTTGTTGCCCTTTTGATTTCTTGATCAAACCGAGAAGACTCTTTAGTGTGCCTAATAATGTTCTAAACGCGGCGTTTTAGTTGGGTGGGAATTTTATTCCTATTTTTATTTTCCAAAAAGTTTTAGCAGCATTTATTCCTATTTTTATTCCAAGGAACTCCCCGTCACCAAGCTTAGGAAAGACTGATAGGAAGAGCACCTTGAGGAAAAGACACTAGAAGCCATAAGAAGTTTAATTAAAGCAACGAGGTAACCCATGTCCTACAAAACCTATTTTCCTTGCTATTGTTTATTGATTGGCTCCGTTGGATGATTGAATGTGTGATTTTGTATGTTTACCCGGTTAGAGCTTGTCTTTAGGATTTATGATATGAATTCTTGTCGTTCTTGATGTTCTTGGTGGCCTTGTGTGGTTATTGGCATGTTCTTGTATTTAATTGTGTTTAGAGCTTGTCCTTAGCATTTGTACGGTGAATCTTGTTATTGAATACGTTCTTGGCGTTCTTGGGTGGGTTTATGCATGCTCGGGTGTTATTCTAGGTTTATAGCTTGTCGTTTAAGCTTGGTATGATCGAGTTCTTGAGGTTCTTGATGTTCTTGAACCATTGTGTATTTATTCTTGATTCTTGGCATGATTAGTTATAGTATTTGGGGTTTAATTGTGTTGTTTCTTGGCCTATTCTTGATGATCAAATCCCTATTGTTGTTGTTGCAAATCGGGAAGTGTTTGGACTTAGTTTTGGGTGAATTGGATGAATTCCCGGGTTGGGAAAATTGGCCAAGAAGCATGTTCCAGCGGGGGGTCGGTGGGGGGATGAACCTCGGTCCCCCCACCTGACCACCCGCCGGGAGAAGGAAATTGTTCCAGCGGGGAGACAGGCGGGTGGACGGCTACCCGCTGGAACATACGCCGTCGTCGGCGGGTGGACGGCCACCCGTTAGAACGGCGTGGTTCCGTCGGCGGGAGGTTATCCTCTCGCCGTACCCCCCACGGGTACTAGCCGGTGCGGGGTCGTTCGATCTCCACGGGTCGAACCTCGTGCCCCGTTGTGTCTCGTTTGACGTGTATGAGTCTCGCATGATGTTTTAGGTACCGTAACGTGAAATTGTGAGTTGTATCTAAGCATGTGGTCTAAGCTTGTATCGTATGGTTTATGTTATTTCCCGTAGGTTGCATGTTATAGTTGATATCTCGTGTTGTCATTGCATGTTGTGCCCTTTCCCGGTAACCCCGTGATGTAATTGTTGTTGAGTCTTGATTGTTGTGCTTTGCCCATGGTATTGAAAAGATGTGTTATTGGTGGAAAAGATTTGTTGGTGGTTTGACGCACTGCGAGTGCATTGATCATTGTGCTATAGGCACAGATCGCATGATTACCGTGCTATAGGCCGGATCATGTTATGTTTGGCATTGCGAATGCCCGGTTATTGTGCTATAGGCACAGACCACTTGATCATTGTGCTATAGGCACAGATCATGTTATGTTTGGCACTGCGAGTGCTGATTTGTTGGTGGATTGTTGGAGGTTTTGTTGGAGGGGAGCATGTGGTGCTCCGGAGGGATAAGGGTGGTGTTATAAGGGTGGCCTGGAGGTACAGGTTGGAACTGTTATAAGGATGGAGAGGCGTAAAGGTTGGAACTTGGCATAAGGTTGGAGCATGGGTGTGCCTTGTTGTGTGGCCTTGTTGTTACTTGTTATTGTTGTTGTCTCATTTTGTGGTCTTAATTGCATGTTGTGTCTTTATGCATCGTGTCGTATCGAGTCTATTGATATGCCTTGAGTCTGATTCCTGGTTTTAAAGCTAGAGTCGTTTAAGACTATATTATGTATTCCAAAGTCTCAAAATGGTTTTCTTATATCTATATGTATGGTACTCCACGCGTGAGAGTGGGTGACTTAGCATTATTCGCTAACGATTGTGATACCGCATGTTTTTCAGGTACTGATTAGTTGGCTGAGAGCGCGCTAGAAGGAGCTGCGGTTCCTAGCTTAGTTAGTCCTAATTTAGTTAAACGGATTGTGAGCCATGCTTGTATTTGGATAATGATTATGGTTTATGCCTTGTTTAGTTAGTTTTAGCCTGTACATTTAGGTTCTCAAGCTTTAGATGTGGCATAGCACCCCAACACTTATGTTTAGCTTCCGCTCTGCTTTGGGTATTAATGATAGCTTTATCCTTTTTTTTGAAAGTAACTGGCTCTATTACATTGTAGTGTCTGTTCATATACTTTCTCAACATACTGAAACACAAAGAACCAATAACGCCTCCACTGAGGCTTGAACTCATAATCTTCCAAATGATAGCTTTATCCTTATTTCATAAGCTTTAATGGTTTTAAATTATGTCAAAAATTGGGGGTGTTACAAATTCGGAAATCTAAGCAGTCGAAATCAGCGAAGAATGCATCGGGAGACTCATTTGCGCGAGCTGTCACGCAGTAACGGTGGAGTAAGAAGAAGAAGGGGATTTTCAAGTATATCTTGGGGGATTTTCAAGTATATCTTGGAGGATCTTCATCTTCACTTGATTGTTTTGTAATTTTGACATTACGAAGTGGGTAATCTCTTATATCTATTCTTCTATTTTCTTAATTTGATGATGTTGCCTATTTTGTATTTGTTGAGATTATTGAGCATGAATATGAGTAGCTAGATTTCTATGAGTGGATTGAATATTTCTTTTTGATTGTTGATGTATTGATTAATGTGATTTGACTATATGTTTGATCCTTGCTAGAAGTGGATTTTATATTGACTTGTGTGTGTGTTGCGCGCACTCTTGCATGAGGTTTTGGAAGAGTGTATTGGCAAGAGATTGTGATACACTCTAGCCTTTCCACTTGCAAGGTTTAGGATGAGTGTATTGACAAGAGATTGTGATACACTCTAGCCTTGCGGGTAGTGTGTTTGTCTTGACTTATGTTTGAGTTTGCGCACCACATATTTGAGGTTTGAGAAGAGTGTATTGGCAAGAGATTGTGATACTTTCTAGCCTTTCCACTTGCAATTCCCGCCTTGCGATCCAAGAAGGCCAAGTCCGGAAGCAAACACGTAGGCAATGTGTTTGATAAATTGCCTTAGACATATTGGTCTAGGAGGCTAAGTACATAGTGACATAGCATTAGCAAAGCGTGTGCCAATGATCAAATCCCCCGCTTAGCCTCAATTCTCACGAATATCTCTACATTGCAATCCTAGATATTTCAATCCACTCCGCTTTTTATTTTATAGTTTCTTTTATTTCTTTTCCTATTTTCTTTGTTATGTTCTTCACGTACACTCTCGCACATATGCACCCACCATCATTCCTCGCACCAAGTTTTCTCTTGTTAATGCACTGTGGCACGTGATTGTCTTGCACTCTATTTACTCCGACTTGCCATCCTTGAGTTCGACACTCGAGGATTTCATATCATCGTTTACACTTTCCATCCTACATCACCCTGCTAAATTACATCCAATCATAGTATCAACTAATACTCTAGAGAAAGCTAGGTAGGTGGTAAGTTAAAAGTAACCCTCATAGATTCACCCTCAAAGAACTTTAAGCAGAAGCCGATGCTGCCTTCTTCCTTGGAGATGGAAACTACGACGACCACACCTCACACAGAAAGTGTGGCTCTTGTTTTGTCCTCTTTCCAAAGCACCTTGTTCCCTTCCCCATTGTTGAACAGTTGCAGAAACCCTAATCTCAAACTGGAAGAGAAGTTCCTAAATAATTTTAAAACTAAAATTTTCTGGAAAAAACAAATGCATTTGGATTTTGACTAACTGAATCATAAGTTTAGAACAGCAGATCAAAAAAATTAGGAAAAAAAATACAAATAGAAAGCCAGAGGATACTCTCAACCTCTCGCCTCTCAAACTCTCAACCTCTCATCCTTTCGCCTCTCTCACTCTCAGCCTCTCAGCCTCTTGCCTCTGACTCTCACCTCTCTGTCTCTCATACTCTCTCCTTGACTGCCAGAAGTGCCACCGCCAAGCGCCACTCTTCTTCCCACGACAACCGCCAACGTCTCGACTTGTACCCTCGTTCTAGCATATCAGCTCGCCTCTGTTTTCTTTCTCTCTGCGTCGTGCTTCTAACGCTCGCCACCGTCTCGCTAATGTTGGATTCTTTCAATGAAAACCTAGACGGGATCAACAAAGCCAAACACTTCATCGGAATGTTTGGCTCCCTTCTGTCGTCCTTGAGTTTGGCAACCGCGACGTACCATTCACTTCTACATCTAAAGCTCTGCAAAATCTGAAGATAGATGTGATGTCTTTGATTTATAGCATTTGTAATTTTGTATAGATAGTAATTTAATATTGGTGGCTGATAAAATATTCTTGGAATACTAATAGTTGGATTGACAATACCTATGTAATTATTAAATGTGTTGCGTCTTCATATTTTGTAGAGTTTCAAATCTGTTGCCCTTTTGATTTCTTGATCAAACCGAGAAGACTCTTTAGTGCGCCTAATAATGTTCTAAGCGCAGTGTTTTAGTTGGGCGGGAAGTTTATTCCTATTTTTATTTTCCAAAAAGTTTTTGCTTTATTATAGTTGAGGATTTGTAAGTAATACTCAACACTGCATGTGTTCCTAGATATGTAATATACTCCGTATCATATAGTTAAATATATATGAATTTCCTTACAAATTATTTTATAAGAACTGATAGACTATTTAAATATTTGACAATATGGCAGTGTGATATATGGGGGTTTAATAAGATTTAAGCTTCTTACTTGCAGATTTGAAAACTTAACCTTGTATCGAAGTAAACAGTCTTTCAAGTCAAACAGTCTTGCAGATTTAAATCTTTTCCCAGAAAAATAACACCATAAAGAAAATGAGCATTCAAAAGAAAATTACTGCCACAGAAGCGAAATTGAACATAAACACATCTAAGAATTGAATGGCCACACACTGAGGATAAGGTCTCTCAATATCTCACTTGTTCTAATTCTTTGAAGTATCAAAATGAAAATTAAAAGTAACCTTCACAATTAACCCTCAAAGAACTCAAGCAGAAGCTGCTGCTGCCTTCTTCCATGGAGCTGCTTTAGTACTTTCCCTCTTGCGTTTATCAGGCATCATAGAAGAGGTAGCATACAAAGACTCTAATAGGAATTAGTACCCAAACATATTGATTGTAGTATCAACTAATACTCTAGAGAAAGCTCGGTAGGTGGTAAGTTACAAGTAACCTTCATATATTCACCCTCAAAGAACTTCAAGCAGAAGCTAATACTGCCTTCTTCCTTGGAGATGGAAACTTCGACGACCACACCTCACACAGAGAGTGTGGGTCTTGTTTGTCCTCTGTTCAAAGCTCATCGTTCTCTTCCCCATTGTTGAACAGTTGCAGAATCCCTAATCTCAAACTGGAGGAGAAGTTCCTTTAATAATTTTAAAACTAAAATTTTCTGGAAAAAACAAATGCATTTGGGTTTTGACTAATTGAATAAGAAGTTTTGAACAACAGATCACCAAAAATCAGGAAAATAATACAAATAGAAAGCCAGAGGAGACTCTCACTTTCTCGCCCCTCTCACTCTCAACCTCTCATCCTTTCGCTTCTCTCAATCTCAGCCTCACCCTCTCATCCGCTTGCCTCTGGCTCTCACCTTGATTGCCAGAAGTGCCACCGTCGAGCGCCACTCCGTTTCCCACAGCGACAACCAACGTCTCCACCTGCTCCCTCATTCTAGAATATCAGCTCGACTTTGTTCTCTTTCTCTTCGTGTCGTCCTTCTAACGCTTGTCATCGTCTCGTTGGCGTTGGATTCCAGCAGTGAAAACCTAGACGTGTTCAACAAAGCCAAGCATTTCGTCGGATTGTTTGACTCCCTTCCGTTGTCTTTGACTTTGGCAACCGTGATGTACCATTCATTTATACATCTAAAGCTCTGCAAAATCTAAAGATAGATGTGATGTCTTTGATTTATAGCATTTGTAATTTTGTATAGATAGTAATTTAATATTGGTGGTGGAGAAAATATTCTTAGAATACTAACAGTTGCATTGACAATATCTATGTAATTATTAAATGTGTTGCCTTGTCATAGTTTGTAAAGTTTCAAACTAGTTGCCCTTTTGATTTCTTGATCAAACCGAGATGACTCTTTTGTGCGCCTAATAATATTCTAAACTCAGCGTTTTAGTTGGGCGGGAAGTTTATTCCTATTTTTATTTTCCAAAAAGTTTCTACTTTATTGTAGCAGAGGATTTGTAAGTAATACTCAACACTGCATGTTTTCCTAGATGTGTAATATACTCCGTATCATATAGTTAAATATATATGAATTTTCTTACAAATTATTTTATAAGAACTGACAGACTATTTAAATATTTGACAATATGGTCGTGTGATATATGGGGGTTTAATAAGATTTAAGCTCCTTACTTGCAGATTTGAAAACTTAACCCGGCCTGTATCAAAGTAAACAGTCTTTCAAGGTAAACAGTCTTGCAGATTTAAATCTTTTGCTAGAAAAATAACACCATAAAAAAATGAGCATTCAAAACAACATTACTGCCACAGAAGCAAACTTGAACATAAACACATCTAAGAATTGATTGGCCACACACTTAGGATAAGGTCCCTCAATATCTCACTTGTTCTAATTCTTTGAAGTATCAAAATGAAAATTAAAAGTAACCTTCACAATTAACCCTCAAAGAACTCAAGCAGAAGCTGTTGCTGCCTTCTTCCTTGGAGCTGCTTTAGTACCGTCCCTTTTGTCTTTATCTGGCATCATAGAAGAGGTAGCATACAAAGACTCTAATAGGAATTAATCATACTACAACATTAGAACTAAGCACCCAAACGTATTGATTGTAGTATCAACTAATACTCTAGAGAAAGCTCGGTAGGTAGTAAGTCAAAAGTAACCTTCATAGATTGACCCTCAAATAACTTTAAGCAGAAGCGGATGCTGCCTTCTTCCTTAGAGATGAAAATTGCGACGACCACACCTCACACAAAGAGTGTGGTTCTTGTTTGTCCTCTTTCGAAAGCTCCTCGTTCCCTTCCCCATTACTGAACAGTTGCAGAAACCCTAATCTCAAACTGGAAGAAAACTTACTAAATAATTTTAAAACTAAAATTTTCTAGAAGAAACAAATGAATTTGGGTTTTGACTAACTGAATCAGAAGTTTAGAACAACATATCACAAAAATCAGGAAAAGAATGCAAATAGAAAGTCAGAGGAGACTCTCACCCTCTCGCCTCTCTCACTCTCAACCTTTCATCCTTTCGCCTCTCTCACTCTCAGCCTCTCAGCCTCTCACCTTCTTGCCTCTGACTCTCACCTTGACGGCTAGAAGTGCCACCGCCGAGCACCACTCCGCTTCCCACGGCGACCGTCAACGTCTCCACTTGCTCCCTCTTTCTAGCATATCAGCTCGCCTCAGTTGTCGTTCTCTCCGTGTCGTCCTTCTACCGCTCGCCGCCGTCTCGCTGGTGTTGGATTCCAATAGTGAAAACTCAGACGGGTTCAACAAAGTCAAACATTTTGTCGGAATGTTTGGCTCCCTTCCATCGTCCTTGAGTTTGGTAGCCGCGACACACCATTCATTTATACATCTAAAGCTCTGCAAAATCTGAAGATAGATTTGATGTCTTTGATTTATAGCATTCGTAATTTTATATAGATAATAATTTAATATTGGTGGTTGAGAAAATATTCTTACTAACAGTTGGCTTGCCAATACCTATGTAATTATTAAATGTGTTGCCTCTTCATATTTTGTAGAGTTTCAAATCAGTTGCCCTTTTGATTTCTTGATCAAACCGAAAAGACTCTTTAGTGCGCCTAATAATGTTCTAAACGCAGCGTTTTAGTTGGCCGGAAAGTTTATTCCTATTTTTATCAATCTCTTCGTCTTATTACGAAGAATCCTAAACAAATTTAACCCGACTCAAATCCGAAGTGGACCTCGCTGATAATTGTACCACAAAATAGTCAGTTAATATGCCATTTTAAGCTATTTTTTCCAACAACAAGTGCATGTAATTTTATCTTGTTAACATTCGTGCACCTTGATGCAACTACTTATAACTATATGTGCACCTAGTTATAACGTTAGGTGCTCTTAGTTTTGATGCTCAGTGTAAATTTTATTTGCACTTGTAATACATTTTACCTGCACTGAGGTGCACTATATGAAATTGCTACTTGCACTTGTAATACATTTTACTTGCACGTCGATGTTCAATTATTTACGAAAATGCCACCGCATTTTTTTTTTAAAAAAAAAACATCAGTGTTTCTCATCCTTTAGATCTGGACATGTGGACGACGCTGAATGGTTCTCACTTCTCTCATGGGCGGGCAGTTCGCACCTAAATGCATATATATATATATATATATATATATATATATATATATATATATATATATATATATATATATATATATATATATATATATATGTATGTATATATATATATATATATATATATATATGTATATATATATATATATATATATATAGAAAGGGGTTCTTATGCGGTTGAGGGTGCCAGGTGCGGTTGTGCGGTGAGAGGAGAACCATTGATTTTGCTTAAATCAACGTTTAGATTACCAGAATTAAATAAAAAACGTGGTGGCATTTTGGTAATTTTTTACATTTATGTCAAATGTAAGGTGCATGATTTTTGTGAGTAAGGTGCGTGAGTTTTGTATATAAGGTGCGTGAATTTGTGCATAAGGTGCGTGAGATTTGTGCTTAAGGTGCGTGGGGTTGTGTACTTAATGGTACTAGTTGTTGAAACTTAAGGTGCGTGGGTTTTGTGCTTAAGGTGCATGAGTTTTGTGCTTAAGGTGCATGGGTTTATGCTTAATATGAATAGTTGCTGAAACTTGGGTGCGTGAGTTTCCTTCTTAATGTGCGTTGTTTTCATCTTAAGTTGCGTGATTTGTATGCATAAGGTGCATGATTTGTATATGCTTAAGGTGCGTTAGTTATGTAAAACTTAAAATGAACCATTTTTAAAACCTTAGGTGCATGATTTGTGTTCTTAAGGTGCTTTGTTATTTGCTTAAGGTGCGTGATTTTGTGTTCTTAAGATGTTTTGTTTGTGTGCTTAATGTGCGTGTGTTGTGTACTTAAAATGCGTCAGTTTAATGCTTAATGTGCGTCCAACCGCACAACCACATGGGAAGCTATATATATATATATATATATATATATATATATATATATATATATATATATATATATATATATATATATATATATATATATATTGATTTAATTATCTGGGGTGGACCTGTAACACCCCTAATTTTTAAAACATTTTAAGCCTATGAAATAAAGGCAAATCTATCATTATCCATCCAAACAAAGTGGAACTAACAGCATAAATGTCCGGGTGCTATGCCACGTCTAGGTTTGAGAACCTAGACGCGTAGGCTAAACTACTAACCAAAGCATAAATCCACAAGTTCATAATTGAGTACCAATCAAGGCACGCAGGCCAACCAACAAATGCTAACTATCTAAGCTAGATCCTCGTATCCATCTAGCGCACTCTGAAGCTACAGATCTGCACCTGAAAAACATGCGGTGTAACAACCGTCAACGAATAATGCTGGTAACCCACTCTCACGCGTTAAGTACAATATAGGTAGATTTAAGGAAACCATTTTGAGACTGGAATACATATATAATCCTAAACAAACTCTAGCTTTAAAACCAAGATCAAGACTCAAGGCATACAACAGGTTTAACATTACGAATCATCATAAAGATACTAGCATGCATCCTAACTCAAAAGATAAGATAACCACAAAGCTCAGCAATAACAAACAATAAAAATCAACAAATCACAACGGCAAGCAAATGCCATAATAACAATAGCAACACAATCTAGCCTTATACCAAGTTCCAACCTTTACTCCTCTCCATCCTTATATCAGTTCCAACCTGTACCTCCAGGCCACCCTTATAACGCCACCCCCTTATCCCTCCGAAGCACTTCATGGCTCCCATCCGACATATCTCCAACATGCCACTGATGTGGTAGCACCGCAGTTCCATTCACATGATCCGTGCCTCTAGCACCACTACCAAGGGGTCAGCGCATATAGCTCTGACATGGCACCACAGTGCTTATAACTTGATCTATGCCTTTAGCAAACTAATCAAGGTTGGTCCGTGCCTTCAGCACGATAACCGAATGGTCTGTGCCTTTAGCACAATAACCGGGCACTCGTTGGGCCAAACTCCAACAATTCTTTTCCACCAATAAGATCCCTTTCTCGTCAGGTACAATCAATCAGTCAACACACACACAACACAGTGCCCACCGCTCAATAACAACAACAATCAATACACATCAACACATAGCAATGGATAGTCAAAGGGAAGGCACAACAACCACATCAACGAGTGACATCAACATAAATATGCAACCCACAAGATATAGCCTAAACTCCACTTCTCAAGATAACGAGACAACCACAAGACACCCATGGGATCATACAAATCTCATCCTAGGTCAAAGGGATACTAACTTAACCCACATGCAATAATCACGACTTATAACTCCTAAAACGGTACTCGGAATATCAAACGAGACACAAAAACATCAAACGGGATAAAACGTCACGACTCACGCCCCGTTCCAGCGGACCACCCGCCGGTGGGCGGCTGTGTACCAGCGGGTACACGGCGGGCGGTTAACCGCCCACCGGCCACCTGCTGGTACAACGAGCAGTACTGGCGGGTGGTCAGGTGGGGGTTCGTCTCCCCATCGACCCCCCCGCTGGTACGATGGTATCTTTGCACTTTTCCCAACTCGAGAATTCCTCAATTACATCCAAAACCAAGTCCGAATACATCCCAATACATAACAACAACAATATGGACTCAAACCACAAGAATTAAGCCAAGAAATCAACACAAACGGTTCCTAAATACATGCTCCTAACATATCAAGATTCAAGAACCAATTACTAATCATGCAAGAACAACAAGAATCACAATAACACCAAGATTCCATCAAATAAACCCTAACAAGCTCTAGACATGCCCAAACGCAAGATCACACATATAATCAATCACAACATCAAGATCATCAAGATTATCAAATAAACACAACATAGACCCTAGGCAAAGCTCTATCAAGACTCAATAACAGAATCACGCATACAATTATCAAATGAGCCAATAATCAAGATATAGCAAGGAAAATATGTTTTGTAAGACATGGGTTACCTCTTAGCCTTAATTACTCATTCCTTGGCTATTAAGGTTCTTTCCTAAGATTTCCTCCCGGTTGATTGCCCTAGGCTTGGTGGCGGGGAATCCCTTTGGCTAGGTTTCCTGGGCGATTCGTGTATTCGGTGTTATGAGAGGTGAGAGGGTTTTAATTGCTTTCTAATCCCCTATTTATAAGGTCATGAATCCTAATCAGAGTCTGGGTAGCCGAAGGTATATTTTCCTTATTCTTATCGGGCTTATAGTCTTTAATATGGACAAGGGTCCACGGTCCATCGTGGACCACATCAATTAATTAAGGGGGTCGTAACCAATTTAAGTCCCTTTTAATTATTTATCCACGGGATTAGTTCCATAATTAATCCGGGTTTGAAGGCCGTAACACAAGGTGTTACAAGACCCGAAGAACTAAACCCGATAAAGAACGTATTATGGAAATAGATAAGTAGATGAAACGATGTCGTAAGGTCTCGGAGACCGTATATTGTATTATAATAATAGGCAGGCTATTACAACGATTCGTTAGGACACTAGTAGTGGAAAAGTAGTGAACATGTCCTAAAGGGACAAAATGAGGGATATTTATACAAAATAAACCCTTAACGGCCCCACCTAAACCGGTGGGTGGTTACATCTCCCGTGTTGACCCCGCCCGGACCGAAACCGGGTTCGCGGGTCATCCGTGCAGAGCTCACCATGGCCGAGCTCATAAGGCTGAGCTCACATGGCCGAGCTCACATGGCCAAGCTCATGTAGGGCCGAGCTCATATGGCCGAGGTGCCTTGGGCCGAGGTTGAGCCCCGTGCTCGGCCCAAGGCACCTCGGCCATATGAGCTCAGCCATGGTGAACTCAGCAATATGAGCTCGGCCATGTGAGCTCAGCCCTATGAGCTCGGCACGACTGACCCGCGAACCCAGTCTCGACTCGGGCACGGTCAACGCGGGAGATGCAACCACCCTCCAATTTAGGGGGGGTCGGTTAGGAGTTTATTTTGTATAAATACCCTCATTTTGTCCCTTTAGGACATGTTCACTACTTTTCCACCACTATTGTCTTAAATTCCTAACGAATCGTTGTAATAACCTGCTTATTATTATAATACAATATACGGTCTCCGTGCGACATCGTTTCATCTATTTATCTATTTCCATAATACGTTCTTTATCGGATTAGTGTCGGGTCCACCCCGGATAATTAAATCCATCATATATAATTGCGATTGATCATGGATCGAAATCTATATACATAAAACCAAAAGCATGGAAAAATAGTTTTGCCAACCAAGAAATGAAGTTAATACGTGGATACATGCAACAAGAACCATGACGCATCAAATGCTTCGCCAGGCCACCCAAGAAATGCAAGTGATGCATGGAATTTGCAATTTACATTCTTTCCATGTCAGATACGTGGAGGTAGATTTGCAGAGGCATAAATATTCTAACCTCTGCTGACCATACAATTAGCTCTTCTAAATTTTCTCTCTCACCTTCTAATAACAGTAGTAGTAGACCTAAGATTATTAATAATCAGTGGACCTAATAATCTTCTCTCTCTTCTCAAAGATAACATCAACAAACCTTGGATAACCTTAATAAACCTATACAATATCTCTTCTAATAAAATTAAATCATAATTCATAAGACAGTTTCAAATTAAAATGAAATATATATTTTTATCAAACTTAAAATAATATAATATTTATAACATCATAATACTCAAAATATATTACTCCGTATTTAACATTCATGGTAGTACATTTAAATCATTAATCAATCATTACTATATAAATCTCCAACAAGTCTATCCATGTTCAACCATTACCCAACCTTAATCATCATCATAGGATTCGATGAAGGTTCTCATATGCTTCTTCCAATAGTTGTAGTTTGTTTTTTTCTTATAGTCGCGTAGTTAAAGGAAGAAACTAAGACATCTAACGAATATTATAAACTATTTTTTTTTTTTGGTGTATCCAGAGTTTCTATCGTCGGACACAATAACCTAAAGTAGAACATAAAATTCACACACAATAACAAATATAAATAGCACGAAAAGGGACTAAGACAACTAGCGATATGAAACGACTCAATCTACTATACTTTATTTTATTTTATTACGCGAGACTTAATTAGAAGTTTATACAAGAGATTACAAAACTTGAATTATATATTGATGTTGATCTCATGCAACACTAAGTAATTGAGGACACGAATTCCTCGTTCATTAGGAATCTTCATGCCTTTATGGCAACTCCATTATTTAGGTGAACTCATGTTATAAAAAATAAGAAGTGTGACTTTTTCATAGTTGAATTCTACTACCCACCAAAGTGCTAAGAATATCCATGAGTAAACAAATATATATGATCTCTATTGAAAATATTATGATTAACTCAATATTTTTACAATTTTGTCTCCAGAACTATATGGAAAACATCTTGAATTCTCATTTTGGGTCTTTCCTCATGATGAGAACATGGATCCCGAGGGACCATTTTATTGAGAAAGTGTTAGCCCAAGTAGGGTGTCTATTTTTATGCTAGGAAATAGGGAAGCGGGGCAAATTATTGTGTGGACCATGGTCCACACAATGTTATGTGGACCATAACAAAAAGTACATTTTTAATATACTAACAGGGCGTTTGGTTCACTGTAATTTCGTTGTAGTTGAATTGCAATTCAATGGATGCCTCAAATACATTGTTTGGTTGGAAGGAATTGCAATTCCCTCCTTTTGTTGAATTGCAATTCATGAGGTACCCTCATGAATTGCAATTCAATGAATTTGAGAAAGGAAAAACAAATGAAATGACACTACTACCCTTAGTTGTTATTACTATTATTATTACACAAGGGTATTTTAGTATTTATACCACTTCATTCCTTCTCAACTCCAAAATTCTATTTCTCCCACCAAACAACGTAATTTGAATTCCTACTTTATTCCCACCTTATTCTTTTCCCACCGAATTACAATTTTTTTCCCCTTAATTCTTTCCTTCTAATCAAACACCCAGTAAATGTACATTATTTTTGTACTGAATGTACAATATTTTACAATAGACAAAATATAGTCCATACAACTTGTGTGGACCATGGTCCACATAATTGGGGAAGCGGGGTGTCCATGTTCGTAATAAAAATGAACACCCCCCTTAGGCCAATACTTTTTCAATAAAATGATCCGGGATTATCCCATGTCCTTATCATCACCTTGTAAATCAGATTCAAATTTGTTTACTTGTATGCCGGAACAAGATATCTACAATCCCTTGGATTCTACTCAATATATGGAAGAAATCTTGAATTATTCCTCGAGTTTTGCTTTTAAAAAAAAAATGAATTTCTTATTCCCTTTGAGCATTGACATATACAGATTTCGTCCAATAACAACAATAATACACATATACTAACCGATGTGGTCACGTGGGAAAGAGTCTCGGACACGCAAGTTGTAAGAGGCGCTAGTGCTAGGAGGGGTGCTTATATTTCCAATCCACTTTGTAGAGTTTTAACCGTTTTGATACTAATTGTTAGAACCAAACGTTTACTACTATATCAAAAGTTATAACTAGTAGTGAATGTACATGTAGGCTCTGTTTGGCAACGCTAAGCTAGGAGTTTATAGCTTATTTTAAGCTACTAATAAGCTATAAGCTCTGTTTGGTAATGTTTTCAAAATAAGCTCCTAGCTTAAAATAAGAGCTTATTTTGGAACGCTACTTTAGGTGGCGTTTCAAAATAAGCTACTAGCTTCCTAACTTTTTTTCCATCTTTACCCTTATTATTTTAAATAATGACATATTTTAACCTTATGAATTAAAATCCTTTCTCTTCCCCTATCCCAACTTTCACATCAATCCCTTCCTTAGTCTTGTTTCCTGCTAAACAATTATGTTGAAACTTTAGCTTATTATTATTATTATTATTATTATTATTATTATTATTATTATTAATGTTATTTTTAAATTAGCAATATGGCTTCAACGAATGACAACTTGGATGGAGAGAATTTTAAGTGGACAAACGAGAACGTGATGCTTTTTTTTTTTTTTTTGTGAGATTTGTATCAAATATATTCGAAAGAATTCACAACAATATTGCTACTTCATCAACGAAAATTTAAGTCACACCTCTATGGAGATGAAGGAGATTTGCAACAATATTGCTACTTCATTATGGGATGCTAGATCATGATCATGCTAATAGTTTTATTTTCAAAAGTGTTTACTTTTTTTGGAAGACGAAATGTTAAATTTTAATATGTAAACAAACTAATTTAAATTTTATAAAGATGTCCTTTTTAGTCTTTTTACATTTATCAGCTTATCAAAAAGCTAATTTTACCAAACACTTTCAATCATAACAGCTAGCTTAACAGCTCTTCAATTTTCAGCTCCGAGCTTATAGCTTTTCAGATTTCAGCTCCTTTTCAGCTATCAGCTCCTAGCTTATAGCTTTTCAGCTAGGTTTGCCAAACAGAGCCGTAAATTTATTTATTTATATTTATGTAACAATACGTCAACACTATCTTTTGATGGTAGGAGTCTAGACTCGTCTCTCTGAACCTCTATCCAACAACAACCTAGCTATGCGATTGGTTCCATACTTCAATTGCTATAGAAGTGTATTGGTGATTTTGTACATAAATAAGTAATAATGGATTGAACTATAACGTGGATGTGTGCTTCACAATGACGCAGAATAATAATTTCTCCAATAGTACAAACATAATTTGGCATCCCACTTTATTGGTAGAGTGGATCCAATTAAGATCTTATATTATAAATCCCAACTATGAGTTTGAGTTTTAAACCCATTATTCTTTGATGAGGTTATCACTGCTGGAAATTTTGCTATTTCCGTCCAACAAAAATTGGACGGAAAATGGAGATTATTGGTTATAAAACGGGTTTCCGTCCAAAATGAGACCTCAAAAAAATGAATATCAGTAATTTCGTCCAACATCAGATGTCGGTTGGAAGTTACGTCCAACAGGTCAAAGTTGGACGGAAAATCTTGATAGTAACCCACCATTTTTAGGATGAGAATTTCCGTCCAACTTTGACCCGTTGGACGGAAATTCTGGATGACAATCCACTATTTTAGGATGCATGGAAACTTCCGTTCAACTTTTACCCGTTGGACAGAAATTCTGACCAACAGGTTGGTCAACAATTGTGACTAATTTTGACCCGTTGGACGGAAAATCCGGATGGTAACCCACATTTTAAAATGACAATTTCCATCCAACTTTGAACCGTTGGACGGAAATTGTGACCAGCAGGTTGGCCAGAATTTGTAACCATTGATTTTGACAGGAAAATCTAAATTTATATAAATTATTTTTTTTTATTTTGATCTTGCTATAATTTTTTTTACATGTTGTCAATACATTCTATATCATAAACAAAGTAATGTACACACTATCTAAATTCAAAATGAAAATACTTAAATATCAAAATTATTTACAACCAAAAGATAGTATCATGTGCATAAATATTTAAGCAGTGCACTATTGCCATACACACCCAAAAAAAAAAAAAGTCATAAAAACATCAAGTACTTAATCTTCATCAGAAGCAGCTTGTGTTTCATCATTTAGTGAGCTGGAGTTGTTCAAGTTTAAAGAACTTAACAACTCAGGATTTGCACTGAATTGTGCAAATATAGTACCCATCTTTTCAAGTTCTTCTCTGATAATCTTGTTTTCTTCCCGAAACATTTTGTTTTCTTCCCTCATTTATTGAATTTCTGCCATCAAAGTTGCATTTGAAGATGATGCTCCAGCCTGAGATTTTGATTTCTTTGAAGCTTCAGGAAAATAGTATTCCGTATCTGAGCCAAAGCCATATACGTTCCCTCCCTTCTTTACACCACCGGTGGCCTCCAACCACAGCTCTACATCTGATGCGTCAGTTTGAGTCTATCGCAGTTCATTCATTGTATCCTATAAAGTAAAACAAAGTATTTTTATCTACTAAAATAATTCAATATGACACTTTTAATAGAGGTTATATTACAAAGATTCTTACCACAACTTTTTGAGCTTTTGGACAAACATATGCTCCATCTCCATTCTTCCGTTTATGAGTGTGTTGATACAAGTCTACAATACTTGGATCTTTTCCAAATTTTTCTTTCTATTCAAGAATAATACAACATATTTAGTATAATTTTATAAGATAAGCTATTTAAAAAAAAAAAAAATTCTTCAAACTTACCAATCTTCGGCGATGTTCAATCATAGAAATAGAACCACAACTGTGAAGTGATGCACCTAGTCCTTCAAAATTTAAATTTCTATTAATCTTGTTTTTCTCCGAGAGCTTTTTGAAATCATCACTCTCCCAAATGCGGACCAAGTCATCTAGCACATCATTAGGAATCCACTATGGTTTGATTTTGTTTGCTGTCAAGCCCACACGAACCACTGTCAGATGGTCTATAAGGAGTTTTGCACCTCTTTTCTCAAAGATACGGCGTACAGTATTATCCTCTAGTGGATCTCATCTATAATGTTTCTATAATCATCAAAACTCTAAATTAGCAAAGACAAGTAATGTTTTATTGGACGGAAATAGCGAAATTTCCAGCAGTGTATATTCTTTGTGATTTTTAAGTACAAAAATGTATATATAAAAGTACACAACATTATTATTATTATTATTATTATTATTATTATTATTATTATTATTATTATTATTATTATATATCCACCCAAAACAAATAAATATAAAAATATTTGAAGCCAACATATTTGATTTTTAGTTCTCGATTAACAAATAAAGAATTGTAGGATTGCATATACTATAACCACCATATATATTTGATGTTAACATAGGAACTGAATAAGGTTGTTGTGTGTGATATATATATATATATATATATATATATATATATATATATATATATATATATATATATATATATATATATATATATATATATATATATATATATATATATATATATATATATATATATATATATATATATATTTATTTATTTATTTATTTATTTATTTATTTATGATAAAACTAGCCAATTGGGTCATAACGTGCGTTCAATGTATGTGTGTTTAAAGGGTATATTGTAAGATGATTTATTTATTGTTTAATATGATAAATATGAACTAATATATACATCTAATTATACATGTTTAAAGAACATCTCATGGCTTGACAAAAAAAATAAAATACAAATTTAAAACTTGGAACAACAATATAGAACAAAGACACAAGCTGTCTAACATTTGCATCATTTATTTCAATGAGTGATGATTATTGGAGCGATTGAAAATGAGATTTCAATATAAGTTTTTTTAAAATATAAAAAAAAAAAAAAAAAAAAAAACCATTGACATGTTATTTTCTTTTTCTAAAATCACTACTTAATGGCCGCCAACGCTATGTGTTATTTTATTTAATGCTATTAACTCTATTATAATGCACAAATAGTGCATAGCGCCACGGCCGCCACCTCTCATGTAGGAGTTCAACTTGGTATCATTGGACCACAAGGTCCTTGAATGGGTAGGCTACGTGTTATTGTTTTTATAAGTTTTGAAAAGAAAAAAAAACTCTTTATTCTAATTAATTAGTTATTTGTAAACTGATCAACCTCATTACAAGTTAAAGATTTACTTAGCTCAAAAGTTCAGTAGGCAATATTTGGGAGAAGGGACCAAAGTTTGAACCTCGGTTATGGAGATTATGTCACCGTGATTTACATCCTTTCAAATGCTCTGTCAAGTCGGGATTGAGGATTCAATCATTTTTGAGAAAAATAAAGATTGGTGTAACAGTTAAATTTAAAAAAGAAAAAAAAAACAAAAAAAACAAAAAAAACAAAAAAAACAAAACAAACATATCAATAAATAAATATTATTAATGAATGATAGACTGATAGTTGTATGTGAATGTACAACATGATTTGACTTTTTGAGTTTTACATCCCCCTTACGTTTAATGAGTTGAAAAAATTATTTTCAAATCATTAAAATTCAAGATTGACATGTGATACATAAAGCTATGTATTTAAAATTGAACAATCAATATATAATGAGAGCAAAGTTGTACCAAACCAACATAGGATATTTCAAAATATTTTTTTAAAAATTTTTAAATTGAACTCTTTGAAATCCTAAGTAGAATATCTGTGATCTTATAGTGTAGTCTAGAAAATAAAAAGTACAATTCCAATGTACTGTTTGGTCACCTCTTGTTAGGAAGTCCAAATCCATATGTCATATTTGTCACCTTGATGAAGGCATGCACAATCTTATATAGTTTTGAAACCTTAATTCACACCACCAAACAGTCAAGCATATAATTAAGTATACTAAGAATATGGGGCAATTCTTGTTGGAGCTGTCTATTGATATTCTTGGTTTGAAGTAATTCTTTGTAACTGTAAATTTTTCTATAAATCAAAGTATACTAAAAATATGCTTAATTCTTCTTGTTCGGCGGGGCGTGTTCATGTTTATCTTCTTCGATGAAACTGGTATGCAGAGGGTACTCGATGAAGGGCCGTGGTCGTTTGATAATAACACTCTGGTGTGCTGGCAGGTTAAGGCGGGGATTCGGCTGGCGGAGGTTGAGCTCACCTCTGTGGACATGTGGGTACAATTGTATGATTTACCGTTGGGTTATACTTCGAATGTGGTTCTTGAGCAGGCGGCCAATTTTATTGGTTCGTTTGTTAAAGTGGATGATCGCTATGCTGGGGCATCATGGAAAACGTTTCACCGAGTCTGAGTTTCGATCCCGGTTTACAAACCCTAAAACGAAGGATGAAACTTATTAAAAGAGATAAGACAAGCTGCTAGGTAAGTTTTCGGTACGAGCGACTACATAGCTTCTGTTTCTATTGTGGTTTATTGGGGCATTCATATAAGTTTTGTAAGCTAGCAAGAAAGTCAGGGTTAACGCCGGGTCAATTCCCTTACACGGCTAACTTAAAGGCTGGGGGAGGTAGTCGGGGACCGCGACAAGTTAGGGAGCCGTGGTTAATTCCTTTGGAGGGGAAGGGGAGGGGTGCAGTGGGTTTGGACGGGAAGGTGGCGGTGACGGGTTCTAGGAGGGGGGAGGCAGTGCAGCCGGGAAGAGGGAGGGATGGTGAGGGGGCGGCGGCGGTGGCAGTTTCGAAGAGGAGGAGGGAGGCGGATGGGGAGGTTGGACATTCGGGGGTGGATATGGGTGATGTGATAATGACAGAGGTGCCAAAAAATGGGTTTACAGCGGGTCCTGTTGTTCAGGCCCGCCCTTCATCATGAGTACGATAAGCTGGAACTGTCGTGGCTTGGGCAATCCACGGACAGTTCGAGAAATAGTGGACCTGGTGTCCCGAAAGAAGCCCGATTTCGTCTACTTAATGGAAACAAAAGTAGGACGAATACATGCAGAGAGACTACGTGTTAAGATTGGATTTGAAGGCTTGTTCTATGTGGACAGTGTAGGTGTGGGGGGTGGCTTGGCACTATTATGGAGGAGGAATAATACTGCTAGGCTATTGAGTTTTTCAAAAAAAAAAAACATGTGGATGTGGAGGTTGCTATAAGGGAGGAGATATGGCATATGACGTGTTTTTATGGGTACCCACAGAGGAGTAGGCGGAGGGAGGCCTGACAATTGTTGAGTGGATTGAAGGATAGGTTTACACTACCATGGGTTGTATTGGGAGGCTTCAATGATCTTCTGTATCAGCAGGAAAAGAATGGGGGAAATCCACATCCGGATGGCCTACTAAGAGGTTTTGGGGAAACGGTTGATAACTGTGGCTTAATCCAACTACCGATGAGAGGGCATCAGTTTACATGGGAGAGAGGGGAAGGTACGGATGGGTGGATAGAGGAGAGATTGGATAAGGTGCTGGTAACGGCGCGATGGACTGATATGCACGGTGGGGCTTGGGTTGAGAATATCCAAACTCGTAACTCAGATCATTCGGCTCTCTTTCTAAACACTAATATAACGACGGTGCACAGACAATGGGGGCCGAGGGGTTTCCGTTTCGAAATGGCCTAGGTCCATGATGATGGTTGCAGGGAGGTGGTGGAGACTGCCTGGCAGGATGGTAGGGACAGGGGATTGCTGAATTGTCAGCAATATTGTGGTGGTAGGCTCATGCGATGGGGCGGGGAGCACTGGTATAAATTTGGTGACTGTATGAAACAATTGAGAAAGGAATAGGATGCGCTACGACACTGGCGGGATTCAGCTGCATTAGCTGAGTTTTGGCGGCTGGAGGAGATGCTTGGCTAGGTGGAGGTTCTGGAGGATGTGTTTTGGAGGCAGCGAACTAAGCAGCACTGGCTCCGTGGTGCAGACGCCAACACAAAATTTTATCACAGGTATGCCTAAACGAAAGAATTATATTCCTAGATTAAAGAATGAAGTTGGTGATTGGGTGGAGGGGGAAAATATGAAGAGGGTTATTTTGGATTACTATGCAGCTATTTTTACCTCTTCTGACTCTGTGTGTGAGGATCCCATGTTTGATGATTTTACTCCCCGTGTGACTCATTATCAAAATATTGCTTTGTTACGACCCTTTGTTTCAGAAGAGGTCAAGAGTGCTTTATTTGCAATGTTTCATGACAAGGCACCAGGACCGGATCGTATGAACCCGGGCTTCTACCAACAGTTTTGGGATATAGTTGGGGGCGATGTGTCTGATTTAATTATGGATTGCTTGAATTCTGGTACATTCCCTGAGGGTTTAAATGATACTAATGTGATTTTAATTCCTAAGAAGAATGTACCTGAGACGGTAGCTGATATGAGGCCAATTGCTCTAAGTAATGTGTTATATAGAATTATGGCTAAAGTAATAGCCAATAGAATGAAACCTCTTATGGGGGACCTAATCTCGGAATCCCAGAGTGCTTTTATTCCTGGAAGGCTTATTACTGATAATATTCTTATAGCTACGGAGGTGGACCATTATTTAAATAGGAAACAGTGTGGTCTAACAGGGTGGGGGGCTTTGAAATTAGATATGGCAAAGGCTTATGATCGAATGGAGTGGAAATTCCTGCGAAGAATGCTGGAAGTTATGGGGTTTGATGATCGTTGGATTAATATGATAATGCATTGTGTTACTACATTTCAGTATAATATTTTGGTAAATGGTGTTAATAGTGGCATGTTAATACCGACCCGGGGTCTCAGACAAGGAGATCCACTCTCCCCATATTTATTCATTATTTGTGCAGAGGGGTTGTCTATGCTATTGCAGAGGGCTCAGATGACTAGCTCTATACATGGTTGTAGGGTGGCTAGAGGGGCCCCCCGATATCACACCTATTTTTTTGCAGATGATAGCATGTTGTTCTTTAAAGCGAATAATCAGGAGGCAAGCGTGATAAAGCAATGTTTGGGGCGTTATGAAGAGTTGTCCAGACAGAAGGTGAATTATCATAAATCTAATATCTGGTTTAGTAAGAACACCAGGGAGGAGGACAGGGAAATGGTGGCAGCGTGTTTGCAAGTGGACCAGGCGCCCAACTTTGGGAAATACCTGGGGCTACCCTCTTTTATTGGAAGAAATAAGAGAGCGCTATTTTCTTATATTGAGGATAAAATCAAACAAATGATTGGTTCGTGGAACAAGAAATTACTTTCACAAGCAGGTAAGGAAGTTTTGTTGAAAAGTGTAGCACAATCAATGCCTACATTTTCAATTAGTGTTTTCTTACTTCCTGACACAGTTTGCTTATCAATCCAAAGAACTATGAACAGATATTGGTGGGGTAATGGTGTGGAAAGTGGAATTCACTGGAAAGCATGTGATAAGTTATGTATCCCTAAAAAGTTTGGTAGTTTGGGCTTTAAGGATCTCAGAGGCTTTAATTTGGCTATGTTTGGAAAACAAGCATGGCGTTTCCTCACAAACCCCAGCTCCCTGGTTGCAAGAATTTATAAGGCACGATATTTTCCTAGTACCTCCTTTATTGATACTAAGGTAGGTAGTTGCCCGAGTTATTCCTGGAGAAGTATTATGGCAGCACATGATATGATTGTTGCAGGAGTACGAAGAAGGATTGGTGATGGTAAAACAACATTAATCTGGGGATACCCGTGGTTACCAGATGATCCCAGCCCTCTGGTCCAAACAGACATGCCTGAGGAATTGAGAAACGTCAGAGTCGTAAGTTTAATTGATGAGCAGACTAATAATTGGGATCCCCATATTTTATCTGATTCTGAGGATGTCAATCGTATAGTGAAAATCCCCATAAGCCCTGGATACGAGGACTCATGGTATTGGCTCGGGGACCCTAATGGAAATTATACGGTAAAGAATGCCTACAAAAATATTATGGGTGTTTATGAGCATACACCAGGGGAGTTTGATAAATGGACTATTATGTGGAAGATGAGGGTACCCCCAAAATGGAAGACATTTTTGTGGAGGGTAATTTGTGATATCCTTCCTACGACTGCTCATTTAATTATAAAGAGAGTGGAAGTGGATCCTGCATGCCAGATGTGTGGGTTAGCACATGAGGATGTTATGCATGCATTAGTTGTTTGTGATTATTCAAAACTTGTTTGGAATATTTCAAGGCTACCAGTCACAAATATTATTACTAACTCTTTCCCTGCATGGCTAACGGCTGCACTTGCAATATTGACAGAGGAGCAGAGTGGAGTCTTGGTAGCATTGCTATACCAAATATGGTAGAGCCGCAACTCAGCCGTATGGGAAGGAGCACTCCCTCACCCCGCCGGCACATGGAGGAAAGCAACCACGGCCTTGAGCTCATTCCGGCAAGCCAACCACCGACACCCACTTCCTGTACCGAATGCACCGGAGATTGGCAGACATGGCAGGCCAAGATGTTTTGTAGATGTCGGCTACTGGCAGGCTACGGGAGAGGCCACCTTCGGTATAGTACTGCTCTCGCCGGACGGATCCTTTTTGGCGGCACGAAATGGAAGGCTACCGGCTTGTTTCTCACCATTTATGGCGGAGGCCCTAGCTTGTAAAGAGGCTCTATCCTGGCTGCTGGAGAGAAATACAACGGCGGTGGATCTACTCACGGGTTGCACACAACTTCGAAATGCTATACGCCTGGAGTCAACGATTATAATGTCGTATGTTAGGGGGTCGTAGTGGACGAATGTAGGTCTTTAATGGCTTCTTTTACTTATTGCTCATTAAGTTATGTTACTAGGCATGTTAATTCACATACACATGTTTTAGCTTCTTTAGCCTTCTCTCCTGACTCGATTGCAGCTTTGATTCATTAATACAATCGTTTATTGGTTGGTTTTCAAAAAAAATATGCTTAATTCATGGGTTAAGTTATCATGTTAGAAAAATGAATTTATAACCTATTAACTATATTAAATTTGATTTATTTCTTAAACAGATTGTAATAAATAATTTTAAAAAATATAAATTGTTTATAGTGGTTTAATAATTTATAAAAAGTATACATAAAAAAACTTAAATTTATGTTGTTAAATATGTTAAATTGTTAATTGGGAATAGCAAAAATTCTAAATGATGTTTTTTTTTTAATGATAATGATAATGATAATGATAATAATAATAATAATAATAAAAGATCTTACAATAAGCAGTCGTTATATTATAGACCGCGGTGCATGGTCAAAAACGGCGCCGTTTCTTTAAGTAAAGGAACGGCCCGCCGTTAGAGTTAACGGAGTCCGCTTGTTTGGTGTATTAAACACCAACTGGCACTATAGTATATCTAAACCGACACTGCAGTTATATCAAAATGATACTGTAGTTATAGTGAAATGAAACTGCAGTGTATATAAAATGAAACTAAATAACATTTCACATATTTGAGTGTATATTGTACAATGAAGCTGTAATTATATCAAAATGATCATGTAGTTGTGTTTTAATGAAACTATAGTGTATATAAAATAAAATTAAATAACATTTTCACATATTTGAGTCTATAAATATCAAATGAAACTATAGTTATATCGAAATGAAACTGTAGTTGTGTTGAACTGAAACTGCAGTGTATACAAAATAACACTGAATAACAGAGTTACTTTTTGCAGAAGGGTGCGAAACGGCGGAAACTGACACTGTTTATTTTCATTTAAAAAAAAGACACGCGGTGCATAATATAATTTGCCTACAATAAGTGGGAAGACTAGTATCTTACAATAAGTGGGAAGACCAGCCCAAGGCCCATCACGGGTAGCCTATCAGGCCCAATTGTTACCAATATAAGCTGGGCCGTTTCTAACTAATCGTTATGCTGTGGAGCCGTACCTACCTTGCAAGGTTTGCACAGTTTCAAACGACGCCATTTTCATGTTGTTAAGTAATAGTGTTGTTAATAGCACCGTTATCCTCCATAATTTTTATACTGTAGATTCATAATTTCTATACTGTAGATTCATAAAATCTATACTGTAAATTCATAGAATCTATACTGTAGATTTATAATTTCTAAACCGCAGATTCATAATTTAAATACAATAGATTCATAATTTCTATACTGCAGATTTATAATAGTAATAATTTAGCCGGATAGGCCAACAGTGATGGGCCTTGGGCCGGTCCACTTCCCACTTACTGTAACATTATTATTATTATTATTATTATTATTATTATTATTATTATTATTATTATTATTATTATTATTATTATTATTATTATTATTATTATTATTTTTAAAAAATATCATTTAGTATTTTTGCAATTCCTAATAAACAATTTAACATATTTAACAACATAATTTTTTTTTTTTAATACTACTAACTCTATTATAATGTAATATCTGTTCATATTTAACAACATAATTTTTTTTTTAAATAAATTATTAAACCATCATAAACAAAATATATATATATATATATATATATATATATATATATATATATATATATATATATATATATATATATATTTTTAAATACTTTTATTTATTAAAATCTCTTTAAGAAATAAATCAAATTTAATATAGTTAATAGGTTATAAATTCATATTTCTAACATGATGACTTAACCCATGAATCAAGCATATTTTTAGTATACTTGCAGTTGCAAAGAATTTTTAGTCCCATAAAAAATTGCAGTTACAAAGAATTACTTCAAATCAAGAATGTCAATAGACAGCACCAACAAGAATTGTTCCATATTCTTAGTATACTTTTTTAAAAAATGTTGAATCCCCAACCCCCAATGACCCGACATAGTATTTGGGAGGATGTAAATCATGGACTCAATGGCTCGGCTCAACAGATAGGGTCAAATACCGGTGCACACAAGGGTCCTGTCGAGGTTCGAACCTTGGTCTCTTCTCCTAAATACGACATATTTACTGAATCAATGAGCTAAGTCCATGCGAGCAAGGATGGAGCCAAAGGGGGGCAAGGGGGGCAGCTTCCCCCCTCACCCCACCCCCACCCCCACCCCATATATAACATTTGTATGTATATATGTATATATATAGTACAAGTTTTAGTATTAGTATAAAAAACAGATGAATAATAACAAAAAGTGAGTTAGATTAGTTAGCAAAGCATGTGTTTAGGTATAATGAAGGTCATGGGTTCAAATCTTGGTATGGACATATTTTCACAGTTTTTTTTTTTTTTTTTTTTTTTTTTTTTTTTTTTTTTTTTGCTTCAACACAATCATGTTTTTAATAGTTTTTTTTTAATATTTAATACACACACACACCCACATATATAACATTCTTTTATATTAATAATGAGATGTGTAATTTATAATGTGTTTTTTTATTTAAATTATTTTATTAAATTTCGATGGGTTTTATTTTTTACTCATATCCAACAATATTTATACCTATATTTCTTAGATATTTTTTTTTCAAATTATCTCTTTTATTTTAACGTTTCGCCTTCACTGAAAAAAATTTCTGGATTCGTCTGTGCTTCTTTGCCCTCCCTCAACAGAATTCCTGGCTCCGTCCCTGCATGCGAGCATATTCTTAGTATATACTTAATTATATACTTGACTGTTTGGTGGTGTGAATTAAGGTTTCGAAACTATATAAGATTGTGCATGTCTTCATCAAGGTGAGGAATATGACATATGGATTTGGACTTCCTAACAAGAGGTGACCAAACAGTACATTATATTGTACTTGTACTTCACAGATATTCTACTTAGGAATTCAAAGAGTTCAACTTAAAATTTTTTTAAAAATATTTTGAAATATCCTATGTTGGTTTGGTACAACTTTGCTCTCATTATATCTTGATTGTTCAATTTTAAATAAATAGCTTTATGTATCACATGTCAATCTTGAATTTTAATGATTTGAAAATAATTTTTTTCAACTCATTAACGTAAGGGGGATGTAAAACTCAAAAAGTCAAATCATGTTGTACATTCACATACAATTATCATTCACTAAGGACATTCTCAATAGTTGGGAAGTTTACCCCTAATTTTTGTAGGCCCCAACATTCACATCATCATTCACTATCTCACTCAGTCACAAAATCTCTTCTTTCCATTAGTTTTAAATTTTTTCCCAACTTTTTGTGGACCTACCATTTATCTCCATATTTTAATTATTTCTTTATTATTTGATTTAAAAATTTATAATTTTAGAGGTAAACATGGGCGTTTGGTTGGAGGGATTTTAAATTCCCTTCCCACTTAATTCCCACCCAATTTCAAAGGCCATTAAATTCCGTAGTTTGGTTGGAGGGAATTGCAATTCCATGGAATTGTAATTCCCCCATTTTCATGGAATTAAAATCCCATGTCCCCCCCCCCCCCCCCCCCCTGGTATTTTAATTCCTGGGAAAAAAAGATAGTGATGAGTCAAAATTACCCCTTCCTTTTTTAACCTAAAATAAATGTCTAACAACAATAATGGACATTTTTGACTTTATACTACTTATTCCCTTTCAATTCCCATGTATACCAAACATTGGAATTGAAATTCCCAGTAATTCTATTCCTGTCAACCAAACACTGGAATTTAAATTCCCACTTTATTTCCAGTAATTCAACTCCCATGGAATTACAATTCCTTTCCCACATAATTCCCCCCCTCCAACCAAACGCCCTATATAATACGTAAATTAGCATACGTAAAAATTGCAAGCTTTCATTTCCAAATTTATAATTAAAATAAACATAGTAAGCCTAATTAATTAATACGATAGTTATAAAATGAAAATTAAATAACTAATTGCTTAAAAATTAAACTAAAAAGCGGTTAAAAATAAATTCAAACGCATAAAAAATAAAAATACAAAGCGGTTAAATTAATTTCCGTTGTTGTTCCATTTTGGTTATTTGAATTGTTTCCTTCCATTTTTGTATGCAAATTGAGAGTGTTGAATGAATTGAGAGAAATATAAAAATTGAGAGTAGGATGAAAAGTGTTAAAAATTAAGAAAGATGTGTTATTTATAGCAAATAAAATGATAATTATTAACAAAAAAAATAATAAAATAATAATAATAATTTGTGCCGTTGCAAATTGCAACGGCACAGCCACAAATATTGGCAACGGCCGGAAAAATAGGCAACGGCCAGAAACAATTAATTTCAGAGTGGCTGCCACTCTGAAACGCCTTGACGGCACGCGCCCGCCAAGCAGAAGGGTGAGACGCACCTGAGCGTCTCACCTTCATTTGTTATTATTATTATTTTTTAAAAATTCTGACAATTTGTTTGCATTACAGGAGAAAAATGCAGCATAATTTTTGGCTTCTCATTAGTTAAAAAGCAAAGCAAGTAAATTTTACTGTTCTAAAATTTGGGTATGAACCCCCTAATGGAAATGCCCTAATAATATTTATTTATTGATATGTTTTTTTTTTTTTTTTTAGATTTAACTGTTACATGAATCTTTATTAGCTTATAATAATGAGGTTCATCAATTTACAAATAACTAATGGGTCGGCGATTAAGTAGTGATTTTAGTAAAAGAAAATAACATGTCAATTGTTAAAAAAAAAAACAAAAAAAAAACCATATATTGAAATCTCAATTTCAATCTCTCCAACAATCATTACTCGTTAAAAAAAAAAAAAAAAAAAAAAAAAAAAAAAAAAAGAAAAACAAATTTGTAACTTGAAAGAAATGATGCAAAGGTTAGACAGCTTGAGTCTTTGTTCTATATTAATTGTTGTTCCAAGTTTTAAACATGTATAATTAGATGTATATATTAGTTTTCTATTATTTGACGTCGTTTTGTACCATTTTCGCGTGTCTGCTGTTAATCGATTAAAAAAATCATGTTTCGAATGTACAAAATTGTATAATAGAAAACACAGAATTTTATGCCTGAAAACACAGAACTTTTATAACTGAAAATCCCATGTTTCGAATGTACATAATTATATAATAGAAAACACAGAATTTTATAACTGAAAATTCCCATGTTTCGAATGTACAGAATTATATTATAGAAAACACCGAATTTTATACCTGAAAACACAGAATTTTTTTTAAAAGGATAAAATCCCCTGTTTCGAATATACAAAATTTTATACCTGAAAACACAGAATTTTATAACAGAATACAAAACAACGTCATTTTAAAAAGCACGGGACGCACATTACTATGTGCGCCTTGGTGCACGGTATAATGATTGATAAATAAATCATCTTACAATATACCCTTTTTTTTTAAGGGTACAATATACCCTTCGCACCTTATGACCCAATTGGCTAGTTTTCAATCATTATTGGTCAACACATCTTTGTTAACTATACTATCAAATAATGTACATTTAGTATATTAAAAATATACATTATATTCAGAAAAAATACATTATCAAATTGCTAAAAGCACATTATTTTGTATAATGTATATTCAATACACGAATAATGTACTTTTAGTATATTAAAAATGTAACTTTTGTTATAGTCCATACAATAATATATATATATATATATATATATATATATATATATATATATATATATATATATATATATATATATATATAGAAGAGCGCTCATATGCGGCAGGGTCTTATAGTGCGGCGGTGCGGTCAAATTCCAGAATACACCAACAGTGTTAACAATATGCACCAACAGTGTAATAAAAACACACCCCAATGAAATGTAATAAAACATCACAAAATACACCACAGACTCAAAAAAACACACCATATAACTCACCACCCCCAATGGTGTATTTCCGAACAGTGTATGGTGTTTTTACTCACACCTAATGGTGTGTGTTTGGTGATCCAGGGCTCTGTTTACTCTGTTTTGTGTGGTGTATTTCCTAACGTTGATGGTGCATATTTGGTGAACTATTGGTGTTGCCGCACCGTAAGAAATAACCGCACCGTAAGACACTGCCGCACCTGAACCCGCCTCTATATATATATATATATATATATATATATATATATATATATATATATATATATATATATATATATATATATATATATATATATATATATATATATATATATATATATATATATATAGTTAACTTTGGCTGGTTAATCCGATCAGTTCATCGATGGTCGGCAAGTATGATGGTCCTAATGATGATCCTGCATGTATTTCGTGTGTATCTCACCGGCGGATTTAAAAAACCTCGTGAATTGACTTGGGTTACAAGTGTGGTTCTGGCTGTATTGACCGCATCTTTTGGCGTAACTGGTTATTCCTTACCTCGGGACCAAATTGGTTATTGGGCAGTGAAAATTGTAACAGGTATACCCGAAGCTATTCCTGTAATAGGATCACCTTTGGTAGAATTATTGCGCGGGAACGCTAGTGTGGGACAATCTACTTTGACTCGTTTTTATAGTTTACGCACTTTTGTATTGCCACTTCTTACTGCCGTATTTATGTTAATGCACTTTCCAATGATACATAAACAAAGTATTTCTGGGCCTTTGTAGAGAAAATCTTATAAAGATTTGTGATCTATCATTTATCACTTGGGGGAGGAAGAATAGTATTTCATTGCTACAATTATGGATTATTGAAAATAATAAGACATGGGTTTGGATATTTCTCTTTAACTATTCATTGATGTCAAATAAATAAATAATATTTCAAATAAATATGGGGAGTTGTAGGGAATAATTTGCTGCTAGGTTTTATCATAAGAACATATATATATATATATATATATATATATATATATATATATATATATATATAACAACCTTATTTAGTTCTTATGTTAACATCAATTATGAATATATAACTTTATAATTATTAACATATAATTCAGTAATTATGAACACAGAAACGTGTCAGCATAATGATTACGAGAAGACAATGTGGACCTCTTGGTGATTTTAGAATGGCGTGAAGGCTACATTATATGAAGGTCGAATGCAATCATTATTGTGTGGACCATGGTCCACACAAGTTTTGTGAATTATATTTTGTATGTTATAAAATAATGTACATTTAATACAAAAATAATGTAATTTTAGTATATTAATAATGTACATTATATTCAGGGAAAGTACATTATTTGAGTACTGAAAGTACATTATTTGTATATAATGTATATTCAATACATAAATAATGTAAATTTAGTATATTAAAATGTACTTTTATTATGGTCCACAATAACAATCATTATTGTGTGGACCAGTGTGGACCATATTTGGTATACTGTAAAATAATGTACATTCTATACAAAAATAATTTACATTCAATATAAAAATAATGTACATTGTATTCAGGGGATGTACATTATTTTTGTACTGAGTGTATATTATATTATATAATATACATTTACTACAAAAATAATGTAAATTTAGCATATTAAAAATGTACTTTTTGTTATGGTCCACGTAACATTGTGTGGACCATATAATTTGCCACACACTAATTTGCCGGCCGAATGGTCTCTTTGTTTGGCATCAAGACTTTGTCTCTTTATTTTGGTTAATAGGCCAATTGTTGGGCCTTTATTTTGTTAGGGCGTTGGCCCCTTGTGTTTGTAGCTAGGCTTTGTTGGGCCTTTGATTTGATAGGGCTTTGGCCCCTTGTGCTTGTAGCCGGGCTCTTTTGGGCCCTTTTGATGTGTAGGGCTTTGCCCCCTTATCTCTTGCTAAGTTACTTTTGGGCCTTAGCTTCGTAAGGCTTTTTACCTCTGGGTCATTATACTGTGGACCGCGATGGACGTACACCGCGGTCAAAATAACATCGTTTCTTTAAATAAAAAAATGGCGCATTGTTACTGTTAACAGAACACGTATTTTTTTGTGTGTTAATTACCAACTGAAATTACAGTGTATCTAAATTGACACTGCCTCACGTATTATTTTATATATTATCAAATTAAACTGCAGTTATATTAAAATGATACTGTAATTGTGGTGAAATGAAACTGCAGTGCATATAAAAATGAAACTGAATAACATTTCACATATTTGAGTGTATATTGTGCAATGAAGCTGTAGTTATATCGATATGATCATGTAGTTGTGTTTTAATGAAACTATAGTGTATATAAAATAAAATTAAATAACATTTTCACATATTTGAGTGTATAAATATCGAATGAAACTGTAGTTATATCGAAGTGAAACTATAGCTGTGTTGAACTGAAACTGTAGTGTATACAAAATGAAACTGAATAACAGAGTTACTTTTTACAGAACGGTGCAAAAAGGGTGCTGTTTCTTTTCATTAAATAAAACGACATCGTTTTGAAACTCGTTGCATAATCGATTATGCACCGCGGTGCACAATATAATTTGCATTTACCTCTTCTTTTATTCAATAAAAGCAATATGGTTTCTTATATATATATATATATATATATATATATATATATATATATATAGGGTTGCATTCACATGTAAACTCCCTTAAAATACAAATGTGTGGACAAATTACAACCCTTGGATCAGAGACAATGGATGGGTTAGATTTACACGGCTGATTGTGAATAATTAAGGATAAGATTACAAACAAGGGTAATATTGATAATTCAACAGAAGTCTAACTATAGATAATATTTAAAATGGATTTAAAGCATGATTATAGGGATTGTATTTAAAATACAATTGGACTCTTCTTGAAGGAAATTAACAATAGACTACAGCAAACGATCAACAAGATTGAGAAAAGCAATGAAAGAGGTGGAATCTGCTGGTAAGCATTTCGAATTGCGTTTGGTTGTTGTAGCATTTTTTTTTTTTTGCATGCATAGAGTGTAAAGGTTTACCGTATAGTTAAAATGGGGAGGGCGGGGACCTGGGGAAGGAAAAAAAAAAACATTGGTGGGTGTGGTCGAGGTCCTGTGAGAAAACAACTTGTGTGCACCTCTAAAAAGGAAATAATCAGGGTAAGATGCTACTCCATTCAAACTTTTGCTATGGGAAGTGGAAACAAGCGTTGTATATAAAGTGTTTGTGCACCCATTTACTACCATACATGCACACATCTACTATCCCACTATTCCATGTGCATTATCATACAGAAATTTGTGCATTGTTTTTCTATAATGGGGAACCACGTCCAGGGTTCTAGAACTGATGAACATGCGTGCATACGTAGGCATACTTGTGTGCAGACGTTAAATGAAACACTTGGAAGCTCACCTAGTTGCATGCATTATGGGTAGAACTATGAATGTGTGTGTTGTTTTGGTTGACAGGAGAAAAGAAAAATGGAGGTGGCCTCTAGGAATGTGTTATGGACATTTCTCCGGACGTTACAAAGTATTGGACATTACTATGCGATTACAAAATAAAATCATTTGCAGGGTAGCACTTTGAGACAATAGAATAAGGAATTGATTTCTCGAGCCTATCAATTTATTAGCACACCACTCCCTACCCGTTATTATTGACATGTGATGTTGTAGTATTTAGGTGATTTTTTTAATTTTTTTTTTGTTTTTTTTTGTTCTTTTGTTTTGTTTTTTTTTTTTTGTTTTTTGTTTTTTTTTTTTGTTTTTTTTTTTTTTTTTTGTTTTTCGTTTTTTTGTGTGTGTGGGTTTTGGATAGTGTTTGTGGCGACTTGGTGTTATTTAGTTGGTAGGATTCACCAAGGTTTGGGGATGTAGAAGTTTTCGTTTTATTGGTAAGATTCCGTACTTTTAATCATATTTTCGGGTTTGAAATTTTATGGTGTTTGTGTGCATGCGGACTTTAGAGTGTGTGCACTGGATCACTCTCTAATTGGATCGTTATCTCTTTATTATTAGAATTAGATGCAATTGTTAATCACATCATGAATCCAATGTGTTTGTTAATCACACATATTAAAGCATGATACAGGGACCATGATTGCATACATTTATGGGTAACATAATGTGCACACTTATTTGTTAATGAGTGCATACATATATGCTCTCAGTACTTAAACACGAAAGTGGGAGCAGCACTATTCGTTTTTTGATGTTGTTTACTTTGGCATTTACAAATAATGGGTGCACCCTTCCTTCCACATGGGTGCACACACATTTTCAAAAACAAAATTCAAGCACGGTTATTTGGCATTTACAAATGTTGTCATGGGGTGGTGTAGGTGCACATATATTTCTTCTGAGGTGCACAAAAACCCCTATGCGCTGTATAGACATTTCTGCTCCGTAAAAGTGCACGCATGTGATTTGTGAACTGTTGGGCTATTGGCACAACTCTATGATATTGTAGTCCCATAATGGTCTCAGAACATTCATGCAAATTCAACACAAACACAATTGAAAAAAAAAAAAAACATTATGGTTCTATGCAACGAACATGAACTTAGTAAGCGCCTCATCCAAGACAGAAGACGGCACCCTAGTCTTCACCTTAGGAAACTTCCCATCCTCTTTTGAAGTAAGCTCATAGTCATGGGCATTCACCAACGGGTCTTGTTGCAGCCCTGCTAGAAACGCCAAAGGTGGGGAAACAAAATCATCATCACCATCAGAATGCAACCCTCCATCTGGTTCACACACCTTGGACTTCTTACCTGCAACAAATGGACAACCGAAAAGAAAACAACCCACCCCCCCAAACCACAGCATCGGACAATAATGCACAATATCCACCAAGCCGTGTACACAACTAATCGACGTATTACGTAGTTGTGCACACATATGAAATAAAGGTTGCAAAGAGCAACCATCACTAAAATAAATCACAAAACAAAACTTGGCAACACCCAACACACACTACAACGACAATAAAGACAGAAAAAGTAGGAATAAACACCAACAATAAACCACACAAGCCCTGAATCAATGAATACAAATCAATGCACTAGACTACACAGAAAAAACAACTGCAATGCACACACACAGCAAACAAGGCAACAAGACGTTCACCAGAAAAGAACCAAGACAAAGTAGGACACCAGTGCACTCATTACCATACACGAATGCACACTACTAGCCTCCCCTATCCAAAGCCATACCCCATTCCTCCCAAACACAGACCACCACACACGAATGCACATTGCAACCACCCAAAACACGAACACAAAACACCCATCATAAAAAGAAATTAATGATTAAGAGTTTTCTTGATCTGCTCATTGATTGATGATTTTCTAGAAAACTATACGTACTATTTTGATTGCTTGTGTATGTGTGCATATGGAATAGTTTTAATTTATAGAGCAATGTGGTATTAGGATTTTGAGCTTGGGGGAAGAGGGTGTACAATTATGCATTAATGTAGTACTCCGTACTAATCAATGAGAAGAATACCCCCATGGTTTGTCTGCCCTATACTTATATTAGGATTTACTATGAAAATTCAAATGTCTGGAGTATGTAAACTGCCACTCACAAATCAGCTAAACAACCAAAATAAAGGACACAAATATGCTATCTTTCACACCTGTCATGCCAAGATGCCACCACTAATACTATAAGTGATTATTTGTCATAGATGTGTAGTTCATACTTTTCACGAAGAAGCGACGACCGAGGTACCATGCTAAGCAAACACCAACCCACTAAACTGCCTAGAATACCCAATTAATGCACAATCCAGTTGTACCATCCCTCAACCCCGACGATTAACTCCAGAAAATAATAATAATAATAATAATAATAATAATAATAATAATAATAATAATAATAATAATAATAATAATAATAATAATAATAATAATAATAATAATAATAATAATAATAACAACCCAGCCACCACCACAAAGTTGAGCTGCAGGTAGCCGCCGAAACGGACAGAAAACAGCAAATAAAACGAGTGAGGAAACATGCAACACCCCCCAACCCCCGATATGATGGTATATTACATATAGGACTGGCGATTTAGAAACAAAAACAACAAGAACACAAAACCATGTCCTAAGATAATACATACATATACATCAAACACATAATACATACATATATATCATTGAAAAAAAAAAAACTCATTCATTATATTGTTAAATCATGGACAAGAAAGCACAACAAATATATAGCATGGACCAAAAAAGACAGCAAATATATACCAGTACTATGCCGTACTGCACTTCTAAAGGAACATTGATATTGAAGATTAGGGGAAATCGTCAGCATGTAGAAGGGAGAAAACATCCTTTGAGGATTAAAATAAATATATCGTATACACACAGGCACATATACTATCATCCGAAAATGGCAAACAACCGCCCTCAAGACCGAAATTAATCTAAAATTTTTCAAGAAAAATCAACAAAAATATACCCCTACTGAAACACCTAAACGTCATTTTTTGAAAACCCCCAAAAAAACAAAAACCTAGCGATACAAAATCCGGCTAAATCCGGCCACCCATCAACCCCTAACCCAGAAATTCGACTATGAGGAGCATGCATACCACCAAAGAAAACGACAACACAGACAAAAAAAAAAAAAAAAAAAAAAAAAAACAAGAAAACGGAAAACGCCAAAAGGGGGGAAAATTTTTACCTCGCCCGACACCCGGATTAGGTGGTTCCCGGCGCTTGCCTCTATTGCGGTCCCCACCGATAGTCATTGATTAGTATACGACGACGATGGAGAATGAAGACCACCAGATGCGAAGATCGAACGGCAAAGTGCGCGGATGGAGAGGGAGCTCTACGGACGACCAAGAATAACACTAGGCGTGTGTGGAGTGAAAATCGGATCAGCCTAGTTTACACACCAATGAAATCACTAAACTACCCCCACGCTTAGAATAAAAACTGAAGATTAATTAAAACAAGCGAAAAAAACAAAACACAATCCTAACCATCCAAATCTGAAATCAAACGGTGTTAATTAGTCCACACGTTTTTATTTTAAGGACTGTTTGTATTTGAATATAATCCTATATATATATATATATATATATATATATATATATATATATATATATATATATATATATATATATATATATATATATATATATATATATGATTGTTGCGCTATTGTACATTTCCTCGATCATACCCCTGTTGTAGAAGATACTGTGGACTGTGTCAGGCGTTCATACCATGCTTTTGGAGTCTGTTTCAGTCCATATAGAGCTTTTCTCAACTTCTATACATGATCTGGATACTTCAAGTCTTCGAACCCTTTAGGTTGAGCCACATAGATGTCTTCATTTAGGTAGCTATTAAGGAAGACTGTCTTAACGCCCATCTAGAACAGTGTGAACCCCAGTATGCATGCAATTGCTAAGAGAATCCTGATTGATTCCAGTCTTGCCACTGGTGCAAATGTTTCATCATAATCAATTCCCTCTGTCTGAGTATAACCTTGAGCTATAAGTCTTGCCTTATTCCCTGCAACATTTCCCGCTTCATCTGTCTTATTCTTGAAAATCCATTTTGTTCCTATTATATTCACATCAACTGGCTTAGGAACCAAGTCCCAAACATGATTCCTTTCAAACTGATGAAGCTCCTTTTACATAGCCTTAACTCAATTTTCATCTTGAAGGGCTTCTTTAACATTCTTGGGTTCAATCTTCGAAGTGTAGCATGAGTATCCAACCAACTCGATCAGATTATTCCTTACTTTGCTCCTTGTGCGAATTCCAACTGTCGGATCTCCAATGATGTTGACTGATGGATAACTCTTTTGAATTCTGGTTGACTTATCCCTTTTGTCACGATCAAATAGAGGCTGGTATGCCTCAGAATCGTCATCTTCATTTGGTGGATCATCAAAGACAGGTGACTCGTCTGCTTCCTTCGATTCATCTGCTGGTTTCTGCTGTATGACTGATGGTGACTCAGTCATCGACTCAGATGTTGTTTCCCCCACACTAAAACGTTTGCTTGTCCCCAAGCAAAAATATTATTTGCGAAGTAAATTAAAATTATGAAATTCCTAAAACACATCATGAACAACAATCTGAAGCACCCTGCAATTAATAAGTTAGCACCCCTGTCTGAAAACTGAGAGAACTAAATAAGTAAGCTCTCACAGGAATATCACTCATCACTCAAGTGTTTGATGGGTATAAATTTCACTCAAGTTAATTCATATAAAACTGCTCTACCATAGGCTTGCATATCTTCTCAATCACCACTACAAGAGTCATGCATGACACAAATCATAAGGACTTTTCACAGGTTGTGATGGGGTTAGGGTCAAGGTAGGGAATATTTAGGAAAGTAGCTTAAGCAAAAGCTTCAAACTAGAGGAGCAAATAAATACAAATAATCCAACACCCTCAATTTCCATTCAAAAACACAATCTATTGAGGCTTCAACATGACTATCATTCTTAAAAATATAGAATTCTTCCTCAATATGACTAGAACTTCCCCTTGCTTCATTTATTTAGAGGTAACTTCAACTCAAAACTAATTGCTGATTCTTTCTCATTTTTCATATAAATTTTCAGCAGCATTTTTTTTTCTTTTTCAACATACATTCATCGTCTCTCTCATTTCTTAATTTTTTCAATCCTTCATACTTTTTTTTTTGGATCATGAACTGTCTTCATTTTCTTTTTCATAAAAGACCAACGACAAATTGGTAATGAAGATACAACTCGCCTCACTCTCAATCAAATTAACAAAAGTACGTGATCTCCCCCACACTTATTCTTCACAACCCCACGCAGATTACAAGAATAATTCAAAATTTGCTCCACTAGTTATTCAGTTGGGTCAAGGCATTATTTTTAGATATAAAATGTTTGTAATGTGGTGCAAAATAAAGAAAAGAATGGCCATAAAGCTCAAAGTGGGTTAACAAAGGAAAATAAATCATAGGGAAAACCGGTTATTTGGCTAGTGAGGCTCAAAATCAAATAATGGCCTTAATCACACTTGAATCATGCATGGTCTAATTAGTTTTAAAAGAGAATCAAGGCAAGTTCTAGAGAAACAAAATTATGGAAGAAATCACACAATAGAAAGAAAATAAGACCGAAGTGTCAGTCCATGGCTCAAAACACTCACAGGTTTATTGCTTACTTAATATAGCCACTACATATCAAATAGGAAATGCTAACAAACTATTCACAACTTGCCAAACTATTTATTCAATCATGTTATGAATTCCAAGAAAGGAAAAATATAATAACTTTTCAAAATAATACTTCTTTTGCATAAAATACTAGTAAAATACTATTTTTAATTTTTTTTTTTAAATTTTGACATAATCAAACAAATAATAAAACTAAATCCCCTCCCCCCACACTTATTATCAACATTGTCCCCAATGTTGAATAAAAGAAGAGGAAATTAAATATGAATAGTGAATAAAAGAAAAAGAATGGAAGAAATTTCAATTTTGGTCATATGACAATAGGGGTCTTGTTAATTTCAGTCCCTGACTTTAAAAATGTCAATTTAGTACCTTAACTATGCAATTTTTGTCAATTTTAGTCACTCCGGCCAAATTGCTGGTCAAATTTTGCCGAAAAATTTTAATAGTTAAAATAATGAGGGTATTTTGGTCGTTTCAAGCCTCTTTTCTTCTTCTCCGGCGAGTCCATCTCTTTCTCTCCCGTTTCCGGTGTTCTTTCTCCCTCTAAACCATCTTTAATATCATAAGCCTCCTTTCCCCATCATCTTATGTCATTGCATTCACTGGAAACGGGAGAGGAAGTGATGGACTCGCATGGGAAGAAGAAAAGAGACGTGAAATGATCAAAATACCCTCATTATTATTTTAACAATTAAAATTTTCCTGCGAAATTTGGCCGGCAATTTGGCCGGAGTGACCACAATTGACAAAAATTACATAGTTAAGGTACTAAATTGACACTTTTAAAAGTCAAGGACTGAAATTAACAAGACCCCTATAGTCGTATGACCAAAATTGAAATTTCCTAAAAAAAATGGAACAAACACACCTTAGGTTGCCTCCCAAACAGTGCCTTTGTTTATCGTCGTTGGCTCGACTTATGATATTGCTTAAAATTTCCATCGTCTTTTTGAGTACCTTCGATGATTACGATTAATCAAAGAAATAGTCTCATCTTGCAAATTAGTACTCAAAGATGATTTATTATTTTTTTCTTCTTTATTTTCATTAGAAGCAATTTCATCAAATTTAACAAACTTCAAAGAATCAACAAAAATTGCAAAATTATCATAACTAGGAGATTTTAGGGTATCATAAATATTAAAAATCACAAATTTACCATTAAACTCCATAGTAAGCATGCCACTATGAATATCAATTTTAATTTTTGCAGTTTTTAAAAATGGTCTTCCTAACAAAATATGAGAAATTTTATTATTATTTTCCATATCAAGCACATAAAATTCAGCAGGAAAAACCAAGTTATTAACTTCAACAAGCAAATCCTCAATCACACCCCTAGGAAATGTAGTAGATCCATTAGCCAGTTGAATTACAACACTAGTTTTATTCAGAGGTCCAAGATTTAAAGAATTATAAACAGAATATGGCATGACATTAATAGAAACTCCTAAATTTAACATAGCATTTTCAACTTTCACCCCACTTATCATGCATGGAATAGTAAACATACCTGGGTCTTTGCACTTCTTAGGAAGATTGCTTTGACTAGCCATAGAGACATTCTCTTGCACTTTCACTTCCTCAACTCTTTCTTTATTTTGTTTCTTTTTCAAAGTGCATAACTCTTTTAGAAAATTCGCATAGCGAGGTAATTTTTTTTGTAACACCCCGTGTTACAGCCTCTAACCCAAACTAATTATTTAATTACTTACCCTAAAAAGAGAATTAAATCCCCTTAATTAATTAGGAAGGGTCCACCATAGACCATGGACCCTTATCCCTAAACCAAACCCTTAAGTCCTATAAGGAATAGAATTAGTAAATCCCTACCATTCAGACCCTAATTAGGACTCTTAGATATATATAAGGACATAGGAGGCACCTAGAATTCACACCCCAATAGATTCCACCACACAAGAATTCCCAAGAATTCCCCTATCACCAAACGTAGGAGAAATCAAGAAGAGGAGATCTTAGAGAAAGAACCTTAGTAGCCAAGGATTCTAATTAAGGCTAAGAGGTAACCCATGGCTCAACAAAACCTATTTTCCTTGCTATAATCTTCTTCTTTGGCTCCATTGATATGCAATTCTATGTTTGTGTCTTGATAAAGCTTTTATGATGATTATGATATAATCTTGACGTTTATGAGATGATCTTATGTGTTGATCTTGATAATCTTGATGATTATGAGGGAATCTTGATAATTGTGTGTTGATCTTGATATTCTTGATGTTCTTGATTTTAAAGATAAAGTTATGATATTGTGATTTAAATATAATTAGAGCCCTAGGTTAAATCATGGATTTCGTATTGTGATATTCTTGGTATATTTGGGTGGGATTTTGTATGTTCGGGTATTGAGTCTTGTTTATGTTTAGAAATCATGTTAGGATGTATTTAACATGATTCTTGGTTTTAATCCATTGCTTGATTACGTGGTGTTGTCGTTTATGTTTAAATGTGTCTGGACATGGTTTCGGGTTCCACGAAAGATCCCGGGACTAAAATATTACAAAAGAGTCAGTGGGGGGTAGGGGAACCTGCCACCTACCCGCTGCCCCAAATAGGGCCGCCGGAAGCGGGCAGGAGACTGCACGCCGGGCACCCGCTGCCCATTGTGGCGCCGCCGGCGGGTGGTCCTCCATCCGCCGGCCACCCGCTGGAAATCCCAGTGTGGATTGGTGGTTTTTCCCGTTTGATGTTTCCCCGTGCCCCGTGGTGTCCAATCTGACCCCGTTTGTCGTGCCTGAGTCTAGTTTGATGTTTCGGGTACCGTTCGTAGGATAAAAGAGTCTCGTGTATTGCATGCTAGTTGAATTGGTAACCCGTTGGCCTAGGTGAAAGATGTACGAACCCCTTAGGACTATTCATAGTATGTGGTTGACCATGCATAAGTTTTATTTATATGTTTTCCCCATTCCTTATGTGCTAATGTGGGTTGCATGTGCTTGTTATGTGTTATGTGTGCATGATACCCCAATTGGTTGCGATCAATTGGCTATACGGGCAGTTGGATAGGTTGAGAACCATCGGCTGTTAACCAGGCCGGTTGCGATCGGTCAGGTATATAAATATATATAGGGCTGCGGTCCACCGTTTGGGGTCGATCAAACGTTATAAATGAGTTGCGGTTCATAATCTGGTTGCGATCAGAAATACACACTATTTGGGCTGCGGTCCACCGTTTGGTTGCGATCAAACGTTATGATGAGCTGCAGTTCATTGGTTGGTTGCGATCAACCCCTTCGTGCTGCGGTACGAGGCAGGGTGCTTCGGGGCCATGTTAGCGCTATATGCGCTGACCCTCATGTATGGGCATGTGATTGGTCCTGCGGCACCACCAAAGTGTGCTTATGTGTTGAGATAATGATTGAATACTGATATGTTGATGTGTGGCCTTAGGGTGTATGCTAGTATCTTTATATGCATGATCATGACTGTCAAATGTGCTTATCCTTACTTGTTGAGTCTATTCTCGGTTTTAAATTAGAGTCTCCTAAGTATATATATCTTCCGGCTTCAAAATGATTTTCATATATATATATATATATATATATATATATATATATATATATATATATATATATATATATATATATCTCTACCTAGGGTTTCTCTAGGTCATCGTGTCGGTTCATCGATGATTACCTGCGGTTTTATCCGATTATCGATTTACAGCATACAGCGTACGACTTCAGGCGTGCATGCGAGATGGCCTCGTCGACTGTGGAACCGGAGGTCGAGGGTCTTACAGCCAGATGGGCAGATATTGTTTTGGAGGAGGAGGCAGCGGCATTTATGCCGGATGAGGGGACGGAGGGCGACGCGGCAGGCGGCGTCGTGGAGGAGAGGTAGGGCATTGTGGGGAGATTCTTGACACGGAAGCTAGTCAGGTTGGAGTTTATGAGTCAGGTCTTGGCATCGGTATGACAACCGGTGAGTGGTGTTGAGGCTACGGAGGTAGAACCGGGCCGATTCCTGTTTGTTTTCCATCATGTAACAGACATGGAACGTGTTCTGAATGAGGAGCCCTGGTCCTTTGATAATAGCACTCTGGTGTGTAAGCAAGTCCTTGACGGAGTGAAGCCGGTGGATGTGGTATTGGATTCGGTGGATTTATGGGTCCAACTGCATGGACTGCCGAAGGGATATTCGTCCAGTCGGATATTGGAACAGATTGGAAATTTCTTGGGGAGTTTTGTTAAGAGTGATGATCGTTTCGACAATGTCCCATGGAAGATGTTTCACCGGATTAGGGTTTCGTTGTCTGTTGATAAGCCCTTGAAAAGACGAATGAATTTTATTAAGCGGGATAAGACAAGTTGATGGGTCACGTTCAAGTATGAACGACTACATACATATTGTTATTTTTGTGGGATGCTGGGACATTCGTATCAATTTTTCCGTGGTGCGAGGGATTCGAGGATGCCGGTGGAGGAGTATTTGTATGGCCTGGAATTGCGTGCGGGGGGGAGTCATGGTCCTAGGCCGGTGGGCGATAGTTGGCTGTTGCCTTCGGGACGGCACGCAGCGGCGTGGAAGTTGCAGGTCGACCACGTGGCCGTGGGGCGGTCTCCGGTTGTTGGGAGTCGGGCTAATGATGCCGTAGAGGCGGAATTGGTTGCGGTTGCCAAGCGGCGCCGGGAGGAGGTGAGTGATGGGGGACGGACATATGAAGGAGGGGATATTGTTATGGCCGAGCTTTCAAAAAACTTGCAGCAGGCGGGATCTGGTTCCCAGACCCGCCCGGATCAATGAGTACCCTCAGTTGGAACTGCCGTGGCTTGAGTAATCCACGGACAGTTCGTGAGATTGTGGACATGGTGTCCCGTAAGCAACCTGACTTTGTATTTCTGATGGAGACTAAGGTAGGACGCGATCACGCAGAGCGGATTCGTGTCAAAATCGGTTATGAGGGGCTATTTTATGTTGATAGCGATGGATTAAGTGGTGGTTTAGCACTATTGTGGAAAAAGAATAGTACGGCGCGGCTGCTAAGTTACTCAACGAACTATGTTGATGTTGAGGTAACTATTACTGGCTTTCCAGGGTGGCGAATGACGGGTTATTATGGTTTTCCCGAACGAACAAGGCGCGCTGAATCATGGGATCTCTTGAGAACATTATCGGGCAAGTCGAACCTCCCATGGGTTGTTATAGGGGATTTTAATGATTTGCTATATCAATATGAGAAGAGAGGGGGAATTTGCATCCGAATAGCCTCCTACGCGGTTTTGGGGAAGCTATTGAGGACTGTGGGCTTGCTCAGATGCCTATGAATGGATATCCGTACACTTGGGAGAAAGGGAAGGGGACAGTAAACTGGATGGAGGAGAGGCTTGATAAGGTTCTGGTAAAAAATGAGCGGCGGAGCATGGTAACAGGGGCCACGGTTATGAATCTGAGGACCCGAAAATCTGATCATTCGGCTCTCTTTCTGGGAATCCATGAGTCCTTTGGGAGGAGTGGGCCTGGTAGGAGGGGTTACCGTTTTGAGATGACATGGTTGCATGATGAGGGGTGCATGAATGTGGTTGAGCAGTCCTGGCAGGAGGAAGGGGGCAGGGTTTACAGAACTGTATTCAGTACTGCGGGAACCGGTTAACACGATGGGGTGGAGACAGGTATCACAGGTACGGAAAACAGATTAATGAATTGACAAGAGAACAACAGCGACTGAGGGGGCGTACCGACCCGGCCTCGCTTGCAGAGTTCCAGCGCTTAGAACAGCTGCTAAGCTGCACCGAAGCTCAGGAGGATGCCTACTGGAGGCAGAGAGCCAAGCAACACTGGCTTAAGGAGGCTGATGCGACAAAGTTTTTTCACAGGTATGCCTCTCACCGAAAAAAGAAGAATACTATTTCTAGATTAATGAATGATAATGAGGATTGGGTGGAGGGGGAGCCTATGAAAAATTTTATTTTGCAATATTACAATCGTATTTTCTGTTCTGGAACTCCGGGAACTGGGGAGGGGTTTTTTGAGGGGATTATTCTGCGAGTCACTCAGGCACAGAATGAGTCATTGCTGCGACCCTTTGATTTGGAGGAGGTTAAGAGTGCACTGTTTGCAATGTTTCCGGATAAGGCACCGGGCTCGGATGGAATGAATCCGGCCTTCTATCAACATTTTTGGGATGTGGTAGGGGGATGTGGCGAGCTTCATAATAAATTGTATTGAATCCTGTGATTTCCCGCCTGGTTTGACTGATACTGGTGTTGTTTTGATCCCTAAGAAAAACACCCCTGAATTTGTGACTGACTTGCGCCCTATAGCTCTTAGTAATGTGGTTTATAGAATTATGGCAAAAATGTTATCTAACAGAATGAAGCCATTAATGGAGGAAATAATATCGGAGTCACAAAGTGCTTTTATCCCGGATAGACTGATAATGGATAATATCTTATTAGCCGCGGAAGTGGGACATTTTTTGAACAGGAAACAGTGTAGAATGGGGGGATGGAGTGCTCTCAAACTGGACATGGCGAATGCATATGATCGTACGGAATGGTCTTTCCTTCGTAAAATGATGCTGGCTTTGGGGTTTCATGGTGGATGGGTGGAATTGATTATGAAGTGTGTAACCTCAGTTTCCTACAATGTTCTGGTGAATGGCTCAAGATGTGATCCTATTGTACCCACACGTGGTTTAAGGCAAGGGGATCCGTTGTCCCCATATCTATTTATTATTTGTGCAGAGGGTCTGTCCCTATTACTACAGCAGACACATAGTGTGGGGTCAATACATGGATGCAGGGTAGCGAGAGGTGCTCCCCCAATCTCTCATTTATTTTTTGCAGATGACATCCTTTTATTTTTTAAGGCTAATATGTAGGAAGCAAATGAAATTAAAAGGTGCCTATCAGTGTATGAGGATCTGTCTGGGCAGGCAGTTAACTATCACAAGTCAAGCATATGCTATAGTAGAAATACAAGTAATGTTGATAGGGAAAATGTGGCTCAGGTTTTGGGAGTGACGCAGGCCCCGAATTTTGGCAAGTATTTGGGACTCCCCTCTTTTGTTGGAAGACACAAGAAAGCAGCTTTTGCATATATCGAGGATAAAATCCGCCAAAGGATTGGATCATGGAATAAAAGACTGCTGTCGCAGGCGGGTAAGGAGATTCTGTTGAAAACTGTAGCACAATCTATGCCTACGTTTTCAATGAGTGTTTTTTTGCTACCTATATCAGTGTGTACGGCAATAGAGAGAACTATGAATCGATATTGGTGGGACTCTGGGACTGACAGGCGAATACATTGGAAGGCATGTGATAAATTGTGTATCCCCAAGAAGTATGGAGGGTTGGGTTTTAAAGATTTGCGTGCTTTTAATCTAGCAATGCTGGGGAAACAGGCATGGCGGAGGCTGACTAAACCCGAATCCCTAGTGACTCGTGTGTATAAGGCCCGTTATTTTCCCAAAGGATCTTTTTTTGATGCACAGGTAGGAAACAATCCCAGTTTCTACTGGCGAAGTATTATGGCAGCAAAGAGTATAGTTTGTAGTGGGGTAAGGCGCAGAATTGGTAACGGGGAGTCTACACTCATATGGACTCACCCCTGGTTACAGGATGATCAAGACCCTATGATACAAACAGAAATGCCAACACAGCTGCAGGAAGCCAGAGTGGCAGGATTGATTGATCAACAAACTGGTACATGGGATCCTTCAATCCTAACAGATTTATTTCAACCTACTGATGTGGTGAATATTATGAGAATACCTGTTTCCCCGGATTACGATGATACCTGGTATTGGCATGGAGACCCAAGAGGTGTGTATTCTGTTAAAAGTGGATACAGGCTAATAGTTGGGAATTATCAGGGGGATAATGGGACATTTGCAAAATGGTTAGCCCTATGGAAGCTCAAGATCCCCCAGAATGGAGAATGTTTCTCTAGAGAGCCATTAGTGATATATTGCCTACCACTACTAATTTACTTATAAAGAGGGTGGATGTGGATCCACGTTGTGCCATGTGTGGAATATCTCAAGAAGACACAATGCATGCCTTAGTGTTGTGTGAGTTTGCAAAAAACATTTGGGAACAATCCAACCTTACAATTCCCAATATAGCCACAAATATTTTTCATGTTTGGTTTGGTGAACTCCTAAATGTTCTAGACTCTGATGGGATGTTATATGCAACATCGATTCTATACAATATTTGGAGAGCAAGGAATGGGGCGGTTTGGGAAGCAACACTGCCACGCCCGGTGACCGTGCTCAACACCGCCGCCGCTGCCAAGCTTGCGTGGACACGGGCGCATCCTGCACCTGCTGCCCGAGCCACTCCGCTGCCAACCGAATCACCTTTAATACCAAGAGGAGGCCGAGCTGCACGGTACCGAACTGCACACTGTCGAACCATCACATGGGCCGCCAAGGAGGATCTGTCGAGTCGATGCGGGTTTTATGCAAGAAACAGGCCAAGCCGCGGTTGGGGCAGTTTTACTCGACACGAATGGGGGATACGTTTCGGCTTATGGCGGACCACTCCTGAATTGCTCCTCGCCACTTATGGCTGAGGCGTTGGCATGTAAGGAGGCTCTATCATGGTTGAAGGATCGGGGAGAACAGAATGTTGAGATATATACAGATTGTTTGACACTACACCGTTATCTTACTACACCAACCGTTGTGCTGCGCACTTACCTAGGCTATGCCATTGACAGCTGCAGGCTTATCGCATCTTTATTTCAATCTTGTTCGTTTCATTTTATTCCTAGATTAGACAATTATTTAGCTCATGCTTTAGCTACTACGGCTTACCAGCAATCTGCTGCTATGTATTGGGATCTTCTCCCGCCTGACATTATTTCGGCCTATTTTTAATGAAGCACCATATATTTTTCAATATATATATATATATATATATATATATATATATATATATATATATATATATATATATATATATATATATATATATATATATATATATATATATATATATATATATATATATATATATATATATATATATACATACATACCTATATTGTATTTTAACGCGTTGGAGTGGGTTACCAGCATTATTCGCTGAACAGATATATTTGGCTTTCAGGCACAGATGAGTAGCTCTTGAGCGCGCTAGAGGACCCGAGGCTTAGATAGTTAGTTTCATTATCGGCCTACGTGCCATGATGATGTAATGACACTGTTTTGAGGATATTTAGTTAGTGTAGCCTGTGCATCTGAGTTCTCCAGCTCAGATGTGGCATAACACCCCAAACACTTATGTTTAGTAACGCTCTGTTTTGGGATTAATGATAGTATTGCCTTTATTTCATAAGTATTCAAAGTTTTAAATTTTAGGGGTGTTACATTTTTCATAGAGTCTAACAATGGTTTATTAGCCTCACATTCACGAAATGTCTCATACAAATCATTATTTCAGTTTCCTCTTATTGGTTCTAAAAGAGCTTGTGGAAATGGGGGTACTGGTTCATAATCAGAAAAAGAAGAAAGCTTACCATGGGACTTCTCTTTATTGTTGGCAATGTTACCTGCACTTATTTCCTTGTTTAAATCAACATTCTTTTCCTGCGATATACTTCTCACAGTAATTGCACTTACATTCTCTTTAGGATTAACAATCGTTTGAGAGGGTAATTTGCCAGAACTCTGTGCTGCCAACCGACTTACCGTAGTTGCTAGTAGGCCCATTTGTCTTTCCAAGTTTTGAATACTAGCCCTTGTTTCTTGAATACTTGATCTTGTCTCTTGTTGGAATTGTTGAGTCTCTTGTTGAAACTGCAAAGTGTTAGTAGCAAGAGATTTAACAATATCTTTGAGATTCATACCTGAGCTAGAGCTTTGGACTGATTGTTGTCTTGAAGGAAACGGTTGTCTATACTGTTGAAAATTGAAACGATTCTGAACAAACTGGTTCCCTTGTGAGTTCCCATAGCTAAGGTTCGGGTGATCCCTCCATCCAGGATTATATGTATTGGAAAACGGATCATACTTACCTTGAGGTTGTCCAGGAAAACCTCCAGCCATGTTGACTTGTTCAACATGTTCTTTTTGAAGAGTTGGGCCAACTACTGAACAGATTCCACATGCTTTTACAGTTTGCATATTGCCTACTGCTAATTGACGAACAAGAGTAGTTAAACCAGAAATTTGTTCTTCAAGAGCAGAAATATTTACCTCATTCACTTGCTTAGACGGTTGGAAAAGTCTATTGCCAAACTGTTGAGAATTTGCAGCCATGTTTGCAATTAGAGTTCTTGCAGCGTCTGGTGTCTTGTCAACTAAAGCACCACTGCTCGCGGCATCAATCATGCTTCTATCCATTGGAAAAAGTCCTTCATAAAAGTACTGAATGAGTAATTGATCACTGATTTGATGGTGTGGGCAACTTGCACAAAGCTTTTTGAATCGCTCCCAATATACATACAATGACTCTCTATTGTTTTGCCTTATACCACATATTTCCTTTCTAATTTTGGCCGCCCTTGAAGCTGGGAAATATTTTTCAAGGAACACTGTCTTCAAGTTATTCCATGTGGTGATGCTCCCTGAAGGTAGATAGTATAGCCAATCCTTCGCTGAATCTTTTAAAGAAAAGGGGAAGACTCTCAACTTGATTTGTTCTTCAGTAACCCCTGTGGGTTTCATACTTGAACACACTACATGGAATTCCATTAAGTGCTTGTGCGGATCTTCACCTGCAAGTCCATGAAAAGAAGGCAAAAGATGAATTAATCCAGATTTTAATTCGAATTGCACATTAGCATCTAGAGCAGGAAAAGTGATGCATAAAGGTTGCTGATCTAAATTTGGAGCTCCAAGCTCTTTTAAGGTCCGATTTTAAGCCATGGGTTCATCTTCTAAATCAGAATTGGTGGAAGATTGGGGATCGGTAGCCAGATCACTATTCTCCACTTTCCTCAAAGCTTGTTTCCTCTACCTGTGTATAGTTCTTTCAATTTCTGAATCGTACGGTAAGATTTCTTGATTAGCAGATCGAGTTATAAGCATAAACTACGAAAGGTATTGCAGTAATTATGTAATGGTAATGAAACAAAAGATTTTTTTTTTTTGTTTGGGACAAATTAATGAGAAAAAAAAACAAATAAATAAATAAACACAAAATAAACAAGAAAAACTTTCCTGGTAACGACGCCAACATATATTTTGACATAAGCAAACAAATAATAAAACTAAATACCCTCCCCCACACTTATTATCAACATTGTCCCCACTGTTATGGCATAAAAATATGTCTATCATTGTTATGGCATCAGGTTCATCTGTTTCATCATCTACAATAACATTTACTGACTCCATGATTGTTTGAGTTCTCCTGTTGTACACCCTATAAGCTCAACTGTTTGGTGAGTATCCAAGGAATACTCCCTCGTCGCTCTTAGGTTCAAACTTTCCTCTTTGTTCTCGGTGAATCAGAATGAAACATTTAGTACCAAAAATATGGAAATATTTCAAATTAGGTTTTTTACCTTTCCATATTTCGTATGGAGTCATAGTTGTACCAGACTTTAGATAAATTCGATTAATTGTGTGACATGCAGTGTGCATTGCTTCAGCCCAGAAGCGCTGTGGCGGACGTGATGTGTTCAGCATGACCCTAGACATTCCTTCTAACGTTTGATTCTTCCTTTCAACAATTCTGTTCTGTTGAGCCATTCTTGGGGCAGAGAACTCATGTACTATGCCATTTTATGAGTAGTAGTCTGAGTAAGATGAGTTTTCAAATTCCTTCCCATGATCACTTCTGAGACGTAGGATTTTGACTATTGGCTCATCTTTCTCTTTTTTGCAATCTTACATATAAAGTTTTGAATGCTCCAAATGCCTCTGATTTTTCTCTTAGAAAGGATATCCAACAGAAACGTGAAAAATCATCAACACAAACAAATATATATACTTCTTACCACCAATACTTTCTGTTTGTGTCGGTCCCATTAGATCAATATGAACCAGTTCCAAACATTTGTCAGTTGCAATGATCTTTACTACTTTGTGAGGAGCTCTGGTTTGCTTCCCCATAGCACATGCACTACATACTCCTTTGTGATTTATACTTAGCTTTGGTACTCCTCGTACCTCATCAAGTTTGATCAGCTTATCCATGTCACGATAGTTCATGTGACCCAATCGTCGATGCCACAGTTTGAACTCTTCTAACTTTGACCTAAAACAAGTAGTATCATTTGTTAAAATGTAACAGTTATCAGAAGAACGAGTACCTTCCATGACGACTTGATCTGACTTGTCGCGAACACTGCAACAGTCTCGATTGAAACAGACATTCCAGTTTTGATCACACAGCTGACTTATGCTGATGAGATTCGGACGCAACCCAGTTACAAGTAGAACATCCTCCAAATGTAGCAAACCTGGAACATTCAGAATGCCTTTGCCAATTATCTTGCCTCTTTGACCATCGCCAAATGTTACTGATCCATTATTTGATTGAATGGCTGTTAGATATTTTGAATTTCCAGTCATGTGCCTCGAACAACCACTATCAAAATACCATATGGTTTCCGTCATTGCAGCTGATAGAACAATTGTAGGATAACACAGGACATCTGACTTTCTGACCCAGATTTGTCTCTTGAAATGAGCAATGAACTTATCTTGGAAGTTTTCTAATCTTTGATCTCTATAGAAGGTGATGTACGGGAAAGAGGTGGTGAGTATACGGGTGTAAATTGTCGTTCCGCAAAGGATTGGGACTATGGCACGTACTTGAGTGACAACTAAAGTTCTAGGCACCAAAGTATTGGAACCCACAAGAATCCAAGCAAATTCAAATTCATGGTTGGGTAATGTCAACAATTAAAGGCTAAAAATCTAGTTAAGACAATGCAATTTAAACACAAGTAATCACAATGATAAAAGATGGGCTAAAATTAGGGGATGTTGCCTTCTAGATGCTTTAACAACTTAGGGATTAGGGGAGAACATTAACCAAGGGAACATAAGGGCAAAGCACATAAAAATCCTAGCTTAAAGCCATTTTCATAAGCTAAAGAACAAGGATTAGAGCAAGGATTGCCCCACTTTCATGGTGTATCAATTCCTAGCTCTTAAAGCACATAAGCATTTAGGCCCCCAATTCTTCCCTATTTTCATAGAAAGAAAATGGGTTTAGAGAAAGGAGAGGCTTAAATTCTTCCCCCAACTTTCATTGTGGAGAAAAACTATCCAAAAGCAAGCTAATAAGAGTTACGTACCAAATATTAGCAAGATTAAACATAAAACCCACTCAAACAAATGAACCCTAGGTTAGGGTTCTTCCCCCTTATGCAATAATCACCTATTTAGCATCTAGGTTAGCAATATCACCCTAATCCAAGCCCAAAAACGAACTACTCACACTTCATAAGCATAAATAACAACAAAGCACAAGAAAATATCATAAACATTGCACAAAAGCTTAAGAAGAAGAGTAAGAAGCTTCTCTATTGAAGATGAAGATTTTGTGGTTGAATCTCACTCCAATCCATGATTACAAGCTTTGTAGAAGAGTTAGAGATGAAATACTAGACTAATCTAAGATAAGGAAATGAAAGGAAAACGAGTTCTTGCTATCTAGGGTTCTAACATGACTTTTTTCTCCAAAAAATGAGTTATAACGCAGTCAAAAGAAACAGAGATGGGCTGCTTGACGCGTCGAGAAATTACAGAATGTAAATCGCGACATTCTGCCAAGATTCAACGCGTCGAGAGTAATTCTCGACGCGTCGAGTGCTGATCTGCAACAGAACTTCGACTTTCAGGCTAATTTTGACCATTTTTTCTTCAGAATTAGGCTTCGGTGTCTTCATGAAAGTTGTAGATCTTCGAGTCTTCTTTCAAATGGCGCAAGAATCACTTAATTTGGACAATCCTAGGCCGAGATATGATCAAATTACCAAACAGTGGTCAGTTTCGGGTGAAATCTGTAAGTTCGGAACTTCAACTTCAAGGATGATTTTGACCATTGTAGCTTCCTTTTTAGGCTTTGATGTTTGAATATGAGTTGTAGCCCTTTGAGTCTTCTTTGCAATGGGACAAGAATCATGTAATTTGGATGTTTTTAGCTTGAGATATGGTCCAAAAACCATGACGTCGACGTGCAGGTCGGGAATTGCAATTGCATGATCTTTTGCTTCTCTTTTGCTTTGGTTTGCCCAAATGACCAAGACCATTGCAAGCACCACCCTTAGGCTTTCTTGGAAGTGTTTTGCCCATCTCCATAGCTTTCCCTTGACTCCCATTGACTCCAATGCATCCAAAATGCTCCACTTGACTCCAATGTCCTTCAAAATGCATGAAAATATTCATTTTTGCTTCCAAAGCTTTTCAAACCAAATTCCTTGCAAAATAACACAAATTAGTCCTAATCTAATGAAATTTGGAATGATCTATAAACAAAATGGCTTAGTGAAAGGAGCAAAAATATAGACAAATAAGCACTTATCAACTCCCCCACACTTAAACCTTTGCTTGTCCTCAAGCAAAAACAAGAAATAAATCACCATCCTAGCAATGAAATTGATCACACTCCCACTTTGCACAACCTATCAAACCACAATCCAACTTGCTACAAGACAACTTGTTTCAAGAATCATTTTAGCCTTCCACACAAGTTCAATTCTCAAGCCAATAACCATGCACCAAAATTATTAAAGTGTGTGATGATCAAGTGTGCACAAATGCTAAGTTGAGATTATGCAAAACTTGGTTTTGAATGAGATTCCATAGGCTTGCCCTTCATACTCTCACTAGTTCAACTCCAAGATTGCATGCTAAGATCAAATAGGTCTTTATTTGGCTTGTAATGGGGCTAAGGGTAAATGGCTAACAAAGAAGGGGTATGGAAATAAACAAAGGAGAGAACTTCACATTTATTCACAGTTGAGGCTAGAAGAGATATGACATTTATAAACTAAGGAGCAATTTAATGGAACATAAAGCAACACTCTAAAGTAGTGGGGGTTGAGTACAACTTTCAACACAAACTAGAATCAAGCTTCAAGCTTTTATTCTTCTTCCTTTTCTTTTCATTTTTCTCATTTCATCTCTTTTTTCATGACTTTTTTTTTTCTCAATTTTCTCAACATCATTTTTTTCATTTTTTTTCCAAAACAATAAACAAACTTATTCCATGAACCAATGCCCCCACACTTAGACAAAATTATCAAGAGGATTGTTAACAAAACAAGCTCCAATAAAGATCTCTTCAAAGAAAAAGAATAAATGCTCTATTCTCTCAAGGGTGGAGGGAAATATTTTGGCTAGGGGTTAAGGGTTAAATGATGAGGGTTAACACAAGGAAAAACAATCACAATGAAGGGACAAGTGCTTAGCACTTATTAAAAAAACACAAAAGGCTCAACGGGGACAACTAGTGGTAAACACATGTGTAAAGGGTAGGCTTGAAAGGCTCGGGCTAAACAAAAATGGCCTAAATCATTTCTAAACATGCAAATTTTAGACTTCACTTGGAGAGTAATGAGGCAAGTTCTAGCAAAACAACCATGACCGGAATCTCACATAAGCCTTCACTAGCAAAGCATAACACACAAGATCAAAAATTTATTCATTTATTAAGTGGTTAACAAGGCAATTGGCAAGAGAATAGATCAATCATGTGTTATACCTCAAATCATCAATCACAAATTGCATCGCAACAAGCACCACCAAATCAAACCACAAACCAACAAAGAGGGAGTGATCACAACTTCAAACAAAGATGAGAAATTTACCCAACATTATGCACAATGACTCATCCAAGCAAGGTTTCAAAAAGTTTCAAAATTTCAAAATTTTCCAATATTTTGTCCACCCCCCACACTTAGAAATTACATCGTCCTCGATGTAAAAGAAAATAAAGCACAAGGGAGAAATGGTAGCACAATAAGCACAAGTGAGAGCATGATATATCAAAAATAAAAGTGTAAAGAAAAATAAAGAAGAAAGTAAAGTGCAATAAAATGAAAGATAACATGGGGTGCCTCCCATGAAGCGCTACGTTTAACGTCGCTAGCTCGACTTGACCTTTGGTATTCAAGTGTATGAGGGATAGAAGAGATCCCAAACCACATTAGCCTCCTTTTCTTTGAATTCCGGCTCATTGAAGAGCTTCAACCTTTGTCCATTCACCATAAAAGGATCTCCCGACTTAGCCACAATTGAAACGGCGCCCGATGGGTAATGTTCCACTACTCGGAAAGGGCCCGACCACCTCGACTTGAGTTTACCGGGAAACAACTTGAGTCTTGAATTATATAGTAACACTTGGTCACCCGGTTCAAAGTTCCTCCTCAAAATTCTCTTATCATGAAAATACTTGGTCCTTTCCTTGTAGATCCTTGCATTCTCATAGGCATCCATCCGGAACTCCTCAAGCTCATTCAAGTGTAACAACCTCTTCTCTCTTGCCGAGTCCTCTTCCAAATTCAACCTTGAAACTGCCCAATATGCCTTGTGTTCATACTCAACCGGCAAATGACATGACTTCCCAAACACAAGTTTAAACGGGGAAACACCAATAGGAGTCTTGAATGCGGTCCTTAGGGCCCATAATGCATCATCTAGCTGGATCTCTGTCGCAGTGAAGAAGGCAACAAAGTTTCTAGTATTTTCATCATACACTTGATCTGCATCTTCTTCTTCATCATTACTCAGAGTTGCAACTGACATCGACTTCTTACGCTTTAAGTATGTTGCACATCTGATTGTATGTGCCCAAAACCTTCACATTCCCGGCACTGAACAGACCTATTTAGGTTTTTGCCTGTAGAATTTGACGTGTTCTTAGTCTGTTCTGGACGAGGGTTTTGATCAGTTTTTTACGAAGAGGAAGTTGAACCGGATTTCTGATTTGCTGAGCTTTCACCCTTGGATTGATTTCGGTTAAACTGCCCCTGATTTCTACGCTTGGATCCCTTTAAGATTTTCTTGAAGTTCTTTGTCAGAAGGGCTAAGGATTCATTTTCAACTTCTTTAGAGTCAGATTCTTGCTCAGTTTTGATGATGAATGCCATTGACTTTCCACACTTGTTAGAACTCGGATTGTCATTTGCCAGACCCTCAAGTTCATACGTATGAAGACTACCCATCAATTCTCCTACGCTTTTCTTTTCCCATTCAGCATTCTCTTGGATCGTAGTCACTTTCATTCGGAATCTTTTGGGTAGAGATCTTAGAATCTTCTTGACAACACGATCTTCTTGAAACGGTTCACCAAGAACAGCAACTCTATTCATCAGACTCTGAATTCTACTGTGGAAGTTAGAGATATTATCATCTTCATCCATCCTCAGTGCCTCAAATTCTGACAAAACCATCTGAAGCTTAGACTGCTTTACATCGCTGGTACCCTCATAACGGGCTTCAAGAATTTCCCAAGCTTTCTTTGCCTCTTTCACGCCAGTAACTTGAGTGAAGACAGATTCATGCAAAGATCCAACAATCGAATTCAGGTCTTTGTTGTTGAGGTCTGATGCAGTTATTTCAGCCTCAGTCCATTCCTCAATGGGTTTTGCGGATGTGGTTCCATCAACATTCTAACAGTAGGGGGTTTCCATCCAGTGAAGATGGTTCGATAAATACTTGTTCCTTGAGCCTAGAGATAGATCTCCATGCGAGCTTTCCAGAAGGAATAGTTGTGTCCATCCAATTCTGGGGGTTTTGTGTTTGCCTCCATCCTGATACACTCAGACGACCAACCAAAGCACAAGCAGCGAGAAACACAAATAGATAGATGAAAAACACAAAGATGAATTACCAAAACACAACAAAAAAGCTTTCTCATTTGGATCAAGTCATTGTTTAGACATAAAAGCTCTGATACCACATGTAATTTTGTGTGAAATGGTGAACTAACTGATTTCACCAACTTTTCTTGTCCAACAAAAGACGTGCAACTATAACACAGATAATCAAACAGATAGACAATCAGAGATATTAACAGACAAAGAAAAGTGCGGAAAGGTAAACATGCAACACAAGATTTGGTTACCTAGTTCGATACAATGTGTATCTACATCTGGGGGACGATCACTGATCCGTCCAATCCACTAACCCAACTTCAAAGTACAAAGGTGGAGACGTTCAATCTCACCCGAGTTACAATACAAGGTATGTAAGTACCCAATCTACCTTGAACTTAGTGGATTGTGAAGTCGGAGATCTATGCACTTAGAGGTCCACGAAAGTCCCTTCCATGGAGATCAATCTCTGGTGCAGTCCGCTTCGTGACGGGATCCTACACTGCATCCAACAGCTGCGTGATCTTGTGTCTACTGGTTTAAGCTCAAAATGTTCTTCTCGAATTCATAAACTCAAATCACCATAAATAACTAGTTTTGAGAAAAAATCTTTCGAACCAGAGAGAGAACGTAATACTCAAGTGCTTTTTTTTTTCTTGATTCTAGAGTGTATCGGATGGATTCATTAGCCTCTCAATGAATCAGCACTTTTGAATATTTAGTCTCTGGTTCAGGGAGGTATCTGTAATCTGTTACACCAAACAACTTCGTAGCAAGATTACGTAGATACCCCTTTGAGGTGAGAAGAGGACCAAGGTCATTCTTGTAAAAACACCTCAAGGCATGACTGCCTTCTGCCAGCGCATACATCCTTTAGACAACCAATCTTCTTGTCAGCTTCTAGTCTTCACATAAGTTTCTGATGCATTCCCTGATCAATCAGGTCTTCACCTTCAACACAGCAGACAAATTCTGACACGGCCTAACTAGTTTGCCATAATAATAAAGCCAATTGCAAAGTTGGGGTTTACCTATCTAACCAAAACACTAATAGAACCCAAATTTTCTCATGGCAAGTATTCATTTGCTAGGCTAACTTAGCCAGAAGGGCATCATTAAAATTCATGCAGAAGGGCATCATTAAAATTCATGCACCGCTTGAGGCCCAAACCACCTGAATTCTTCAATTTGCAAATATCATTCCAGCCCACAAGATGAATTTTCATCTTATTCTCGGTGTCACCTCAAAGGAAACCCTTACAAATTTTATCAACCTCGTTACAAACCCCCACCGGGAGCCTGAACACCTGCATGGAATACACCGCCATGATAGAGAATACCGATTGATTAGCACCTTGCGCCCGGCAAGATTTAGAGCATCCGCCTTCCAGTTGGCCAATTTTCTTTTCATACCCTCCAGGATGTACCTGAAAGTCTTTTTAGAAACTCTTTGCTAGAGAATTGGGACACCAAGGTGGTTCTCCAAATTGTCCGAGACCGGAATTCCCGTAATCCTTTTTAGATTCCTCTTAAAACATGCACAAGTGTTTGTACTACAAAAAATACTCGACTTATTGGTATTAATATTTAAACCCGGTCTCTTAGAGAAATTCCCAAGGCCTCAGCAAAAAGCATAAGATCATTCGTGAAGAAAAGACGAGAAACACCCGTACCTCCCCAAGAGACCACGACCGGTGATAAGCCTCAAAATATGCTAGTTTCTAGGAGCCCGTGACAGGAGTTTTGTGCTCATTTTAGTTGAAAAGTCTTTGTTTCTATAGTGAAATACCCCAAAAGCATAGTTCAGTACGAAAATACATTCCTAATTATATCTTACGTGTTTTTAGGTATTTTTGGATGAAAAAGTGGTAAAGAGCAGTAAAAAGAGCATAGCTGAGAAAGAGACACCAGTTTTCTTGTGGAGTTGTGGGAGACCATTTTTAGAAGTAAAAAACCATTTTTAGAGAGAGAACACAATTTGTTAGAGAGAGACAATTTTAGATTAGGGTTCTACATCTTTTTTAGAGAGAGAATTTAGATCTAGCCTAGATCTATCTTCCCTTCGCTAGATCTTAGCCAATCTTGCTTGAATTGTATAAGGATTTTGGAGATTTGGAGGTTCTTGCACTTGGATCTTCATTTCCTAATCACCATTAAAGGGATCTAGCTTGGATTTTGGGTGAAATCTATTCCCTACTCTTTTATTGCTTATATCTTGTGATTCACCTATTTTGCAATTGTTTGATCTTTCCTTTAATGATGCTTGGCTAAATTTCTAGGGATTATGATTGTGGTGTAAATTGCTATTGTGATGTTTGTGTTGATTTGATTGTATGAATGTGGTGGTTTTTTTATGTTTGTTGCTTGGATATTGTTGTTGGAGGATGGTTTTGTGACTTCTTTGGAGTAGGGCCCGACTCCTTGGAGGGTTTGGATCTCTCAGTTTAGGTAAGAGATTGCTAAGCCGAGGTAGGCCTCTTAATCCTCTACATTCCCCGCCCTAAAACCGATAGGATGGTGGTCCGAGAAAGAATGTAGGCAAGGTGTTTGTAAGTTTTTCCCATAGGAACTACGGGCACCTGGGTGCCGTAATTCACTACGGGATGCGTTTAGACCGAAATTGGCGACGCATTAGCAAAATCCCTCTTGATTCGTAACAAGTCATCCAACTCACCACAACCTCTCAATTGCGGGAAAGACCCATCACATAATGAAATTGTAACAAGATCCTAATCCACTTTTCCCTTTCTTATTCTTTCTACTTTTCCAAGCTTGTTACTATTTCATTTTCCTACTCAACCAATCAGTTACATACTTCCTCTTGAATCGAGCTTCTCAAAGTTGAAACAATCTCACCCAATCCTTTACTCAACTTCCAAGTTGTAATTCCTTGAGTATGACACTCGGGGTGGTTCTCACTCCCTGTTTTAACTTTACCTATCTTTCCATACACGACCTATGCACATCTTAATCTTTTGACGTCGCTTCTATAGAGAGAATCGTAAGTTGTAAGCGTGTCTGTGATCAATCGATTTCCAAGTTTTACTCCGAACCTCTTCTTGAATTTCCCAAGACAACTTTTCCATGACAAGAATAATGAGATAGGGAGCAAGAGGATCCCCTGGCGAAGGCCCGCACCGGGCTGAAGGGGGTAAGCTTTTCTCCGTTCCAAAGCAAGGAAATTGCGTTTTCCTTGATCGAAAACATAATAAGCCTGATAAGCTGGTGAGGGAACCTAAAGTCCTCAAGAGTAGTCTCCAGGAAGTCCAAATCAATGCTATTATAGGCTTTGTGAAGGTCTAATTTGATGGCCATGAGACCCTTACCCCCTTTCTTATGCCGCATAGTGTGAATGATCTCTTGGGTGAGAATGATGTGAATGAAGAAGGGGATTACAAGAGAAAAAGGCAAAGACCAAGAATGGCTGCCCAAAGAAAAAAATAATGAAAAATATATGAGTGAAAAGAGGGAGCCATTGCTTTTGTCGGGATCACAAAAGGTTGCCACTGGTTAAAACATAGAGATCTATGTCGCGGGGAATCGATCCTTGGCATAAGGGTGGAGGCAGGTGAGAACCAACACTTAAGTTGGGACCATGAAAAGTCTTCCCGGGTAAAAACACAGAGCTCTGTGCCGGAGGGGACTAGACTTTGGCTTAAGGTTGGTGAGCGGTCCATACCAAACCTCTCACTTACTTTCTGTATAGGGCCTTAGCGGTATAAGGTGGATTTCGGTTGGGTTGTGCACATCGTTCCCACTAGTGTGGCTCGGCTATAGGCCTGATAGGAATATTTTTTGTAAGTTTTGATGAAGCCAAATGTACTTTAGATCCCCTTAGTTTTTAGGTCTTTGAGTACAAGCATCATAAATCAGAATTCTACCATAGGAAGAACAAAATTAATTTTAGAAATTAATTTTGGTCCTACGAGTATTCATCCAAGAAAGAAGCATAAAGGAATGGCGTTGCAAAGAATAACTGGATGAGCCTAACGGCGAAATGGTAAAAGTCCTTACTCAAAACGATCACACCCGAGATTGATTCCCCCCCAAGGACTTAATTTTTACAAGTCAAGTTTTCGGACAAGCACAATGTTACCAAGGAGCACAATGCTACCAAAAGAGCACAATGTGTGCTAAGGAGCACAATGTATCAAAAGGAGCACAATGTGAACAAGCACGATGTGTCCAAAGGAGCACAATGTGACCAAATCAGAAAAGCACAATGTTCAAGTCAAGGAGCACGATGCTCAAGTCAAAGGAGCACAATGTGGCAAAGAAGCAAGATGATCAGAAATTGGATAAATTCGAAGGAATTTATTCTAAGTCTACCCACATGCCACAAGAATCCAAAATTTCCTGAAAGACATTTGATCAGAACGGAAAAATATTTATGAAGACATGAATATAAAAACTTATCCTAGAAATAAATTCTAACAGATGAATTTATTTCAAAGATATGTTGGATATTCAAAAAGACAAGAAAAATAATATTTTAAGAAACAACTAGAAAATCAAGTTGTGATAAAATATTATTTGTCAGGCAAGTTGACAATCAAATCAAAAATTAAAGACCTACTATTGTCAACAATATCAGGCTATGAAGATTAAAATTTCAAATATCAAATTATCCCACTCCAACGGATATATTTGATTGCCTATAAAAAGCCATGAAGACTTGAAGACAGAAGCAGAGGTGTACAAGATAGACACGAGATAGAAGTGCAATACACACGAAAATTTAAAAGTGCAAGTGCTCAAATATTCTTAGAGACTTAGTCTGAATAGTCTGAATAGACTCATAAACCTACGAACGGTACCCGAAACATCAAACTAGACATAGGCACGATGAACGGAGTCCGTTGGGACACCACGGGGAACGGGGGAACATCAAACGAGGAAGCCGGGATCCCAAGGTGGGATAATTTCCAGCGGGTAGCCGGTGGGTGGGGGCCACCCGCCGGACTTTACTATTCCGGGCAGCGGGTCGCCGGCGGGCAGCTGCCCGCCCGCCGGCCACCCGCTGCCGGGCGGTGTTTCACGGCTGTGGGTAGGTGGCGGGTCCCCTACTCTTTTCACACACTTTACGCCCCGGGAACCGTTGTGGAACCCGAAACCATGCTTAGACACTTTACAACGCAATTAACGACAACACGTAGACAATTAACGAATCAAATACAAGAAACGAACGGCACATAACCTATCATGCTTTTCTAAATATAATCAACACCCAAACATGCGGTTTCCCCACCCGATAATCCAAGAATAAGATCATACAATACAACCTAGGGTTCTAATCACTTTTATATCAACAAGGATACGATTCGTCTTCTAATTGCAAGATTCGGTAAGAATAACACATAAACATCAAGAGCATCACACAATTATCAAGAACAATACCTAGTCATCAAGAATTCCATATAATCATCAAGAACACCATAATTATCAAGAATCTCCCAATATCAAGATTATCAAGATCCCTCATGGGATCATCACATCAAGCATCAATAATAATCATCAGATCTCGCCATTCACAGTAATATGGGGGAAACCCTAAGGGGAAATCATAGCTATGAAAATAGGTTTTGTTGAGACATGGGTTACCTCTTAGCCTTAATTAATTCCTTGGCTATGAAGGATCTTTCTTTAAGCTTTCTTGATTTCTTGATTTCTCCTAAGGGGATTCTTGGAACTCTTTGGGTGGTGAGAGATTATTGTGGTGGGGATTCTGGGTGCCTCCTAAGTTCCCTATTTATATATTTAAGACTCCTAGTTAGGGCCTGAATGGTATGGGTTTACTAATTCTATTCCTTATAGGGCTAGGGCTTACTTTAGGGATAAGGGTCCATGGTCCATAGTGGGCCATATTAATTAAAGAGGATCCTAATCATAATCTGAATAGTAAAAGGCCTACTTCCTTTATTCCTAACAGGCTTAAGACTCTTATTCGGGCAAGGGTCCACGGTTCAGGGTGGACCTTACTAATTAATTAAAGGTAAACCTAACATAATTAAATCATATTTAATTATTATTAACGGGATTAATTAAATAATTAACCCGGGATTGAAGGTCGTAACACGGGGTGTTACACTCTCTCCCCCTTACGAGAAGCTTCGTCCCCGAAGCTTGGAAATCATTGCAGGGTTAACGAGTCAAGAGTAGATCCGTGGTCCTATAGAGAAGGTATTCCACGGGGAAATTGTATACTTGTATGCCTATGCGTGTTGGGTTTTTGGGAACGATTAGGTTTACAGGGCTAAGAGAGTGGGTTTCAAACTTGAGGACACGGTGAATTCAGGAATTAGGATCAAGTTTTCAAGGTTGCAACTTAGGTTGTGAGGTTGCCACTCGTATGGAATCGTTAAAACATGGGATTAAGAATGGGGTCTGAAGGGTAGAAGGGTTTTGCAATAAGGAGGGGGCCGATTTTCCGAGGGAGGGAAAGGAATTCGGCTAGGATGGGTTAAGGTTTCTCGATCCCAAGTGAATAATCTGGTTAGATGCTTTGATCACGATGCGTCGACGAGCTGATGATCCTCCTTCCTTGGTGTTGGTACTTGCTTGACTTTAAGATCCTTGTTAGACCTTGCTTCCTAGGCTAAGGTTTCATCCTTCTCTTCTTTCTCGAGGGAATTTCCCGTGGTGATTCAACAATTACTTCTTTAATGCGCCCAAGGTCTTGACCAAGTTGGGTCAACCAAGCCAATCTCTTAGGGCGCACTTCCCAAATTCTTCCCAAGGTCTCTTGGGAGTCGATGGACTTTGGGTTGAATTTCTCTTCTTATTGAATTTCATCTCCTCTTTAGTGGATGAAATTCTTAGTAAGACTTCATGTCTTACCCGAGGTTCGGCATTGTTGTGCCCTTTTTGTGTTATTTTTAATGATGAAGGTGTCCTTGCGTGCCCTTTTTCTTCTTAAAGCGCAGTCGGTTACCAAATCTCGTTGTGGGATGACTCGGCGACTTTACGAGTCACCTCATTTCCTTGTGGGTCCTTAATGACCCTTGAAATCTTGGCGCGAATGTGCTCTTCACCCTTTTTCTTAGCACCATGGACTACGTAGTTCTTGATTCCATACAACTTGTAAGGAGTCCTTTGATTTGCTCGAACGATGTCCATGGTTTGGAGGAGTCCCGGTCCATCCTTAGCATTTTGACTTTCAAGGTTTTCGTGGGTTCTTAGCACGAGTTCCCAACTCACCTCCTTGGTTTGCGCAATCCTTTACGCCTAGTCGGTTGTATCGTAGGATCCAACTTCAATTACTCGTGCAATGTAATTGATTGTGATTTCCCGATGGTGTCTCGTGCGTCAAGGTCTTTTACGTAGGACACTATGTTTGGGTGGTCCATGGTTCCTTACCCAAGACTCACATTCATCAATCAAGGCACACAAGTGCGCCACAAATCAATAAAATGAGGGGTTAAGAAATTAGCACATTGTACCAGTGGGCGCGAGGTGGGCGGTCGTCCGCCTGCCAAGCTCCTGCCAAGGACCCGCCAAGGTCCCGTCAAGGACCCGTTGGGGACCCGCGGGAAAGTGACTAGGAAGAGTCAATTCCTTCGGGAAAGACCCCAAAAATGCACAGATTCATGTCCTGACAAGTCCCATGCCCTTGTGCACAATAAAAGGGACTTGGATACATAGGATGACTCATCGTACAATGTTCATTGATCCTTAAGCACGAGTTCTAGAGGTAGATATACATATATATATATATATATATATATATATATATATATATATATATATATATATATATATATATATGTATCTATGTGTTCTTGGTCTGGGTTAAAGGGGTGTAAGAAGTGCAAGGGCTATGTTTCAAAGTCGAGGGGCGGATAGGGTCGATGTCTCCAAGGTCGTAATACAGGAAGGGAGGTTGCTACCTTGTACGGGTTTGTTTGTAATGAGGGATCAAGAGCGAGGTTTGGAGTGATAGGATGGATTCTTTAACGAAATGGTACTTGATTGGCAAGGGGAGGGAAAGAGGCTAAGGACTCTTGGTTTCGAGTGATTATGCTTGTTTGGGGCTTGGTTGTGGCGTACAGTCGAACTGGTGATCCCTTTTCCTTGGTTTCGTTTGATTCTAAGATTTTCATTTGATCTTCTCTTCCCGTGTCGAAGTCCCCTTCGTCTCTATGGCTTCCAGGGGAATTCTCGTGATGGTTTCCGTGCACGTTCCCCTCGGAGGTCCAGAAGTCTGGACCCAGTCGGTTAGTGGGTCAAATCCCTAGGTCTTGACTCCTAATCCTTGCCGAGGGTTCTTAAGGGTCAAGGGGGGTTTTGGGTTAGTCTTTCTTGTTCTATTGGGTTTCATCCCTTCCTTGGTGGATGAAATTCTTAGTAAGGCTTTATGTCCTCCTTGAGGTTCGGCCTGTTGCACCTATTTGACGATGTTTTCTGTAGCGAGGGTCCCTGACACATTGAACGTATTTGTTTGCCCGCTCTTGTCAACGCATGGCGTTCTTCGGTGGCGTACGTACCGGCTATGGTTTCTCGTAAAGCCTTCACGGTTTTCGTGCAAGGGTGGGATGATACGTATTCGTAACTTCCACCTACTTCGCCGATTCCTATCTAACAACTTATTTTAATATTAAATCGATGAATGTTGGTTCTTCAAGCCCCTGGGCAGGGTAAGGGCTTTATGCTGCTCTACGGTTTTTAATAGGGTTTCCAAACGGAGTGGGGATATGAACTTAGAGTAAGGGCGATGATTCCAAAGCTCATAACAATTTAGGGTTTCCGAGGGTTTGGGTTAGGCGCAACAAAGGGTGAGCAAGGTCATGATGGTTGTGAATTTGCTCTTAAGGTAATTAAGGATTCGGGGTGGGAGTTTTCAACAAATAGGGGTATCAAGATGCTGGGATTTCAGGGCGGATGATATTTTAAACTGGGGTGGTGGGGTCGCAAGGTGTCGCGATATACTTACCTTGCGCCCAAGGATTCGACTAATGGTGTCGTTCATTCACTACTTTAATCGGTGTCCTAGTTCTCCTTCCTGTTTGTTGTAGCCGCAACCCGGGTTTGCCGAGATAAAGCAACTTGTCGGAAGGTGCATGCCATTTGTCTGAATCGGGGGTTATCGTGGTTAACCCTGGGTTGGTGAGTATTGCAGTCCGTTCCTTTTAGCAGTCCTGACGTCTTGATGCAACGTCTTTTCACCGCCTCTTCCAAATCTTCCTTTTCTTTGGTCATGGTCCTTGTCAAGTCTTTTGACGGGAGTTAGGACGAGGCGATTTATCGGGTAAGTGTATGTTACCCAGTTGTGGAAGTAAACTTATCTATTCACACCCTTACCTGGTGTGGTAAGCGAAGGGGGAGGTTCCTTTAAGTTAGAGAGGGATGAAGTGAGGGGACGTTATGTGTAGGTTTCACAATCTCACTGCGCGTCCTAAGATTCCTGAATCCTATGTTCCTAAGTACCTAGAGTTCAAGCCTAGTGTCCTAAAGTCCGGTCTTAAGAGTCTTATCCTAGGGTCAAACTTAGGCTCTGATACCAACTGTAACACCCCAGATTTTCAAGACTTTTTAAAACTTATAATAAAGGTAGAATCTTATTAAATCCCAAGATATAATACAAGCGTTCGGGGTGCTATGCCACACCTGGGCTAGAGAACCCAAGTGCACAGGCTAACTAACTAATATCCTCAAAGTGTGATTTCATAAACGTGGCACGCAGGCCGAAAGGGAAACTATCTACTTCTACACTCCAAGTTCTAGCGCGCTCCAGTGACTTAATCTTCTGTGCCTGAAAGCCAAATATATCTGTTCAGCGAGAGATGCTGGTAACCCACTCCAACGCGTTGAAATACAATACATATAGAGATATATATAGGTATACGAAAACCATTTTGAGCATGAAGATATATCCTACGAACTCTTGCTTTAAAACCGGGGATGACTCGACAGATAAGGCTAGACACAAGCAATAGTTATAACAAGCATACATAGTTCATAACAGGCAAGGCAGATAAGGCAAGGCATAAACAATCATCATGATCCCAACATAAACGATCCCCAACATAAACCCCACAGTCACATCCCCCAAGACACTCATAATCACGACTCATCCATATCACAACACATAGCACACTTTGTTGGCGCCACAGGACCAATCGCATGCCCATACATGAGGGTCAGCGCATATAGCTCTGACACGGCCCCGTAGCACCCTGCCCCGTATCGCAACACGGAGGGGTCGATCGCAACCGACCGATGAACCGCAGCTCATCATAGTGTTTGATCGCAACCAAACAGTGGACCGCAGCCCAAGAGAATGTCATCTGACCGCAGCCAGGAAAAAGGACGAACCGCAGCTCGTATAGAAACGTTTGATCGCAACCAAACGGTGGACCGCAGCCCAAGAGTATCAATCTGACCGCAGCCAGCTTCTGAATCGCAGCTCAGGATAACCAATCCGATCGCAACCGAATTGGGGTAACACACACACATAACACATAGCAAGCACATGCAACCCATATTACACGTTGGGAAGGGGGAGAAAGCGCATAACAAAACCTATGCGTGATCCATCACATACTAAGTATAGACCTAAGGGGTTCATACTCCTTCCACCTAGGTCAACGGGATACCAATCCAACTAGCATGCAATATAATCGACTCATAAACCTACGAACGGCACCCGAAACATCAAACTAGACATAGGCACGATGAACGGAGTCCGTTGGGACACCACGGGGAACGGGGGAACATCAAACGGGGAAGCCAGGATCCCAAGGTGGGATAATTTCCCGCGGGTAGCCGGTGGGTGGGGGCCACCCGCCGGCTGCCCGCCGGACTTTACTATTCCAGGCAGCGGGTCGCCGGCGGGCAGCTGCCCGCCCGCCGGCCACCCGCTGCCGGGCGGTGTTTCACGGCTGTGGGTAGGTGGCGGGTCCCCTACCCCCCACCTACCCCCCACTGACTCTTTTCACACACTTTACGCCCCGGGAACCGTTGTGGAACCCGAAACCATGGTTAGACACTTTACAACGCAATTAACGACAACACGTAGACAATTAACGAATCAAATACAAGAAACGAACGGCACATAACCTATCATGCTTTTCTAAATATAATCAACACCCAAACATGCGGTTTCCCCACCCGATAATCCAAGAATAAGATCATACAATACAACCTAGGGTTCTAATCACTTTTATATCAACAAGGATACGATTCGTCTTCTAATTGCAAGATTCGGTAAGAATAACACATAAACATCAAGAGCATCACACAATTATCAAGAACAATACCTAATCATCAAGAATTCCATATAATCATCAAGAACACCATAATTATCAAGAATCTCCCAATATCAAGATTATCAAGATCCCTCATGGGATCATCACATCAAGCATCAATAATAATCATCAGATCTCGCCATTCACAGTAATATGGGGGAAACCCTAAGGGGAAATCATAGCTATGAAAATAGGTTTTGTTGAGACATGGGTTACCTCTTAGCCTTAATTAATTCCTTGGCTATGAAGGATCTTTCTTTAAGCTTTCTTGATTTCTTGATTTCTCCTAAGGGGATTCTTGGAACTCTTTGGGTGGTGAGAGATTATTGTGGTGGGGATTCTGGGTGCCTCCTAAGTTCCCTATTTATATATTTAAGACTCCTAGTTAGGGCCTGAATGGTATGGGTTTACTAATTCTATTCCTTATAGGGCTAGGGCTTACTTTAGGGATAAGGGTCCATGGTCCATAGTGGGCCATATTAATTAAAGAGGATCCTAATCATAATCTGAATAGTAAAAGGCCTACTTCCTTTATTCCTAACAGGCTTAAGACTCTTATTCGGGCAAGGGTCCACGGTTCAGGGTGGACCTTACTAATTAATTAAAGGTAAACCTAACATAATTAAATCATATTTAATTATTATTAACGGGATTAATTAAATAATTAACCCGGGATTGAAGGCCGTAACACGGGGTGTTACACTGGATGTATCGCAATAATGTGTCAAACATTGTTTCATCGCTTGAGCCTCGTTATCATTTGCTCAGAAGAATAATAGACTGTCGTCTGCAAAAAATAAATGTGAAACGGAGGGTGCTCCTCTAGCAATCTTCACCCCATGAATATCACCCATGGTCTCCCGTCTCCGAAGTAACATAGATAAACCTTTAGCGCACACAATAAAAAGGCATGGCGGCAAAGGATCCCCATGTCGAATACTCTAGACAAAACCACTGTACCCACACACCCTCCGTTAACCAATACATCATAGTTGACAGAAGTAACACACAACATTATGAGATTGACCCACCCACGGGCAAATCCCAAAGCTGTCAACATCCCTTTCAAAAAAGCCCACTCCATTCAGTCGTAGGCCTTGGCCATGTCCAGTTTAAGTGCTGCCCAGCCTATAGCCCCCGAGCATGTACTGCGAAGATATTGACCAACTTCCCCTGCCACTATAATATTATCCGAGATCAACCAGTTAGGCATGAATGCACTTTACGAGGGGGGAATAACAATATCCAGTGCAGCTTTCATACAATTCGCAATAACCTTAGCAAACACCTTATAAGCTACATTACAAAGTGTTATCTGTCGTAAGTCCATAACTCTTTTAGGATTCTTCTTTTTTGGGATCAAAACAATATTTGTGGCATTTAAACCTGCGGGTAGAGACCAGTTCACAAAGACTCAATAACAAAATGAGTAAGATCGCTCCCCACAACAGACAAAAATGACTGATAAAATGATGGCGTCATACCATCCAAGCCCGGCGCCTTGTCTGGAGCCATGAAGAATATCACTATTTTTAATTCCTCCGAATTGATAGGGCGCAGAAGCTATTCATTCAACTCGTCTGTGATACGACGTGGGATGATATCCAAAACAGATGAATTAACGGTAGAAGATTGGAAGATGGCATTAAAGTAATTACAGATTTCTGCATGTTTGGCCTCCCCTTTAACCCGTTCACTCGTTTGATTACGAAGACGATGCAATGCATTCGTCTTCCTTCTGAAACTCACAAAATGGTGAAAAAACTTGGTGTTAAGATCGCCTTCTATGAGCCAAAGTTGTTTTGATCTTTGACGCCAATATAATTCCTCCTGAGCCAAAATCAATCTTAATTCCTCTGCCACTCTACTGTAGTAAACCATATCATTTGGGTCACAGCTGCTACGTAGAAAATCTAGCCAATCTCTCAGTTTCTTAACATTGCGACCAAACTTTCGAAAATCGTCCCCACCCCATTTCCACAAATCATTACCATAAAATTGTATCCTCTGCTGAAAGCCTAGAGCCTACGACTGCCACCAAGACTCTCCACCACTTGCTTACAGTTAACAGTAACCAAGCAGATTCGAATTTAAATTTACGTCCAACTCTATGCTGCGTTCTGCCTTTCACATCAAGATATAAGGCGCTATGGTCGGAAGATATGGCATTAATATTTAAGATTGAAGCTTCTTCATAAATTTCATGCTAGTCCGGGGTGCTACCGCCCTATCAAGTTGTTCCTTGATCCAGTTGTCAGTACCTCTTCCACGTTCCCATGTAAAAGCATGTCCCCTCATTTCCAAATCAGATAAATCACAATCCTGAAGCATTGCATTAAAACCTCGGATAAAACCATCGGGGTGAGGAATCATCGCTCGTTTCTTTGCGTGACTAGTGAGGTCATTGAAGTCACCAATCACGATCCATGGAAGGTTCGAGCGTTGTCTTAACTGACGAAGGAAGTCCTAGGCCTGCTGTCTCATTGATCTCTCTGGGAAGCCGTAATAACAGGTAAGACGCCCCAGGGGGTTTACCAACCAACGTTACCTTAACGTCAATGTGTTTGTCAAAAAAGCCATGTAATGAAGCCATCTCTGAATCTTTCCAAAGGAAGGCCAATCCTCCCCCCAAGCCTGTTCTGTCCATGCTGAACAAACCATCATACCCCAGACGCACACGAAGTTGTTCTAACTGCATAGAGCGAGACTTTGTTTCCATAAGAAAAATAAAATTAGGTCGGTGGTTGGACACGAAGCCTAGTAATTCGCGAACTGTCCGAGAGCCACCCAATCCCCGATAGTTCCAACTCAACGTACTCATTGGGATGGGCGGGTTTGGCCATCTAAACCCGCCGAATGCATATTTTTTGGGACGTCAATCATGCTAATATCATTGACCACATTTTGGTCCTCACCCTGCATTGATTCTCTTCGCCATTTCAGATCACCTTGCAGAGATATAGAGTCCTCTAGTCTGACCGAATAAACAGTCAGGATCGCTGGGGTTGAAGGCACGCAAACAGGTTGCGACGGTAAATCTGCGAGCAACCAACGGGCTCCCACAGGCTTTGACTGTCTCCTTGCACCCGATCTCAACCACGATCCATAAGGATAATCCTTGGGTTCAATGCCCTCTTCATAGACTTTGCGGCAAAACTTCTTGGAGTGCCTGATTAGACCACAACAGAATCAAAAAGTGTTAAGCCGCACGTACTTAAAATTTGCCCATTGAAATTTATCACCTCTCAACAGAAGTTTCATCCTCCTCCTCAGAGGCTCCTTCAGATCCAGCGTTACCCGGATACGGAAAAAACCCCTCCAAGTACCTCCAAATTTGTTGGGGTCAGCACATATAAACTTGCCAACATAGTTTCCTATTTTCTAGATGAACTCAGCATTAGCCTGTCTGCCCGGCAAATCGTGGATCTGTACCCAGAAGTCAATGGAATCCAGAGGTATGTCTTCTTGGTGGGTTCTTGAAGGAACTTGATTCAGAACCAAAGTTTGATTTTTATACGACCAAGGGTCGTCATCAATGACGCGCTGCATGTCTTGTTTGTGTGGAAATTGAAACACAAACAGATTATCTTCTAAAGGAACAATCCTCACCCCATCACAGGCTTCCAAACAGACGCTAGGACGTTTTGCATGTGATCGAACTTGATAGATCGATCAGTAATCAACATTCCAATCAATTCCCAGTAAGTGATGCTTCCTCCGGCTTCATCTGGAACAGGTGCCTCCAAACCACCGGAATCTTCCTCATCAAGAGACAGAATAACACAGTTATTCTCAAGATCTCGTATATCCATCGTGTATAAACGTTGGACAGACAGAACAAAGGACACAGAAGAGGGAAAATTGCAAGACAACAAACATAAACCATCAAAAGACAAGAGAAAACCCTATTAGACTCTAGCAAATACCTTGAGAGAGAACCACGTTCTTAGTTTAATTAATTATTAAAAATTATTAAAAAAAAAAACAATATACTTATATGTACTAAAAAATAATATATTTATATCCTTAAGTCATTTTACATATTATTATTCTTATAATGCTAATAGCTAGTCTAAACATAATACAATCAACTATCAGGGGGTAATTACCAAACATTCTAAAGAATAAAAAAAGAAATATAATTATAAATTAAAAAGCTCTACAAATAAAATGAAATGGAGGAGTACTGAGTAAATGTTGAACCTAATATACAAGGTTTATGATTAAAGTCAAATAAACACTTGTCCTGTAACAGGTAGGAGGCTGTCGGTGGAGTGGCATTTGCAAGGTGGGTCAGCCCTCACCATCGTCATTGCTTCATTACAAATCCAGCCTGGTTCTTCTATCAACCAGATCTCATCTCCGCCGTCCATCCTTGCGTTGATAGAGATTCTTCATCTAACACCCGCTACACTTTCCTCTAATTCCCCCAAAAAAGGTAGGAAAAACCCCGCACAATTCATCTTCCTGACCCAGATCTCAAATCATTCAGTAGGCTTTCTTTTCACTTCACTTTCGTTTCATTCTCCTTAAATAATCACCGGGTTTTTCATCTCATTCGCAGGGAACAACAAGGGAAATTGAAGAGAAGAGAAAAAGAAATGGAGGGTTCTTTGAAATTGGTGGCATTGGTGGTAATGCTCGTGGCGGCTGCCGTGACGACGGTGAACGGAGACGGAGAGGTGTCGAAGACGCCGCCGACAGTGGTGAAGAAGGTGAAGGGTACGAAGATGTGCGCCAAAGGGTGGGAGTGTAATAAGCTCTCCAAGTTCTGCTGTAATTTGACCATTACCGACATTTTCGATACCTACCAGTTTGAGAATCTCTTCGCCAAGAGGAATTCCCCCATCGCTCACGCCGTCGGCTTCTGGGATTACCGCTCATTTATCCTCGCCTCCGCCGACTTCCAGCCACTAGGATTCGCCACCACCGGCGGCAAGAAGATGCAGATGAATGAGCTCGCCGCTTTCCTTGGCCATGTCGGCAGCAAAACTTCATGTCGGTGCATACTCTTCTCTTCTATTTTCTTTAAAATTTTATCACAGACCGTTCAACATTAATATAATTTTGTTTAGTTCTGTGATTATTGAGAGTATGGTGAAACTTCAAACAAGAATTGAGAAATAATTAACTTAGTGATCAATTGGGAAAATGAATATTATCTTGAAATTGTTTGATTCAGTTCTTTGGTGTCTATGAGAACCATATTGGATTCATATTGTTGTGATCAAGGAAATTGTTTATAGTTTTGGGCCTTTTGCTATAGCTAGATCTAAGTATACTGTACAACAAGTTTGACTACCAACGGGAGCGGCCTATTGCCCTTCTTGGTTTGAGCCGATCAGGTAACCTAGGCTGGTTTACCTCCTTATAGTCCTTTGCCGGCTGGGGTCACCGACAAAGTTTTCACTTAATTTGTTTTTCGTTTCCCTTAGTATATTTGGGTAACTTGACTTTATGCAGTTGGTATACTTATTAGGTGGATCTAACAATTAAAGATTGTGGGTGTTTGATAGTTTTGGATATCAGTGTAATTTGGACTTACGAGTCCTGAATAGTCTTGTGGGGCAAAAGCTTGTAGTTTTTGAGTCTCTGTAATGGCTATCGAGGTGTTTGAATGCTTTTGATGTGTGTATAAAGTTTCTAGACTCTAGAGTATAGTATATCTGCTGTCTTTTTGACGTGTTTTGCTTACTTTGAAGGTGGTTATGGTGTGGCTACTGGTGGGCCGTTGGCTTGGGGTCTATGTTATAACAAGGAGATGAGTCCTAGCCAAGACTACTGCGATGATTACTACAAGCTGACCTATCCCTGCGCCCCGGGAGCTCAGTATTATGGTCGCGGTGCCTTGCCACTCTACTGGTATATTTTGTTGTTACATATGGGCTTTTCTTTGTTATCTCCGTAATCAAGTTCTTTGACTCATAGTCTGGCTTGATTTATTTGTAGTCACCTAATCGGGCTATGTCCTATAGTTCTGACTACAATTATGTCTTATGAGTTAATACCAGCTGGGGTCCTCCGAGTATAGTGTCACTGCCACGTTTAGTCCTAAACTTTCAAATTTAACCATCCCCGGTCCTTCTGTTAGTTTAAGTAAGGGCAAATTTAGCACCATGGATGGTTAAAAATTTGAAAGTTGAAGGACTATGGGTGGTTAAATTTGAAAGATGAAGGACCACTGGTGGTTAATTTGAAAGTTTAAGATTAAATGTGGTAGTGCCACTATACTCGAAGGGCACCCACTTGGTATTAACTCTATCTTTTTTACGAGATGTTTTCATTGTTTCTCGCTTTGAGCCTACTCCGTTATAAATTGTTTTTTGAAAATAAACAAAAGAGTGCACCATGCTTTGAAGTATGAAATTTGCTAACCTCAGTTACATCTAGTTCATTTTGTATTTCTGTTTGCGGGGGAAAACTAAAAAACTTTACCCGTTTTTATGCTCGGTTTATTTTTGGAAGTTTAGATAAATACAATTCTGAGCGATATTGCTTTCTTGTTTTGCTCAGGAACTTCAATTATGGAGCTGCAGGCGAAGGCCTCAAGGTTGATCTCTTGAACCACCCCGAATACATCGAGCAAAACGCCACCTTGGCTTTCCAGGCTGCAATGTGGCGGTGGATGACCCCGGTTAAGAAGGGACAGCCTTCGGCCCATGATGCTTTCGTCGGTAACTGGAAGCCCACCAAGAACGACACTCTAGAACATAGAGTTCCTGGCTTCGGTACCACCTTGAATATACTCTACGGCGATCTTGTATGCGGTCAAGGCGACGTGGATTCCATGAACAACATCATCTCCCATTACCAGTACTACCTCGACTTACTGGGTGTTGGCCGCGAGGAAGCTGGGCCCCACGACGTTCTGACCTGTGCAGAACAAAAACCCTTCAATCCATCCTCGAAGTCTTCCTCTTCCTCTTGAGGTCGATCTGTGCCATATTAGATTCTTTCCCCCCGGTGTTGTGGCCTCAACCATTTACAAGAACAAAGCGTGCAATAAGAGGAGCGAGTACGATTTCACCTTCCCCTTGCGATTTCGCTCCTGCTCTCTAAACTCATGAATGAAGCTCTAAATATATTACAGTGGGGATCATATTACATATATTGATGTTGCCGTTCTTGTGATGTGTTCTATAGATTTTTGGGATTCATTTGGTGTTCATATAGTTTGTGTATTTGTGCATGGTGTAGTAATGAGGTTTGGCATATTTTATGTAATGTGAACTCTTACACATATATCTATCAATTGTGAAGACTCAAATGTTGCTGCGTTATTTAGTACTTTTGTTATAATTTCATTTTACTTGTCATGTTTAGTTTATTATTCATTGATCAAATAAATAATTTTTTTTCTTTAATTTCATTTTCTGTATTTAATAGTATTTTTTATGTAGTTTCTTTTTTTTTTTTTGAATGTTGTTGGCTCTATTACAATGTAGTACCTATTGAAACGGGCCTCCATTAAGGCTTGAACTCACAACCTTCCAAATGAAAGTCCAACCCGGATACCCTTAGACTACATAGTCTTGGTATTTTTTATGTAGTTTCTAAATTACTAAATATATAAATTTTATATACTAACATTAAACTAAATATATTAACAAAAAAACATTAAACTAAATAGATTAACAAAAAACATTAAACTAAATATTATTAAAAAGATTGAATTATATATAACTAACCCTGAACTAAATATTATAAAAAGTTGGAGTTAATAACCGATTTGATCTCTCGAGTATTAGGATTTCACCACTTTGGTCCTCGACTTCTAAACTTGCTCAATTTCATTCTTAATTATACAATTTTTACTAAAATAGTCCTTTGTCTAAATCAAAATGTGTTAATACCCAAAATGGTCATCGACTATAGTAATTTTTCTCATTTTCGTCCTACACGATTTTGGTGACTTAATGTAGTTTCAGACTTTTGTGTTTTTGCTCAATTTAATCATCCGTTTGTTATTTCGTCAAATTGGTGTTAAATAAAGGAACAATTAAGTCATCTCAGTATTGACATCTCTTTACTCTTAGGTCTGTGAAGTGCGAAATCCTTCTTTCTTTTACGAATTACTTCTAGACCTGCAATTCAAATTTTATATTCGCAAGTTTGAGAGTAATTCGTAAAAGAAAGAGGGATTCCGCACTTCACAAGTCTAGGAGTAAAGAGATGTTAATATCGAAATTACTGAATTGTCTCTCTATTTAACACCAAATGGATGGAATAACAAACAGATGACTAAATTAGACAAAAACACAAAAGTCTAAGACTACATTAGATCACTAAAGTCATCTAGGATGAAATTGAGAAAAATCATTATAATCGAGGACCATTTTAGTTATTAACTCAAACCAAAATAGTCCTGATTAAGACTATTTTGGTTAACAATTGCATAGTTGGGGATGAGATTGAGCAAGTTTAGAAGTCGAGAAATAAAATAGTAAAATTCTAATAGTCGATGGACCAAATCCTGTATTAACTCAAAAGTTAAGTTATAAATAACTTCTTCCCATATTTAGGGTGGATTACGAGCAAATTCAGAAATTCACAATCATTAATAGAAAAGTTTCCATATTTTATGGAAAAGTTTTCATATTTAAATACTTAAAGGCTAAACAAATTCATTTAGAATTTTTTTTTTACAAAAAACACTAATTTAATGGAAAGTTGTTATTTTTGGATTTTAATTGGTTCTCATTTATAAATATAGTTGATCTCTTTCAATTTTTTAAAATCCAATCATTTAATTATTAAACAAGTTATTTTTCAAAAAAAAAAAAAAAATTATTAAACAAGTTATAAGTTTAGTTTATCAATTATTTGAGGGCAAATTATATCGTGCACTGCGGTGCATAATGGATTATGCACCGAGCTTCAAAACGACGTCGTTTTGTTTAATGAAAAGAAACGACACCTGTTTCGCGCCGTTCCGCAAAAAGTAACTATGTTATTCAGTTTCATTTTGTATACACTACAGTTTTAGTTCAACACAACTACAGTTTCATTTCGATATAACTACAAATTAATTCGATATTTATACATTCAAATATGTGAAAATGTTATTTAATTTTATTTTATATACACTATAGTTTCATTAAAACACAACTACACGATCATTTCGATATAACTACAGCTCCATTGCACTATACTCAAATATGTGAAATGTTATTCAGTTTCATTTTATATACACTGCACTTTCATTTCACCACAACTACAGTATCATTTTGATATAACTGCAGTTTCATTTGATAATATATAAAATAATACGTGAGGCAGTATCAATTTAGATACACTGTAGTGTCAGTTTAGATACACTGTAGTTTCAATTGGTAATTAACACACCAAAAAATGCGCGCTCCATTAACAGTAACGGCGCGCGGTTTCTTTACTTAAAGAAACGACGGCGTTTTGACTGCGGTGTACGTGCACCGCGGTCCACAGTATAATGACCCTTATTTGAGACCTTAGGTTCTATGTGTATATAAGATATTATGAGAAAATAAGGAATAGATCAAAAATTACAAATATGACATCATAAAACTCTATATACAAATTTTTCAAAAAAAAAAAAAAAAAACTCTATATACAAATAAAATTTGATATTTTTTTTTGAAAGTTACTGGCTCTATTACATTGTAGTATCTGTTCATATACTTTCTCAACCTATTGAAACACAAAGAACCAATAACGCCTCCACTGAGGCTCGAACTTATAATCTTCCAAATGGAAGTCCAACCCGGATACAACTTATTCAAAAATTTAAATTTACAACTTATTTAACAATTAGAAGATTAAATTTGTACAAATAAAATGATATGTGCTAAAATTATAACTCAATAATAATTTAAAAATTGAAAATGTGATTTTTCGCTAATTCAAAATTTTAAATTGATTAACAAATTTAGTACAACAAAAGTATCTTTTTTTACTTATAACCTATTTATTAGTGTGTTGTTGTGTTCTCCTTTTTTTCTCCATATATTTTGTTTTACATTTATTCCTTGTGCATTTATTTATTTATTTTGTGAAATTCCCCTGTCAACACCGAGAAGAAGTATTACCACACTTTAATGGAACTGGCACCAAAGACGTCGGCTGCAAGGAACGTATCTAAGATGGTAGTCCGATCCCCTATTCCCCAGCAGTCTGCCCAACGTTAGCAAGTTGATCAGCGCACTTATTCCCCTCCCTCAAAGTATGCTGAATGACGATTCATTCAAAGTAAGTCGTAAGGACCCTACAATCTTTGAAAAGAGTCGATGAGCACCCATTCACCTCCTCTTCTCCTCTCATAGCTGTGACGACGGACTCCGAATCAAGTTCAAAAATCACCCTTCTTAATCCCTTATCCTTTATCACCCGTAAGCTCTCCCTTAGGCCCCACAGTTTAGCAGCAAAGCTATTAGTTACCTCAATTTTTGTAGTAAAACTAAATAGCCAGTCTTTGCAATAATTCTGAGCTAGCCCCCCTACTCTAGCTAGCCCCGTACACCTATTGTAGGCTCCATCCGTATTAAACTTAATCCACCCCTCCACCAGTGGGATCCAATGAACCCAACGCATTCTATCCACACGGTCCTGTTTCTGTTTGAAATAGGCAGCACTTGTATTAGGACTACAAAATATGTTAGACTTGGTAACATTCATATTTAAGCCCGACCTCTTCGAGAACTTCCCCAAGCAGTCAATAATGGTGTGGCCTTGTGCTTCCGACGCCTCGACAAATAACATATGGTCATCCGCGAAGAAAAGGTGGGAGACACCGGTTCCACCCTGTGAGACCATGATTGGTTTCCAAATTTTTATCCGGACATACATTTTCTTGGATTTCCGACGACAATCTTTCCATGACAAGAATAAAAATATAACGAGCGAGTGGATTACCCTGCTGAAGGCCCCGCCCAGGGCAAAAAATGGCTAATTTTTCCCCATTCCATAGTAAGATAATTGTACTTTCCTTGATCGGGAACATAATTAATCTGATGAGTTGTTGTGGGAAGCCAAATTCCTCCAGTGTAGCCTCCAGAAATCCCCAGTCAATATTTTCATAGACTTTGTGGAGGTATAATTTAATAGCCATGTACCCTTTGCCCCGGCCCTTTTCTTATGCCCCAGCGGTGTTATGCCATGGAACCGTGTTCACCATGGTTGGTGAACACGGTTCCATACGACGCCGTTTAGAGTGAGTGGGACTAACGGTGCCCGTAAGTGGCACCGTTAACTCCCACCACTCACATTATTATTATTTTTTTTTAAAATTAAACGCGCCAATAGCGTTTCCAGTTCCCACTACACCATTTCACTTCCTCTCCACGCAACCTCCATCACTCTGCTCTCTGAACTCCACTCTCGAGCTCTCTTCTCTCACTTCGTCTTCCACAGCCATTTCCTTCGATCACTCTCAAACTCTCTGCTCCACAGCCATTCCTCTCTGCTCTCGCATTTCTCGTTCTCGCATCTCTCGAACAAAACTTCGTGTTCTCCCGTAGCTATCAAAGGAGACAGCCTCTCCATCGCTCATTCTCAACGTTGCTTCACTTGTCTTACAGGTATTTTGTACATGGTGTGTTTATGATTTAGGGTTTTTGTATTCTGTGTACATATTTTGAAATTTTAAAATGGGGTTTTGAATGTAATGTTATGAGCTTATGAATGTATATCTGATATGTGACTGTTATTGATGTTATGAACTTTCTGACATGTGCTTATGTATTTTCTGTGAGAGATTATGAATTTTCTCATAGGAGATTATGAATTCTGTATTGTGAGTTGTGAATTTTATGTTCTGTAGTTATGGATTTTCTGTTCTGTGGTTATGAATTTTCTGTTCTGAGGTTATGAATTTCCCTTGTGATATTATGAATTTTATGTTACTATATTATGAATTATATGTGACTGTTATTGATGGACAATATGAGATTATGAATTTTCTCATATGAGATTATGAATTCTACAATGTCAGTTGTGAATTTTCTGTTCTGTATTTATGAATTTTCTGTATTACAGTTATGAATTTTCTGTATTACAGTTATGAATTTTCTGTTCTAAGGATATGAATTTTCTGTTCTGAGGTTATGAATTTTCTTTGTGATATTATGAATTTTATGTTACTATATTATGAATTATGTGTGACTGTTATTGATGGACAATGTATTCTTTTCGGTAGAGCATGGCTGGATTTATTCGGCACTCCCATCCCCCCTCTACTGAAATTAGGAATATATTTTCCATCAATCTATATTATATGTTGTATATGAGTTACTTGCTTTCTAACGTTTTTAATAAAAGCAATGGACACTGCTCAATGAAAGAGAACACGCTCACAAACAAAGGCAGTCTTGAGCTCTCAAGCTGCAGAACCATCACAACCCTCACAGACAACAGCTGAACAAAACACTGCAGTCAAAACTACGACAAAAAACAAGAGAAAACGAACAATAAGGGCTGTACTTGACTCACAAGCTGCTCAACCATCCCAGCAGCAGTCTGATGACCTGCTCGAGCAAGAAGTGATTAGAGAAAAGAGATCAAAGCAGATAAATGATAGACATAGGGGCAAAACAGCCATTGGAGGTGATCATGCAGAAGGGAGTTCTACTTCCTACTTCAGCACACGGATGGGACCAAAGACCATGTTCAGGCTTGTACAACAGCTAAAGCCAGAACAAAAACAATCTGTCCGTGATATTGGTTTCGGAGCCCTGTTGGACCTTCAATTGTGTGCAAATGAGTCACAATTAGTCCAGTATTTGCTAAACAACTTTGAGCTTTTCCAAACACATTTCAAACTGGAGAACGACAAGCTCACTGTTGAAGAAGAGGACATTGAGTACACTCTTGGCATTCCAAAAGGAGAAAAGAAGGTTGTTGAGGCCCCAAAATATGATGAACAGGGGACACCGGAGTACAGGGCTCTCTTGCAAAGCTGGAGGCAAAGGTGGAATATTAATCTTGGTTCCCCAATCACTACCAAGATGGGAGATGTCATAGTTCAAAGGGGAGATTATGGAGATGAATTTAAGAGAGACTTCATGGTCTTAACTGTTTCGTGCATGATGCGGGGATTTCAGACACGCTACTGCAACAACAGAATCCTCAACTCCTTGATTAATGTTGATGAGATAAAGGAGTACAACTGGTGTAGCTACACCTACAACTCTCTGATCAAATCCATCGAGCAGTACAAGAAGAAAAGTAGTAGCTTCTTTACTGGACCAGTGACTTTCATATTGGTAAGTTCTAGTTCCACTTATGAATCTTATGATATTCAGATTGTGAATTATATGTGTCAGATTAAATCCATCGAGCAGTACAAGAAGAAAAGTAGTAGCTTCTTTACTGGACCAATGACTTTCATATTGGTAAGTTCTAGTTCCACTTATGAATCTTATGATATTCAGATTGTGAATTATATGTGTCAGATTATGAATTTTCCTCTATGTGATTATGAATTTTCCTCTAAGAATTTTCCTCTAAGAATTTTCCTCTATATGATTATGAATTTTCCTTTATGTCTTCCTTTATGTCATTATGCATCTTCCTCTATGTGATTATGAATTTAAAGTATGTACTTATGAATTTTATGGTGTTTGGATTTTATGAGAATTATATGTGTCAGATTATGAATTTTCCTCTATGTGATTATGAATTTTCCTCTAAGAATTTTCCTCTATATGATTATGAATTTTCCTTTATGTCATTATGCATCTTCCTCTATGTGATTATGAATTTAAAGTATGTACTTATGAATTTTATGCTGTTTGGATTTTATGGGAATTATATGTGTCAGATTATGAATTTTCCTTTATCAGCATATGAATTTTCCTTTATGTGCTTATGAATTTTCCTCTATGTGATTATGAATTTACAGTATGTACTTATGAATTTTATGCTATTTAGATTTTATGAGAATTATATGTGTCATATTATGAATTTTCCTTTATTTGATTATGAATGTTCCTTTATGTAATTATGAATTTTCCTTGTTGTCATTATGAATGTTCTTTTAATGTTATGCAATAATGAATCTCATAATAGAAAGTTCATAATTGCATAACATAAAATCCATAATATGATAGTTGAATATAGTGTTCATATGGATTATGAATTTTCTATTATGGTATTATGAATTTTCTGTAATGTAATTATGAATTTTGTGTTAGGATATTATGAATTTATAGTTATGGAATTATGATTATAAATTTTTTATTTTAACTTTTTCTTGAACATTGTAGCTATTCTACTTTGATCGGGTCCAGTTCAAAGGAATGAGGGTTCAAAGAACATATCCAAGCATTACTGCATGGACAAATAAACTTGCACGACAAAGGGTTTCTGCTGAGAAAAGGTCGGGCGGATATGGTAAAGGGAAAGTTATCCCTCGTATTGCAAAGCCTACTGCTGACTGTATTGCTTCTACTTCAGCCCAACCAGTCCCAACCATCTCTGTGCCACCATCCAGTGTTGACAGGGTCACGCAAGTTCTACAACGCCTTGCTGCTGATGTCTTGGAATTCGGTGAGGCTATGGCTGAAGTTGGAAAACAAAACGCCCCTGTGGATGTTATGAAGGCTGCATTTTCTGGGATTTCTACCATGATTGGCGTAGCAAGCACGATAGAAAGACCACCAACTCCAACCTCCTCTCAACTTGACGACATCTTCTTTGGCCAAGAGTCTTTCACAAAGGCTGTTGATGCCTTGGTTGAAGCCTTCCAAAAGACCACTCGGCAAATGGAGTTTGACCCTCCCTCGTTTGATTTAGGGATTCCTTATACCCCGGCGCCATTGGTTGACGAACCACAGGAGCAGGGCGCATTGGATGAAGATCAATTCGATGCCCTTGTGCAGAACATTGTGAATGACGCTCCTGGTGCTGCTGATGCTGCTACACTCTCTGCTACTCCTACCGCTACCCCTGCTGCAACCCCTGCTGCTACGCATGGTGCTACGCTTGTTTCTTCCCCTGCTGCTACACATGTTCCTACCACTGCTGCTACCCCTGCTGCTTCATCTTCTGAAACACATGCTGCTACCACTGCTACATCAAGTTCTGAAAGATGGGAAATAACTCCATTGATTAAGGTTCCATTTGCCAGAGATGTACCTGGTGCTGTTGATACTTCTACGCCTGCTGCTACACTTCCTGCTACCCTCGATGATATTGATAGGTAAACTAATTAGAATATGAAATTGTGTTATGAACTTTCTTATATTATATTATGACTTTTCTTCTGAAATATTATTAATTTTCGCATATGAGATTATGAGTTTTCTATTATGAGTATGAAATTACAGTTTTGATATTATGAATTTTCTGATATGCAATTATGTATTTTCTGTTCTGTATTTATGAATTTTCTGTACTGCAGTTATGAATTTTCTGAACTGAGATTGTGCAATTATGATGATATTAACTAGCTTCATGTGTTTACAGTGCATTTCTGGACAGTGAATCTGATGTCGAGGATGTCACCATACGAAAGAGACCAATCCGAAAATACAAAAACATCCCGCTAAATTTGAGGTCACCTTTCTGGACAAAGAATGTACCGTCTGACCATAATGCTAGTGTCACCGAGAGGGCCGTATCAAACTACGCCTTCATGGATGCTTCTACAAATCATCCAATAGAGTATGTTTGAATCTAACCATTTAAAAAACTTTTTATTTTCATGAATATTTCACATTTATAACCATGTATTTCATTTATGTATTTATCAAAACTTTTTTGTTGATCTAGTGAAACTCTGTTTAGCTTTGATGATTTCTCAATGACAAGAGGAGATTTCCACACCCTACGCAGCGGTGAAATTTTTAGCACATTCATCGATGTATGGGCGTTGAGGCTTACACTCCTCAACACAAAACGGGCATTGGGGAAGCCAAAGTGCATCAATTTTAGCACGTTGGTACATGTAAGTTAATACCAACAATTTTTACATTCTGTATTTTATGTCATGTAAATATGTATTTTCTGTGTGTGATTATGAATTTTCTCATATGAGATTATGAATTTTCTATTGTGAGTTTATGAAGTTACATTTTTGATATTATGAACTTTCTGATGTGAGATTATGTATTTTTTGTGTGAGATTATGAATTTTCCCATATGGCATTATGAATTTTCTATTGTGACTTATGAAATTACAATTTTGATATTATGAATTTTCTGTTCTGTAGTTATGTATTTTCTTTGTAATATTATGGATTTTATGTTATGATATTATGAACTATGTATGACCGCCATTACATATTGCACAACTTATCATTGATACGTATTTTTTTCCCCTTAGCTTCAACTTGACCCAACTGAACAGTGGATGAAGAATCTTCCGCTTCAAAAGCGGAAGGAGAATTTCAATGAGCGCTTACAGTATGAAATTTCCAAATTTGGAAATCTTGACGTCAATGATGCTGATTTGGTAATTTATAATTACCCACGTTCAACATTTATTCATTAATGACATATTTCTTCTCTATTCTAACAACTTTTTCTTTTGATGTTAGATATTTTTCCCCGTGCTTCGACACGAACACTACTTCATTGTCTGCATCAACACCATCTCAAAAAGTGTTGAAATCATAGACAACAAGATGATGCCTAAGGGTGTTACTGAAGCTGACAAGTATGAAGATTGCCCTAGTCTACTGGTAACTTAACCTTAAACTTGACCTTCCAAACATTTGTTATACATTTCCTATGAATCATTATCACACTAGTTTCATTTTTGTCCAGATGACTGCTTTGAGAGAGTACTTGACTGCAGAAAAATCACCCCTACTCCATAAGATACAAAATCTTCCTGTATCACACTTGGCCATTCCTTGGAAGGAGCTTGACAATGTGATTGACTGTGAAATATATGTCATGCGACACATGGAGTCGTACAAGGGGAATGTTCAAGATTGGGACAGTGGATTCAAGATAGGCACCCGTGTAAATGTAAGAGTATAAGATATATTAATTTCAACTTAGATTTGCTTTTTTCTTTTTTTTTTTTGTTTTTTAACATCTTTTTTTTTTTTTTTTTTGAAGGCTGACTTCCTTTGGGAACTTAGAGCTAAATACACGTCAAACATTATCACATGGGGTAGGAACACTGAAAGATTGCGAGTTATGAAGGCAGCAAAGGATCTCTCAAAGAAGAAATGAAACTATGCCGCTTTTTGGTGTTTGAATATGTTGTGAACATGAAGCATTAATTTTGTCAATACTTCATTTTGAAATCTTGACTGTTGGTACCCTAGATTGAGAATCTCTCATTTTGTAATGTGCACCGATATTTTGCACCTGTGAATATACAATCTATTACTCTTAATTCAGATTACATATGGATCATGTAGATTTATGAATTTTCAACTACCATATTATGAATTTTCTATTATGCAATTATGAACTTTCTATTATGCGATTATGAATGTATACGTGTTAGCTATAACTGAAAATTCATTATTACATAACATTAAAATAACATTCATAATGACAACAAGGAAAATTCATAATCACATAAAGTAACATTCATAATCAAATAAAGGAACATTCATAATCTGACACATAATTCTCATAAAATCTAAATAGCATAAAATTCATAAGCACATACTGTAAATTCATAATCACATATAGGAAAATTCATAATCACATAAAGGAAAATTCATAATCACATAAAGGAAGATTCATAATCTGAGACATAATTCTCGTAAACTCTAAATAGCATAAAATTCATAAGTACATACTGTAAATTCATAATCACATAAAGGAAAGTTAAACTGGTAAAGGAAAATTCATAATCTGACACATAATTCACAGTCTAATATCATAAGATTCGTAAGTACATACTGTAAGTTCATAATGACATAAAGGAAAATCCATAATGACACAAAGGAAAATGCATAATCACATGAATGAAAATTCATAAACTGACACATAGTATTTTGCATAGTATTCATTACAACACTGCTAAACATATGAAGTTCTATTAACACAATCTCAATCTATAGCTACATCGTGGTCTACATTCTTATTAAAATGAACAAACTATGAACCCCCAGTGCTTGGATGTACAAGATATCCATCACGAGCAATTTCTGAAATATTTTCCAAGACCAATGATTGGACAGAGCCCTTTGTAATTGAAGCAAGCTTGTTTGCAGCACTCTTTCTCCCCCTTGCTGCATTGTACTTCTTCTCAATAACACTACTACTCCTTTTATTTCTCACACCTTTACTCCTCCGGCTTGAAGGGTCTTGGACAATACCACTTGACGAAGACACAGCACCCTCCTCAGTATTCACATCCCCAATCTCAGCTTCAATGTTTTTCCTTGCATTCTCAACAGCTTCATCACAAAATTGTCTAGCAACACTGTTATCTTAGCTACAAACAATAAGCCTTTGAAATTTCCTACTAATCTCAACAGCCCAAATTGAAGAAGGGACACCACCATTATAAAACACGGATGCAATGTCCACATTTCTACCCTCAACAACCTTTTTAGTCCATCTTTTTAGAATGTATTTATCGGGAATACTGGAAACACAGTGCACATGAAGTATACGTAAGCAGTGGCAGCAAAGTATTCCCAATTCTGAAAACAGCTTGCAACTACAGCATATATCCAAATTGATTGGCTTGAAAGCTACTTCATGCCTTATGATATCTATGTCTGGTCGCCACACGTGATACTTGCACTTACAACCATCGTTCAACACCATTTCTTGATAACAAGAGCTACCTTTCATAAATTGTTCCTCGAACAAAAAATATATCTCAATTGTATAAACCTCTCTAGCATGTGAAAGGAGTTTCACATGATCCATCATCATGGCGGGTACTCCTTGAGAACACCGGAAATCCTCACCATTTTCCTTACTTCTCCATTCAGAAATAACACTCACAAAGGATGAATAAAAATCACATAAACCAGCAGTCTTGGACAACCTCCTAGAAATTGAATGATTTGTGCTTTCACTCCTTTGCGAAGATAAACTACCCCCGGAGAAATAATCCTTGTTGAACGCTGGACACCACTTCTCCCTACAGTCATAAAGCTTCTCTAGCCATGTATTCTTATGACAATTATATTTTGTAACCATCCTGAAAAAAGTTAAAACACATGTTTACTAATCATATTCTGAAAATTCATAATCTCATATTAGAAAGTTCATAATCATATAACAGAAAATACATAATGACATAACAGAAAATACATAATTGTATACTTGCATTCATAATCTCATATTACACAGTTCATAATCATATAACAGAAAATACATAATGACATAACATAAAATCCAGAATTGTATAACTGTGAATTCATAATCTCATATTAGAAAATTCATAAATCATATAACAGAAAATACATAATGACATACCAGAAAATACATAATGACATAACAGAAAATTCAGAATTATATAATGTAAATTCATAATAACATACCTTGTCCAGTAAACTTCAAACTCCGCTTCAGTCTCGGTGTATTTCAACACACAATTGAACATATCCAGAAAATCCTTATGATTCCTTAATGCCTTGATATGCTTCTTCGAATTCTCACCAATATGTCATATGCAAAGACGGTGGCGTGATGTAGGAAACACCATGGAAATGCCAGCAGCCATAGCTGAACATTGGTCCGTCATGATAGTCTGTGGACACTTGCCATCCATGGATCTTAAAAATGCTCTAAACAACCACGCAAATGACTCTATCCTCTCATTCATCAAAAAACCACATCCAAACATTACATTCATGCAATGATGGTTCATCCCTACAAAAGGACCACAAATCATATCATATTTGTTAGTGCGATATGTTGTGTCATGCACTAACAGATCACCAAACACCTCATAATCCCTTCTCATTTGACCATCCCTCCAAAAAAAACTACACAATCTTCCATCCAAATCAACTTCGAAATCAAAAAAGAAATCAACCTCATTAGATTGCCTCCTCCTGAATATTTCAATCAAAGAATTGGAATCAGTTCCATCCAAACACTTCAAACTCACAGAAGCCATCGAATTGTAAGCATCGCGGTTGGTAAAGCCAACCAATGGAGAACCCCCTGACTGATGTTTCAAAAACCCCATACCATCCGCCAATGCAACACCACTATTCTTCATGTCTTTTAAATATTCAAGCTGATTGTTTCCCACTCTTCTATGCGACCGGAGCAGATGACTCTTGCCAAATGAACATAACTCATGATTGTGCTCTTTCAAATGTTTTGTAACTGTCCACATCCCATCACCCCCCACATCAAACTGAACAAATGCACCACAGCCAGTCCTCATATCAATCTTTGAATAAAGCTTAACACCACTGTTTGGTTTCTGCTTATACCCAGCCTTAGCATAGAAGAACCTCTTCATCTGAATTGACTTAGTAGATGCCTTATAACGTTGTTGGCCTTTCCTCACACTAAAACCAACTCTGTATGCATATCCATTATATAACTCAAAAGCTTCGTCAACATTGCTTACTACAACACCAACCAAGTCTTCATCAACTGCAATTGCAACAAAAATATAACCACACCTATACCAACTACTAAAATATGAATGTGCAGTTCATTACAGATTTGATAGAAATATATTCTTCATTTACGTAGAGGGGGTACGGGGAATGCCGAATAAATCCAGCCATGCTCTACATAAGAAGAACATATTTTCCATCAATAACAGATACACATAAACTCATAACATAAAATTCATAATCTCATATAAAAAATTCATAATCTCATATAGAAAATTCATAATAACATAA